>NC_081244.1:1097572-1445072 GCF_902713425.1 Acipenser ruthenus
CTCCCGCCCTGACTCCTGCCCGGCACGAGGCCTGCCACATGGCCAATCAAGCTCATCATCATCTGCGCCCCCAACCCCGCCGGGGTTCACCAAACCTTGTCCGCAACCATCGGCCGAGAAGAGACGGGAAAGGGTGTCCGGGGACCACCTAACCCTAACCCTAAGCGTAACCCTAACCCTAACCCTAACCCTAACCCTAACCCTAACCCTAACCCTAACCCTAAGCGTAACCCTAACCCTAACCCTAACCCTAACCCTAACCCTAACCCTAAGCGTAACCCTAAGCGTAACCCTAAACCTAACCCTAACCCTAACCCTAACCCTAACCCTAACCCTAACCCTAACCCTAACCCTACCCTAAGCGTAACCCTAACCCTAACCCTAACCCTAACCCTAACCCTAAGCGTAACCCTAACCCTAACCCTAACCCTAACCCTAACCCTAACCCTAAGCGTAACCCTAACCCTAACCCTAACCCTAACCCTAACCTTAACCCTAAGCGTAACCCTAAGCGTAAGCCTAACCCTAACCCTAACCCTAACCCTAACCCTAACCCTAACCCTAACCCTAAGCTTAACCCTAACCCTAACCCTAACCCTAACCCTAACCCTAAGCGTAACCCTAACCCTAACCCTAACCCTAACCCTAAGCCTAACCCTAACCCTAACCCTAACCCTAACCCTAACCCTAAGCGTAACCCTAACCCTAACCCTAACCCTAACCCTAACCCTAACCCTAACCCTAAACCCTAACCCTAACCCTAACCCTAACCCTAACCCTAACCCTAACCCTAACCCTAACCCTAACCCTGACCTTGACCCTGACCCTAACCCTAACCCTAACACTACACCTAACCCTAACCCTAACCCTGACCCTGACCCTGACCCTGACCCTGACCCTGACCCTGACCCTGACCCTAACCCTAACCCTAACCCTAACCCTAATCCTGACCCTGACCCTAACCCTAATCCTAACCCTGACCCTGACCCTGACCCTGACCCTAACCCTAACCCTAACCGTAACCCTGACCCTGACCCTAATCCTAATCCTGACCCTGACCCTGACCTTGACCCTGACCCTGACCCTAACCCTAACCGTAACCCTGACCCTGACCCTATCCCTAACCCTGACCCTGACCCTGACCCTGACCCAGAACCTGACCCTGACCATGACCCTGACCCTGACCCTGACCCTGACCCTGACCCTAACCCTAAACCCTAACCCTGACCCTGACCCTAATCCTAACCCTGACCCTGACCCTGACCCTAACCCTGACCCTGACCCTGACCCTGACCCTTACCCAACCCTAACCCTTACCCTGACCCTAACCCTAACCCTGACCCTGACCCTGACCCTAACCCTAACCCTAACCCTGACCCTGACCCTGACCGTGACCATAACCCTGACCCTGAGCCGCTGGACCCTGTGCGAAGTCGCTGGGGAGGTGCCAGGGCCCATTTGGCAAGAAGTAATGACCTCGCGTGAAGACGCTGGGCCCAGTGCGTGCCCTGGGGTCGAACCAGGGACCATTTGGCGAGCTGCTGGGTGACTGCGCGAAGTCGCTGGTGCCCCTTTACGTGTGCTAGGGAGGTTCCAGGGACCATTTGACTAGTTGCTGGGACCTCCAGTGCGGTCGCTGGGGAGGTGCCAGGGACGGTTTAGCGAACCGCTGGGACCCCACGTGGGGTTGCTGTTGCCTGTGGTTTCGCTGGGGAGGGTATATGGACCATTTGGCAAGCTGCTGGCTCCCCACACGAAGTCGCTGCCACCCGTGTGCGCTAGGGATGTTCCAGGGACTATTTGCGAGCCGTTGGGATGTCGCACGTGGTTGCTGGGACATCTGCGCATGCTGGTTAGGTGCAACCCTAACCCTAAGCCTAAACCTAAGCCTAAGCCTAACCCTCACCCTAACCCTAACCCTAACCCTAAGCCTAAAACTAAGCCCAACCCTAACCCTAACCCTAAGCCTAAGCCTAAGCCTAAACCTAAGCCTAAGCCTAAGCCTAACCCTAACCCTAACCATAACCCTGACCCTGACCCTGAGCCTGACCCTGACCCTGACCCTAACCCTAACCCTAACCCTGACCCTGACCCTGACCATGACCCTGACCCTGACCCTGACCCTGACCCTAACCCTAACCCTAACACTAACCCTGACTCTGAACCTGACCCTGACCCTGACCCTGACCCTGACCCTGACCCTAACCCTAACCCTAACCCTGACCCTGACCCTTACCCTGACCCTGACCCTAACCCTAACCCTAAACCTAACACTAACCCTGACTCTGAACCTGACCCTGACCCTGACCCTGACCCTGACCCTAACCCTAACCCTAACCCTGACCCTGACCCTGACCCTTACCCTGACCCTGACCCTAACCCTAAACCCTAAACCCTAACCCTAACCCTAACCCTAACCCTAACCCTAACCCTAACCCTGACCCTGACCCTAATCCTAACCCTAACCCTAAATGTAACCCTAACCTTGACCCTGACCTTGACCCTGACCCTAACCCTAACTCTAACACTACACCTAACCCTAACCCTAACCCTAACCCTAACCCTGACCCTGACCCTAACCCTAACCCTGACCCTGACCCTGACCCTGACCCTGACCCTAACCCTAACCCTAACCCTAATCCTGACCCTGACCCTAACCCTAATCCTAACCCTGACCCTGACCCTGACCCTAACCCTAACCCTAACCCTAACCCTAACCCTAATCGTAACCCTGACCCTGACCCTAATCCTAACCCTGACCCTGACCCTGACCCTGACCCTGACCCTGACCCTAACCCAAACCGTAACCTTGACCCTGACCCTATCCCTAACCCTGACCCTGACCCTGACCCTGACCCAGAACCTGACCCTGACCATGACCCTGACCCTGACCCTGACCCTAACCCTAAACCCTAACCTTGACCCTGACCCTAATCCTAACCCTGACCCTGACCCTGACCCTAACCCTGACCCTGACCCTGACCCTGACCCTTACCCAACCCTAACCCTAACCCTAACCCTTACCCTGACCCTAACCCTGACCCTGACCCTGACCCTAACCCTAACCCTAACCCTAACCCTGACCCTGACCCTGACCGTGACCGTAACCCTAACCCTGAGCCGCTGGACCCTGTGCGAAGTCGCTGGGGAGGTGCCAGGGCCCATTTGGGAAGAAGCAATGACCTCGCGTGAAGACGCTGGGCCCAGTGCGTGCCCTGGGGTCGAACCAGGGACCATTTGGCGAGCTGCTGGGTGACTGCGCGAAGTCGCTGGTGCCCCTTTACGTGTGCTAGGGAGGTTCCAGGGACCATTTGACTAGCTGCTGGGACCTCCCGTGCGGTCGCTGGGGAGGTGCCAGGGACGGTTTAGCGAACCGCTGGGACCCCACGTGGGGTTGCTGTTGCCTGTGGTTTCGCTGGGGAGGGTATATGGACCATTTGGCAAGCTGCTAGCTCCCCACACAAAGTCGCTGCCACCCGTGTGCGCTAGGGATGTTCCAGGGACTATTTGCGAGCCGTTGGGATGTCGCACGTGGTTGCTGGGACATCTGCGCGTGCTGGTTAGGTGCCAGGGACCGTTTGCAGAGCCGCTCGGACCCCGCACGATATCACTAGGCCCCGTGCGCTTGCTGGGGAGGTGCCAGGGACCGTTTGGCATGCCGCAGCAAGGGTTGGCTGGTGCCCCTGCACATGCTGGGAATGGGCCAGGGACCGTTTGGCGAGCCACTCGGACCCTGTGCAAGGTCTCTGGTGGCTTTCTGAATGCTGGCGAAGTGCGAGCTGCGTTTGGCGAGCTGCTGGGACCACACGCAGGGTAGCTGGGTTCCGTGTGCATGCTGAGGATGGGCCAGGCACCATTCAGTGAGCCGCTCGAACCCTGCGTGGGGTCTGTGGGGCCTGTGCGCATGCTGGGGAGGTGCCAGGGATCATTTGGCGAGCGGCTGGGATCCTGACAGTGGTCGTTTGGGCCCATGCGTGTGCTGAGGAGGTGCCAGGGTCCATTTGGCGATCCTCTCGGACCCCGTGCAGGGTCTCTGGGGCCTATGCGCTCGCTGGGGAGGGGCCATGGACCATATGGCGAGCCAATGGGTCCCCGTGCGGGGTCGCTGGGGCCCATGCATGTGCTCGGGATGTGCCTGGGAAAGTTTGGCATGCCGCTGGGACACTGCCCGGGGTTGCTGGCGCCCTTGTGCGTGCTAGGTAGGTGCCAGGGACCGTTTGCAGAGGCGCTGGCAAACCTGTGGGGTCGCTGGGCCTCGTGCGCATGCTGGGGAGGGGACAGGTATCATTTGGCTTGCCGCTTGGACCCCGTGCTGGGTCGCTGGGCCCCGTGCGTGCGCTGGGGAGTTGCCAGTGATCATTTGGCGAGCCGCTGGGATCCCATGAGTGGGCACTTGGGCTCATGCGCATACTGGGGAGGTGCCAGGGACCATTAAGCGATCCGCTGGGACTCCGTGCGAAGTTGCTGGGGCCCATGCGCACACTGGGGATGTCCCAGGGACCATTTGTGAGCAGCTCGGTCCCAACTGGGGGTCGCTGGGTCCCCTGCTTGCGCTGGGGAGGTGCCGGGACCCCGGGCGAAGTCACCGCGGCCCGTGCATGTGCTGCGGAGGTGCCAGGGACCATTTGGGGGGCCGCCTGGACCCTGCGCAAGGTCACTGGGCCCATGCATGCGCTGGAGGAGGGGCCAGGAACCATTTGGCGAGCCGCTGGGACCCCGGGCGAAGTCGCTGGGTCCCATGCCCGCGCTGGGGATGAGCAAGGTACCATTTGGCGAGATGCTGGGACCCCTCGCAAAGTTGCTGGTGTCTGTGCCCGCGCTGGGGGTCAAGGGATTTTTTAGCGAGCCGCTGGGACCCCTCTCGGGGTTGATGTGGCCAGTGCGTGTGCCGGGGATGTGCCAGGCACCATTTGATGAGCCACTTGGACCCCATGTGGGATCGCTGGGACCCTTGCGTGCACTGGGCAGGTACCAGTTGGCGAGCCGATACCATTTGGCGAGCCGCTGGGACCCTGCTCGAAGTCACTGGGGCCCTTGCGTGTTCTGGGGACGTGCCAGGGACAATTTGGCGAGCCTCTGGGACCCTGCGTGAGGTCGCTGGGGCACGTGTGATCTGGGGAGGGGGCGGGTACTATTTCACGAGCCGCTGGGACCCCGCTCGAAGTCGCTGGGTCCAGTCCGTGCACAAGGGATTTCCCAGGAACCATTATGCGAGACTCTGGGTCACTGCGTGAGGTCGCTGGGCCTCATGCTCGTGCCTGAGAGGTGTCAGGTACCATTTGGCGAGCCGCTGGGAAACATCACGAAGTCGCTGGGGCCCGTGCCTGCACTAGGGATGTGCCAGGGATGTAATAGGGACCATATGCGAGCCGCGGGGTCCCCGCGCGTGGTTGCTAGGCCCACTGTGCGTGCTGGGAAGGTAGCAGGGACCATTGGGCGAGATGTTGGGACCCCGCGCGCGGGGGTGCAGGGGCCCTTGCGCGTGCTGGGGAGGTGCCAGGGATCATATGGCGAGCCGCTGGGACCCCACACGATTAGCTCTGGCCTGTAAGCGTGCTGCGGAGATGCCAGGGACCATTTGGCGAGCCGCTCGGACCTCGCGCAGGGTCTCTGGGGCCCGTGCGCTCACTGGGGAGGGGCCATGGACCATATAGTGAGCTGCTGGGACCCTGTGCAAAGTTGCTGGGGCCAATGCGCACGCTGGGGATGTCCCAGGGACCATTTGCGAGCCGCTAGGTCCCCGCGCTGGGTCGCTGGGCCCACTGTGCGTGCTGGGGAGGTAGCAGGGATCATGTGCCACTGGGACCCTGCCCGGGGTTGCTGGCGCCCTTGCGCGTGCTAGGTAGGTGCCAGGGCCCGTTTGCAGAGCCGCTGGGAACCCCCACGGGGTCGCGGTGCCCTGTTCGCATGCTGGGGAGGGGCCAGGGACCATTTGGCGAGCCGCTGGGACCCCGGGCGAAGTCGCTGGGCCCCGTGCACGTGCTGCGTAGGTGCCAGAGACCGTTTGGTGTGCCGTTCGGATCAAGCGCGTGGCCGATGGGACCCGTGCGCGTGCTGTAGAGGCACCAGGGACCATTTGGTGGGCCGCCCAGAACCCACGCAGGGTCACTGGGGCCCATACGTGCGCTGGGGTAGGGGCCAGGGACCATTTGGGGAGCCGCTCGGACCCCGCGGAGGGTCTCTGGGGCCTGTGCACGTGCTGGGGAGGGGCCAGGGACCATTTGGGGAGCCGCTTGGACCCCGCGCGGGGTCGCTGGGCCCCGTACGTATGGTGGGGAGGTGCCAGGGACCATTCAGTGAGCCACTCGGACCCTGCGTGGGGTCTGTGGGGCCCGGGCGCATGCTGGGGAGGGGCCATGGACTATATGGCGAGCTGCTGGGACCCCGTGCAAAGTTGCTGTGGCCCATGCGTGTGCTGGGGATGTCCCAGGGACCATATGTGAGCCGCTGTGTCCCCGTGCGGGGTCGCTGGGCCCCGTGCGCATGTGTGTGCTTGTGATGTGCTAGGGACCTTTTGGGGAGCCCTGGGACTCTACGCCTGGTAACTGGGGTCCATGCGCGTGCTGGGGAGGTGCCAATGACCATTTGGAGAGCTGCTGGAACCTCGCGCAATGTCGCTGGGCCCCGTGCGCTCGCTGGGGAGGTGACATGGACCATTCGGTGAGCCACTGGGACCCCGTGCGGGGTCGCTGGGTCCCATGCCCGGGCTGGGGATGAGCCAGGTACCATTTGGCGAGACGCTGGGACCCCTCGCAAAGTTGCTGGTGCCTGTGCCCGCGCTGGGGAGGGTTAAGGGATTATTTAGCGAGCCGCTGGGACCCCTCTCGGGGTTGATGTGGCCAGTGCGCGCGCCGGGGGTATCCCAGGGACTAGTTGGCAAGCTGCTGGGACCCCGTGCGAAGTTGCTTGGGCTCGTGTGCGCGCTGGGGAGGGGCAAGGGAGCATTTGCGAGCCACTTGGATCCCATGCGGGGTCGCAGGTCCCCGTACTTGCGCAGGGGCGGTGCCAGGTACCATTTGGCGAGCCGCTGGGAACCCTTGCAAAGTTGCTGGCGCCCGGGCCCACTCTTGAGATGTGCCAGGGACCATTCGCGAGCTGCTGGGACCATGCTCGTGGTTGCTGGGCCCTGTGCGCGCGCTGGGTAGGAGCCAGGGACCATTTGGCGAGACTCTGGGAACCCGCGCAGTGTCGCTGGGCCCCGTGCACTCGCTAGGGAGGTGACATGGACCATTCGGCGTGCCACTGGGACCCTGTGCGGGGTCGCTGGGTCCCGTGCCCGCGCTGAGGATGAGCCAAATACCATTTGGCGAGATGCTGGGACCCCTTGCAAAGTTGCTGGGGCCCGTGCTCGCGCTGGGGAGGGTCAAGGGATTATTTAGCGAGCCGCTGGGACCCCTCTCGGGGTTGATGTGGCCAGTGCGCGCGCCGGGGGTGTGCCAGGGACCAGTTGGCAAGCTGCTGGGACCCCGTGCGAAGTTGCTGGGACCAGTGCGTGCACTGGGCAGGTACCAGGGACCATTTGGCGAGCCGCTGGGACCCTGCTCGAAGTCGCTGGGGACCTTGCGCATGCTGGGGATGTGCCAGTGACAATTTGGCGAGCCTCTAGGACCCTGCGCGAGGTCGCTGGGGCACGTGTGATCTTGGGAGGGGGCAGGTACTATTTCATGACCCGCTGGGACCCCGCTCGAAGTCGCTGGGGCCAGTCCGTGCACTGGGGATTTCCCAGGGACCATTATGCGAGACTCTGTGTCACTGCATGAGGTCGCTGGGCCTCATGCTCGCGACTGAGAGGTGTCAGGTACCATTTGGCGAGCCGCTGGGACCATGCTCGTGGTTGCTGGGCCCTGTGCACGCGCTGGGTAGGAGCCAGGGAACATTTGGCGAGCCGCTGGGACCACGCGCGGGATCGCTGGGCCGCATGCGTGCGCTGGGGAGTGGCCAGGGACCATTTGGCAAGCCACTGGGACACCGCGTTGGGTCTCTGGGCCTCGTGTGTGCTTGTGATGTGCTAGGGACCTTTTGGGGAGCCCTGGGACTCTACGCCTGGTAACTGGGGTCCATGCGCGCGCTGGGGAGGTGCCAATGACCATTTGGAGAGCTGCTGGAACCTCGCGCAATGTCGCTGGGCCCCGTGCGCTCGCTGGGGAGGTGACATGGACCATTCGGTGAGCCACTGGGACCCCGTGCGGGGTCGCTGGGTCCCATGCCCGGGCTGGGGATGAGCCAGGTACCATTTGGCGAGACGCTGGGACCCCTCGCAAAGTTGCTGGTGCCTGTGCCCGCGCTGGGGAGGGTTAAGGGATTATTTAGCGAGCCGCTGGGACCCCTCTCGGGGTTGATGTGGCCAGTGTGCGCGCCGGGGGTGTGCCAGGGACCAGTTGGCGAGCTGCTGGGACCCCGTGCGAAGTTGCTTGGGCTCGTGTGCGCGCTGGGGAGGGGCAAGGGAGCATTTGCGAGCCACTTGGATCCCATGCGGGGTCGCAGGTCCCCGTACTTGCGCAGGTGCGGTGCCAGGTACCATTTGGCGAGCCGCTGGGAACCCTTGCAAAGTTGCTGGCGCCCAGGCCCACTCTTGAGATGTGCCAGGGACCATTCGCGAGCTGCTGGGACCATGCTCGTGGTTGCTGGGCCCTGTGCGCGCGCTGGGTAGGAGCCAGGGACCATTTGGCGAGACTCTGGGAACCCGCGCAGTGTCGCTGGGCCCCGTGCACTCGCTAGGGAGGTGACATGGACCATTCGGCGAGCCACTGGGACCCTGTGCGGGGTCGCTGGGTCCCGTGCCCGCGCTGAGGATGAGCCAAATACCATTTGGCGAGACGCTGGGACCCCTTGCAAAGTTGCTGGGGCCCGTGCTCGCGCTGGGGAGGGTCAAGGGATTATTTAGCGAGCCGCTGGGACCCATCTCGGGGTTGATGTGGCCAGTGCGCGCGCCGGGGGTGTGCCAGGGACCAGTTGGCAAGCTGCATGGACCACGCGCGAAGTTGCTGGGACCAGTGCGTGCACTGGGCAGGTACCAGGGACCATTTGGCGAGCCGCTGGGACCCTGCTCGAAGTCGCTGGGGACCTTGCGCATGCTGGGGATGTGCCAGTGACAATTTGGCGAGCCTCTAGGACCCTGCGCGAGGTCGCTGGGGCACGTGTGATCTTGGGAGGGGGCAGGTACTATTTCATGACCCGCTGGGACCCCGCTCGAAGTCGCTGGGGCCAGTCTGTGCACTGGGGATTTCCCAGGGACCATTATGCGAGAGTCTGGGTCACTGTGTGAGGTCGCTGGCCCTCATGCTCGCGCCTGAGAGGTCTCAGGTACCATTTGGCGAGCCGCTGGGAAACATCACGAAGTAGCTGGGGCCCGAGACTTACGAGTCTCTGGGAGAATGTGCGAGGTCACTGGGCCCAGTGCGTGTGCTTGGGAGATACCAGGGACCATTTGCGAGACGCTGGGACCCCTCACAGTTGCTGGGGCCCGTGCCCGCTCTAGGGACGGTCAAGGGACTATTTAGCGAGCCGCTGGGACCCCGCTCGGGGTTGATGTGGCCTGTGAGCGTGCTAGTAAGGTGCCAGGGACCATTTGGCGAGCTGCTGGAACGTCGCGTGGGGTCGTGGGGTGGCTGGGCCCTGTGCGTGTGCTGGGGAGTGGCCAGGGTTCATTTGGAAAGCTCCTGGGACCCCGCGCGAAGTTGCTGGGGCTCTTGCGCGCACTGGGGATGTGCTCGTGACTATTTGCGAGATGCTGGGACCCCGCGCAAAGTTGCTGGGGCCCATGCGTACACTGGAGATGTGCCAGGGACTATTTGCGAGGTGCTGGGAGCCCGCGCGTGGTTGCTGGGCCCTGTGTGCGCGCTGGGGAGGAGCCAGGCACCATTTGATGAGCCACTGTGACCCCGTGTTGGGTCTTTGAGCCCCGTGCATGTGCTTGGGAGATACCAGGGACCATTTGGCTAGCCGCTGGGACCCCTCGCAAAGTTGCTGGGGCCCGTGCCTGCGCTGGGATCGTTCAAGGGACTATTTAGCGAGCCGCTGGGACCCCGCTCGGGGTTGATGTCGTCTGTGTGTGTGATGGTAAGGTGCCAGGGACCATTTGGCGAGCTGCTGGGACCCCGTGCGGAGTCACTGGGCCCAGTGCGCGTGTTGGGGAGGGGCTAGGGAGCATTCGGCGAGAATCTGGGACCCCGCGCGGGGTCGCTGTGCCCAGTGTGCACGCAGGGGAGGAGCCAGGGACCATTTGGCGAGCCGCTGGAACCCCGCGCATTTTCGCTTGGCCGCATGCGTGCGCTTGGGAGTGGCCAGGGACCATTTGGCGAGCCGCTGGAATCCCGCGTGGGGTCGCGGGATCGCTGGGACCAGTGCGTGCACTGGGCAGGTATCAGGGACCATTTGGCGAGCCGCTGGGATCCTGCTCGAAGTCACTGTTGAGGTGCTAGGGACGATTTGGCGAGCTGCTGGGACACCGCGTGGGGTCGCTGGGCCTCATGCGCATGCCTGAGAGGTGTCAGGTACCATTTGGCTAGCCGCTGGGAACCCTCACGAAGTTGCTGGGGCCCGTGCCTGCACTGGGGATAGGACAGGGACCATGTGCGAGCCTCCTGAACACTGCGCGAGATCGCTGGGGCCAGTGTTTGCGCTTGGGAGGTACCAGGGACCATTTGACGAGCCGCTGGGTCCCCACTCGGGGTCGCTAGGCACTATGCGTGCGCTGGAGAGGTGCCAGGGACCATTTGGCGAGCCTCTGGGACCCCGCGCGGGATTGCTGGGCCCTGTGCGTTTGCTGGGTATGTGCCAGGGACCATTTAGCGAGCCTCTTGGACACTGCGTGAGGTCGCTGGGACAAGTGCATGCGCTTGGGAGGTACCAGGGACCATTTGGCGAGCTGCTGGGTCCCCACTCTGGGTCGCTGGGCCCTATGCGCGCGCTAGAGTGGTGCCATGGACCATTCAGCGAGCCACTGGGACCCCGTGCGGGGTCGCTGGGTCCCATGCCCGTGCTGGGGATGAGCCAGGTACCATTTGGCGAGACGCTGGGACACCTCGCAAAGTTGCTGGGGCCCGTGCCCGCACTGGGGAGGGTCAAGGGACTATTTAGCGAGCCACTGGGACCCCGCTCAGGGTTGATGTGGCTAGTGCGCGCGCTGATAATGTGCCAGGGACCATTTGGCGAGCTGCTGGAATACCGCGTGGGGTCGAGGGGTCGCTGGGCCCTGTGCGTGAGCTGGGGAGTGGCCAGGGTTCATTAGGAAAGCTGCTGGGACCCTGCGTGAAGTTGCTGGGGCTCTGGCGCGCACTGGGGATGTGTCAGGGACCATTTGCGAGGTTCTGGGACCCCGCGCGCGGTTGCTTGGCCCTGTGCGTGCGCTGGGGAGAGCCAGGCACCATTTGACGAGCCACTGTGACCCCGTGTTGGGTCTCTGAGCCCCATGCGTGCGCTGGGGAGGAGCCAGTGACCGTTTTGTGAGCTGCTGGGAACCCGTGCAGGGTTGCTGGGCCCCGTGCCTGTGCTGGGGAGGTGCCAGGGACCATTCAGTGAGCCGCTCGGACCCTGCGTGGGGTCTTTGGGGCCCGTGCGAGCGCTGGGGAGGTGCCAGGGATCATTTGGCGTGCCGCTGGGATCCTGCGAGTGGTCCCTTGGGCAGATGCGTGTGCTGGGGAGGTGCCAGGGACCATTTGGCGATCCGCTCGGACCCCGCGCAGGGTCTCTGGGGCCCGTGCGCTCGCTGGGGAGGGGTCATGGACGAAATGGCGAGCCGCTGGGTCCCTGCGCGGGGTCGCTGGGCCCACTCTGCGTGCTGAGGTAGCAGGGATAACGCGCCACTGGGACCATGCTCGTGGTTGCTGGGCCCTGTGCGCACACTGGGTAGGAGCCAGGGACCATTTGGCCAGCCGCTGGAACCCCGCGCGGGATCGCTGGGCTGCGTGCTTGCGCTGCGGAGTGCCCAGGGACCATTTGGCAAGCCACTGGGACACTGCGTTGGGTCTCTGGGCGTCGTGCATGTGCTCGTGATGTGCTAGGGACCTTTTGGGGAGCCCTGGGACTCTACGCCTGGTAACTGGGGCCCATGCGCGCGCTGGGGAGGTGCCAAGGACCATTTGGAGAGCCACTGGAACCTCGTGCGGGGTCGCTGGGTCCCGTGCCCGCGCTGGGGATGAGCCAGGTACCATTTGGCGAGACGCTGGGACCCCTCGCAAAGTTGCTGGGGCCCGTGCCCGCGCTGGGGAGGGTCAAGGGATTATTTAGCGAGCCGCTGGGACCCCTCTCGGGGTTGATATGGCCAGAGCGCGCGCCAGGGATGTGACAGGCACCATTTGACGAGCCACTTGGACCCCACGTGGGATCGCTGGGACCAGTGCGTGCACTGGGCAGGTACCAGCGACCATTTGGCAAGCCGCTGGGACCCTGCTCGAAGTCGCTGGGGCCCTTGCGCATGCTGGGGATGTGCCAGGGACAATTTGGCGAGCCTCTGGGACCCTGCGCGAGGTCGCTGGGGCACGTGTGATCTGGGGAGGGGGTGGGTGCTATTTCACGAGCCGCTGGGACCCCGCTCGAAGTCGCTGGGGCCAGTCCGTGCACTGGGGATTTCCCAGGGACCATTATGCGAGACTCTGGGTCACTGTTTGAGGTCGCTGGGCCTCATGCTCGCGCCTGAGAGGTGTCAGGTACCATTTGGCGCCAGTCCGTGCACTGGGGATTTCCCAGGGACCATTATGCGAGACTCTGAGTCACTGTGTGAGGTCGCTGGGCCTCATGCTCGCGCCTGAGAGGTGTCAGTTACCATTTGGCGAGCCGCTGGGAAACATCACGAAGTCGCTGGGTCCCGTGCCTGCACTAGGGATGTGCCAGGGATGTAATAGGGACCATATACGAGCCGCTGGGTCCCCGCGCGTGGTCGCTGGGCCCACTGTGTTTGCTGGGGAGGTAGCAGGGACCATTGGGCGAGATGTTGGGACCCCGCGTGCGGGGGTGCAGGGGCCCCTGCGTGTGCTGGGGAGGTGCCAGGGATCATTTGGCGAGCCGCTGGGAGCCCACACGATTAGCTCTGGCCTGTAAGCGTGCTGCGGAGATGCCAAGGACCACTTGGCGATCCGCTCGGACCCCGCGCAGGGTCTCCAGGGCCCGTGCACGTGCTGGAGAGGGGCCAGGGAACATTTGGCGAGCCGCTTGGACCCCGCGCGGGGTCGCTGGGCCCCGTACGTGTTGTAGGGAGGTGCCAGGGACCATTCAGTGAGCCACTAGGACCCTGCGCGGGGTCTGTGGGGCCCGTGCGCATGCTGGGGAGGAGCCATGGACCATATGGCGAGGTGCTGGGACCCCGTGCGAAGTTGCTGTGGCCCATGCGCGTGCTGGGGATGTCCCAGGGACCATATGTGAGCCGCTGTGTCCCCGTGCGTGGTCGCTGGGCCCCGTGCGCATGCTGGGGAGGTGCCAGGGACAGTTTGGTGAGCCGTTGGGATCCAGCGCGGGGGTGCTACGGCCCCTGCGCTTGCTGGGGAGGTGCCAGGGACCATTTGGCGTGCCGCTCGGATCCCGCGTAGTGTCTCTGTGGCCTGTGCTTCCGCTGGGCATGTGCCAGGGACCATTTAGAGATCCGCAGGTACCCCGCACTGGATCGCTGGGGCCCGTGTGCGTGGTGCGGAGGCGCCAGGGACCATTTGGCGGGCCACCCGGAACCCGCGCGGGGTAACTGGGGCCCATGCGTGCGCTGGGGGAGGGGCCAGGGACCATTTGGTGAGCTGTTGGGATCCGGCGCAGGGATGCTGCTGCCCCTGAGCTTGCTGCGGAGGTGCCAGGGACCATTTGCGAGCCGTGCGGGGTTGCTGTTCCCACTGCGCGTGCTGGGGAGGTTGCAGGGATCGTTTGGCGACTCGCTGGGACCCGTGCGCATGCTCGGGATGTGCCAGGGACCATTTGGCGAGCCGCTCGTATCCCGCGCAGGGTCTCTGTGGCCTGTGCTTCTGCTGGGGATGTGCCAGGGAACATTTGACGATCAGCAGGTACCCCGCACTGGGTCGCTGGTTCCCGTGCGCATGCTGGGGAGGTGCCAGTGACCGTTTTGTGAGCCACTGGGACCCCGTGCAGTGTCGCTCGTGAACATGCGCGCTGGGGAGGTGCCATGGACTGTTTGGCAAGCTGCTGGGACCTGACGCGGGGTTGCTGGGCCCCGTGCACATGCTGGGGAGGTGCCAGGGACAGTTTGGCGTGCCACTGGGACCCCGCGCGGGGTCACTGTGGCCCATGCGTGCACTGGGGGAGGGGCCAGGGACCGTTTGGCGAGCCGCCTCGACCCTGCCGGAGGTTGCTGGGGGCCGTACGCGTACGGGGTAGGTGCTAGGGACAGTTTGGCGAGCCACTGGGACCCCGTGCAGTGTCGCTGGTGAACGTGCGTGATGGGGAAGTGCTAGGGACCATTTGACGTGCCGCTGGGACCACACGCGAAGTCACTGCTGCCCGTGCGCGTGCTGCGGAGGCGCCAGGGACCGTTTGGCGAGCCGCCTCGACCCTGCCGGAGGTTGCTGGGGCCCGTGCACGTGCTGGGCAGGTGCCAGTGACCGTTTTGTGAGCCGCTGGGACCCCGTGCAGGGTTGCTGGGCCCCGTGCATGTGCTGGGGAGGTGCCAGGGACCATTCAGTGAGCCGCTCGGAACCTGCGTGGGGTCTGTGGGGCCCGTGCAAGCGCTGGGGAGGTGCCAGGGATCATTTGGCGAGCCGCTGGGATCCTGCGAGTGGTCTCTGGGGCCTGTGCTTCCGCTGGGCATGTGCCATGGACGATATGGCGAGCCGCTGGGTCCCCGCGCGGGGTCGCTGTGCCCACTCTGCGTGCTAAGGTAGCAGGGATCACGCGCCACTGGGACCATGCTTGTGGTTGCTGGGCCCTGTGCGCACGCTGGGTAGGAGCCAGGGACCATTTGGCGAGCTGCTGGGACCACGCGCGGGATCGCTGGGCCGTGTGCGTGCGCTGGGGATTGGCCAGGGACCATTTGGCAAGCCACTGGGACACTGCGTTGGGTCTCTGGGCGTCGTGCGTGTGCTCGTGATGTGCTAGGGACCTTTTGGGGAGCCCTGGGACTCTACTCCTGGTAACTGGGGCCTATGCGCATGCTGGGGAGGTGCCAAGGACCATTTGGAGAGCCACAGGAACCTCGTGCAGTGTCGCTGGGCCCTGTGCGCTCGCTGGGGAGGTGACATGGACCATTCGGTGAGCCACTGGGACCCCGTGCGGGGTCGCTGGGTCCCATGCCCGCGCTGGGGATGAGCCAGGTACCATTTGGCGAGATGCTGGGACCCCTCGCAAAGTTGCTGGGGCCCGTGCCCACGCTGGGAAGGGTCAAGGGATTATTTAGCGAGCCGCTGGGACCCCTCTCGGGGTTGATGTGGCCAGTGAGCGCGCTGGGGATGTGCCAGGGACCATTTCGCAAGTTGCTGGGACCCCGCGCGAAGTTGCTGGGGCTCGTGCGCGCGCTTGGGAGGTGCCAAGGACCATTTGGAGAGCCACTGGAAACTCGTGCGGGGTTGCTGGGTCCCGTGCCCGCGCTGAGGATGAGCCACGTACCATTTGGCGAGACGCTGGGACCCCTCGCAAAGTTGCTGGGGCCCGTGCCCGCACTGGGGAGGGTCAAGGGATTATTTAGCGAACCGCTGGGACCCCTCTCGGGGTTGATGTGGCCAGAGCGCGCGCCAGGGATGTGCCAGGCACCATTTGACGAGCCACTTGGACCCCACGTGGGATCGCTGGGACCAGTGCGTGCACTGGGCAGGTACCAGCGACCATTTGGCAAGCCGCTGGGACCCTGCTCGAAGTCGCTGGGGCCCTTGCGCGTGCTGGGGATGTGCCAGGGACAATTTGGCGAGCCTCTGGGACCCTGCGCGAGGTTGCTGGGGCACGTGTGATCTGGGGAGGGGGCGGGTACTATTTCACGAGCCGCTGGGACCCCGCTCGAAGTCGCTGGGGCTAGTCCGTGCACTGGGGATTACCCAGGGACCGTTATGCGAGACTCTGAGTCACTGTGTGAGGTCGCTGGGCCTCATGCTCGCGCCTGAGAGGTGTCAGGTACCATTTGGCGAGCCGCTGGGAAACATCACGAAGTCGCTGGGGCCCGTGCCTGCACTAGGGATGTGCCAGGGATGTAATAGGGACCATATGTGAGCCGCTGGGTCCCCGCGCATGGTCGCTGGGCCCACTGTGCGTGCTGGGGAGGTAGCAGGGACCATTGGGCGTGATGTTGGGACCCCGCGCGCGGGGGTGCAGGGGCCCTTGCGCGTGCTGGGGAGGTGCCAGGGATCATTTGGCGAGCCGCTGGGACCCCACACGATTAGCTCTGGCCTGTAAGCGTGCTGCGGAGATGCCAGGGACCATTTGGCAAGCCGCTCGTTCCCCGTGTGAAGTTGCTGGGGCCAATGCGCACGCTGGGGATGTCCCAGGGACCATTTGTGAGCCGCTCGGTCCCGACAGGGGGTCGCTGGGGCCCGTGCTTGTGCTGGGGAGGTGCCGGGAACCCGGGCGAAGTCGCCGCGGCCCGTGCATGTGCTGCGGAGGTGCCAGGGACCATTTCGGGGGCCGCCCGGACCCTGCGCAAGGTCACTGGGCCCATGCGTGCACTGGGGGAGGGGCCAGGGACCATTTGGTGAGCCGCTGGGACCCCGGGCGAAGTCGCTGGGCCCCGTGCACGTGCTGCGTCGGTGCCAGAGACCGTTTGGTGTGCCGTTCGGATCAAGCGCGTGGTCGATGGGGCCCGTGCGCGTGCTGTAGAGGCACCAGGGACCATTTGGTGGGCAGCCCAGAACCCACGCAGGGTCACTGGGGCCCATACGTGCGCTGGGGTAGGGGCCAGGGACCATTTGTCGAGCCGCTCGGACCCCGCGGAGGGTCGCTAGGTCCCGTACGTGTGGTGGGGAGGTGCCAGGGACCATTCAGTGAGCCACTCGGACCCTGCGCAGGGTCTGTGGGGCCTGTGCGCATGCTGGGGAGGGGCCATGGACCATATGGCGAGCTGCTGGGACCCAATGCGAAGTTGCTGTGGCCCATGCGCGTGCTGGGGATGTCCCAGGGACCATATGTGAGCCGCTGTGTCCCCTTGCGGGGTCGCTGGGCCCCGTGCGCATGCTGGTGAGGTGCCAGGGACAGTTTGGCGAGCCGTTGGGATCCAGCGCGGGTTCACTGGGGCCCATGCGTGCGCTGGGGGAGGGGCCAGGGACCATTTGGTGAGCTGTTGGGATCCGGCACAGGGATGCTGCTGCCCCTGCGCTTCCTGCGGAGGTGCCAATGACCATTTGCGAGCCGTGCGGGGTTGCTGGGCCCACTGCGCGTGTTGGGGAGGTTGCAGGGATCGTTTGGCGAGCAGTTGGGATCCCGCGCGGAGGTGCTGCGGCCCCTGCGCTTGCTAGGGAGTGGCCAGGGTCCATTTGGTGAGCCGCTCCAACCAGACGCGGGGTCTCTGGGCCCCGTGCGCTCACTGGGGAAGAGCCAGCCACCATTTGACGAGCCACTTCGAACCCACGCGGGATCGCTGGGACCAGTGCGTGCACTGGGCAGGTACAAGGGACCATTTAGCGAGTCGCTGGGACCCTGCTCGAAGTCGCTGGGGCCCTTGCGCGTGCTGGGGATGTGCCAGGGACAATTTGGCTAGCCGCTGGGAACCCTTGCGAAGTTGCTGGCACCCGTGCCCACTCTTGAGATGTATCAGGGACCATTTGCAAGCTGCTGGGACCATGCGCGGGATCGCTGGGCCACGTGCGTGCGCTGGGGAGTGGCCAGGGACCATTTGGCAAGCCACTGGGACACCGCTTTGGGTCTCTGGGCCTCGTGCGTGTGCTCGTGATGTGCTAGGGTCCTTTTGGGGAGCCCTGGGACTCTACGCCTGGTAACTGGGGCCCAATGAGCGCACTGGGGAGGTGCCAAGGACCATTTGGAGAGCCGCTGGAACCTCGCGCAGTGTCGCTGGGCCGCGTGTGTGCGCTGGGGAGTGGCCAGTGACCATTTGGCGAGCCACTGGGACCCCGCGTTGGGTCTCTGGGTCCCATGCGTGTGCTGCGGAGTCGCCAGGGTCCATTTGGTGAGCCGCTCCGACCAGATGCGGGGTCTCTGGGGCCGGTGCGCACGGTGGGAGGTGCCAGGGATCATTTGGCGAGCCGGTGGGACCCCGCGTGGTATCGCTGGGCCACGTGCGTGCGCTGGAGAGTGGCCAGCCACTTGGACCCCACGCAGGATCGCTAGGACCAGTGCGTGCATTGGGCAGGTACAATGGATCATTTGGCGAGCCGCTGGGACCCTGCTCGAAGTCGCTGGGGCCCTTGAGCGTGCTGGGGATGTGCCAGGGACCATTTGGCGAGCCTCTGGGACCCCGCGCGGGGTCGCTGGGCCTTGTGCGTGCACTGGAGATGTGCCAGGGACCATTTGCGAGGTGCTGGGACCCAGCGCGAAGTTGTTGGGCCCTGTGCGTGACTTGGGGAGGAGCCAGGCACCATTTGCCGAGCCACTTGGACTCTGTGGGGGATCGCTGGGACTAATGCGTGCGCTGGGCAGGTACCAGTGACCATTTGGCGAGCTGCTGGGAACACGCTCGAAGTCGGTGGAGTTTGTGCGAGTGCTGGGGATTTGGCAGGGATCATTTGGCAAGCCTCTGGGAGACCACGCAAGGTCACTGGGCCAAGTGCGTGCGTTTGGGAGGTACCAGGGACCATTTGGAGAACCGCTGGGATCACGTGCGGGGTCGCTGGGCCCAATGCGCGCGTTGGGGAGGTGCCAGGGACCATTCGGCGAGCCTCTGGGACCCCGCGCGGGGTCGCTGTGCCCAGTGTGCGCGCAGGGGAGGAGCCAGGTACCATTTGGCGAGCTGCTGGGACCCTGCACGAAGTCGATGTGGCCCGTGCGTGTGCTGTGGACGTGCCAGGGACCATTTGGCGAGCCGCTGGAACCCCGCGCTTTTTCGCTTGGCCGCTTGCGTGCGCTGGGGAGTGGCCAGGGACCATTTGGTGAGCCGCTGGAATCCCGCGTGGGGTCGCGGGGTCGCTGGGCCCTGTGCGTGAGCTGGGGAGTGGCCATGGTTCATTTGGAAAGCTGCTGGGACCCCGCGCGAAGTTGCTGGGGCTCTGGCGCGCACTGGGGATGTGCTAGTGAATATTTGCGAGATGCTGGGACCCCGCGAAAAGTTGCTGTGGCCCGTGCGTGCACTGGAGATGTGCCAGGGACCATTTGCGAAGTGCTGGGACCCCGCGCGCGGTTGCTGGGCCCTGTGCGCGCGCTGGGGAGGAGCCAGGCACCATTTGACGAGCCACTGTGACCCCGTGTTGGGTCTTTGAGCCCCATGCGTGCGCTGGGGAGGAGCCAGGCACCATTTGACGAGCCACTTGGACCCCACGCGGGATCGCTGGGACCAGTGCGTGCACCGGGCAGGTACCAGGGATCATTTGGCGAGCCTCTGCGACCCTGTGCGAGGTCGCTGGGGCACGTGTGATCTGGGGAGGGGGCAGGTACCATTTAGCGAGCCGCTGGGACCCCGCTCGGGGTTGATGTGGCCTGTGCGCACGTTGGGGAGGGGCCAGAGACCATTTGTGATCCGCTTGACCCCGTGCGTGGTTGCTGGGCCCTGTGCATGCTCTGGGTAAGAGACAGGGACCATTCTGGGATCCGCTGTGACCCCGCACGAGGACGCTGGTGCCTGTGCGAGTGCTGGTGAGGTGCCTGGGACCATTTGGAGAGCAGCTGGGACCCTGTGCGGGGTCGCAGTTCCCAGTGTGCGCGCTGGGGAGGAGCCAGGTACCATTTGGCGAGCTGCTGGGACACTGCACGAAGTCGCTGTGGCCCGTGCGCGTGCTGGGGAGGAGCCAGGCACCATTTGACGAGCCACTTGGACCCCACGTGGGATCGCTGGGACCAGTGCGTGCACTGGGTAAGGTACCAGGGACCATTTGGCGAGCCGCTGGGACCCTGCTCGAAGTCGCTGGGGCCCTTGCGCGTGCTGGGGATGTGCCAGGGACAATTTGGCGAGCCTCTGGGACCCTGTGTGAGGTCGCTGGGGCATGTGTGATCTTGGGAGGGGGCAGGTACTATTTCACGAGCCGCTGGGACCCCGCTCGACGTCGCTGGGGCCAGTCCCTGCACTGGGGATTTCCCAGGGACCATTATGCGAGACTCTGGGTCACTGCGTGAGGTCGCTGGGCCTCATGCTCGCGCCTGAGAGGTCTCAGGTACCATTTGGCGAGCCGCTGGGAAACATCGCGAAGTCGCTGGGGCCCGTGCCTGCACTAGGGATGTGCCAGGGACCATTTACAAGTCTCTGGGACAATGTGCGAGGTCACTGTGCCCAGTGCGTGTGCTTGGGAGATACCAGGGACCATTTAGCGAGCCGCTGGGACCCCGCTCGGGGTTGATGTTGCCTGTGCGCGTGCTGGTAAAGTGCCAGGGACCATTTGGCGAGCTGCTGGGACCCTGCACGAAGTCGCTGTCGCCCGTGCGCGTGATGTGGACGTGCCAGGGACCATTTGGCGAGCCGCTGGAACCCTGCGTGGGGTCGTGGGGTGGCTGGGCCCTGTGCGTGCAATGGGGAGTTGCCAGGGTTCATTTGGAAAGCTGCTGGGACCCCGCGCGAAGTTCCTGGTGCTCTTGCGCGCACTGGGGATGTGCTAGTGACCATTTGCGAGATGCTGGGAGCCCGCGCAAAGTTGCTGGGGCCCATGCGTGCACTGGAGATGTGCCAGGGACCATTTGCGAGGTGCTGGGACCCCGCGCGTAGTTGCTGGGCCCTGTGCGCGCGCTGGGGAGGAGCCAGGTACCATTTGACGAGCCACTATGACCCCGTGTTGGGTCTCAGAGCCCCATGCGTGCGCTGGGGAGGAGCCAGGCACCATTTGACGAGCCACTTGGACCCCACACGGGATCGCTGGGACCAGTGCGTGCACCGGGCAGGTACCAGGGACCATTTGGCGAGCCGGTGGGACCCTGCCCGAAGTCGCTGGGGCCTTGCGCATGCTGGGGATGTGCCCGGGATCATTTGGCGAGCCTCTGCGACCCTGTGCGAGGTTGCTGGGGCACGTGTGATCTGGGGAGGGGGCAGGGACCATTTAGCGAGCCATTGGGACCCCGCTCGGGGTTGATGTGGCCTGTACGCACGTTGGGGAGGTGCCAGGGAGAATTTGTGATCCGCTGGGACCCCGCGTGTGGTGGCTGGGCCCTGTGCATGCTCTCGGTAAGAGCCAGGGACCATTCTGGGATCCGCTGTGACCCCGCACAAGGTCGCTGGTGCCTGTGTGAGTGCTGGTGAGGTGCCTGGGACCATTTGGAGAGCAGCTGGGACGCTGTGCGGGGTCGCTGTGCCCAGTGTGCGCGCTGGGGAGGAGCCAGGTACCATTTGGCGAGCTGCTGGGACACTGCATGAAGTCGCTGTGGCCAGTGCGCACGCTGGGGTGGGGCCAGGGACCATTTAGCGTGCCGTAGGGACCCTACGTGAGGTCGCTGGGCCCCATGCGTGTGCTGGTGAGGAGCCAGGTACCATTTGGCGAGCTGCTGGGACCCTGCACGAAGTCGCTGTGGCCCGTGCACGTGCTGTGGACGTGCCAGGGACCATTTGGCGAGCCGCTGGAACCCCGCGCTTTTTCGCTTGGCCGTGTGCGTGCGCTGGGGAGTGGCCAGGGACCATTTGGTGAGCCGCTGGAATCCCGCGTTGGGTCACGGGTTTGCTGGGCCCTGTGCGTGTGCTGGGCAGGTACCAGGGACCATTTGGCGAGCCGCTGGGACCCTGCTCGAAGTCGCTGGGGCCCTTGAGCGTGCTGGGGATGTGCCAGGGACCATTTGGCGAGCCTCTGGGACCCCGCGCGGAGTCACTGGGCCTTGTGCGTGCAGTGGGGAGTGGACAGGGTTCATTTGGAAAGCTGCTGGGACCCCGCGCGAAGTTGCTGGGGCTCGTGCACACACTGGGGATATGCCAGTGACTATTTGCGAGATGCTGGGACCCCACGCAAAGTCGCTAGGTCCCGTGCGTGCACTGGAGATGTGCCAGGGACCATTTGCGAGGTGCTGGGACCCCGCGCACAGTTGATGGGCCCTGTGCGCGACTTGGGGAGGAGCCAGGCACCATTTGACGAGCCACTTGGACCCCGTGGGGGATCGCTGGGACCAATGCGTGCGCTGGGCAGGTACCAGTGACCATTTGTCGAGCTGCTGGGAACCCGCTCGAAGTTGCTGGAGCCTGTGCGAGTGATGGGGATGTGGCAGGGACCATTTGGCGAGCCGCTGGAACCCCGCGTGGGGTCGCGGGGTCGCTGGGCCCTGTGCGTGAGCTGGGGAGTGGCCAGGGTTCATTTGGAATGCTGCTGGGACCCCGCGCGAAGTTGCTGGGGCTCTGGCGCGCACTGGGGATGTGCTAGTGACTATTTGCGAGATGCTGGGACCCCGCGAAAAGTTGCTGGGGCCCGTGCGTGCACTGGGGAAGAGCCAGCCACCATTTGACGAGCCACTTGGACCCCACGCGGGATCGCTGGGACTAGTGCGTGCACTGGGCTGGTACAAGGGACCATTTAGCGAGCCACTGGGACCCTGCTCGAAGTCGCTGGGGCCCTTGCACGTGCTGGGGATGTGCCAGGGATAATTTGGCTAGCCGCTGGGAACCCTTGCGAAGTTGTTGGCACCCGTGCCCACTCTTGAGATGTACCAGGGACCATTTGCGAGCTGCTGGGAGCATGCTCGTGGTTGCTGGGCCCTGTGCGCGCGATGGGTATGAACCAGGGACCATTTGGCGAGCCGCTGGGACCCCGCGCGGGATCGCTGGGCCACGTGCGTGCGCTGGGGAGTGGCCAGGGACCATTTGGTAAGCCACTGGGACACCGCTTTGGGTCTCTGGGCCTCGTGCGTGTGCTCGTGATGTGCTAGGGACCTTTTCGGGAGCCGCTGGAAGCCCGCGCGGGGTTGCGGGGTCGCTGGGCCCTGTACGTGTGCTGGGGAGTCGCCAGGGTCCATTTGGTGAGCCGCTCCGACCAGATGCGTGGTCTCTGGGGCCGGTGCACGCGGTGGGTGGTGCCAGGGATCATTTGGCGAGCCGCAGGGACCCCTGCTCGGGGACATTGGGCCCCGTGCGCTCACTGGGGAAGAGCCAGCCACCATTTGACGAGCCACTTGGACCCCGTGGGGGATCGCTGGGACCAATGCTTGCGCTGGGCAGGTACCAGTGACCATTTGTCGAGCTGCTGGGAACCCGCTCGAAGTTGCTGGAGCCTGTGCGAGTGATGGGGATGTGGCAGGGACCATTTGGCGAGCCTCTGGGACACCACGCAATGTCACTGGGCCCAGTGCGTGCGTTTGGGAGGTACCAGGGACCATTTGGACAATCGCTGGGAACACGTGCGGGGTCGCTGGGCCCAATGCGCACGTTGGGGAGGGGCCAGGGACCATTCGGCGAGCCTCTGGGACCCCGCGCGGGGTCGCTGTGCCCAGTGTGCGCGCAGGGGTGGAGCCAGGTACCTTTTGGTGAGCTGCTGGGACCCTGCACGAAGTCGCTGTGGCCCGTGCGCGTGCAGTGGACGTGCCAGGGACCATTTGGCTAACCGCTGGAACCCCGCGATTTTTCGCTTGGCCGCGTGCGTGCGCTGGGGAGTGGCCAGGGACCATTTGGTGAGCCGCTGGAATCCCGCTTGGGGTCGCGGAGTCGCTGGGACCAATGCGTGCGCTGGGCAGGTACCAGTGACCATTTGGCGAGCTGCTGGGAACCCGCTCGAAGTCGCTTGAGCCTGTGCGAGTGCTGGGGATGTGGCAGGGATCATTTGGCAAGCCTCTGGGACACCACGCAAGGTCACTGGGCCCAGTGCGTGCGTTTGGCAAGCCACTGTGAGCCTCTAGGACACCACTTGAAGTCGCTGGGGTTCATGCACGCGCTGGGGAGGTTCCAGGGACCATTTGATGTGATGCTGGGACCTGGCGCCGGGTTGCTGGGCCCCGTGCGCACGCTGGTTAGGTGCCAGGTACAATTTGGGAAGCCGCTTGGAGCACGCGCTGGGGTTCGTGCGTGTGCTGGGAAGGTGCCAGGGATCATTTGGTGTGACGCTCGAACACCGCGCGGGTTCGCTGGGGAGTACCTTTTGGCAAGCCACTGGGACTCCACGCGGGTTCGCTGGGGCGCATGCCCGTGTTGGTGCCGTGCCAGGGACCATTTGGCGATCCGCTGGGACTCAACACCTGGTCGCTGAGATCCGTGCGCGCGCTGGGGATGTGCCAGGGACCATTTACGAGCTGCTGGGACTCCGCATGAAGTCACTGGGGCCCGTGCGGGTGCTGGTGAGGTGGCAGGGACTATTCGACGATCCTCTGGGACGTTGCGCGAGGTTGCTTGATCACCTGCGCTCGCTGGCGAGCCGCTGGGTTACCACGCGATGTCGCTGGAGCCCCTGCCTTGCTGGGGAGGTGCCAGGGACAGTTTGGCAAGCCACCTTGACCACGCGCAGGGTCGCTAGGCCCAGTGCGCACGATGGGGAGGTGTCAGGGACCTTTAGGCAGGCAGCTGGTACTCCATGCCTGGTCGCCTGGAGGTGCCAGGGACCATCTGGCCAGCCAATCAGACCACGCGCGGAGTCACTGGGCCCCGTACGCACGCTGCGGAGGTGCCAGGGACCATTTGGCGAGGCTCTGGGACCCCACGCGAAGTCGCAGGGGCCTTTACGCGTGCTGGGGATGTGCCAGGGACTGTTTGGCGAGCCGCTGGGAACCCCTGCGAAGTCGCTGGACCCCGTGTGCACGCTTGGGAGGGGCCAGGGACCATTTGGGAAGTGGCTGGGACCCCGTGGAAAGTCGCTGGGGCCCGTGTGAGCGCTGGGGATGTGCCAGGGACCATTTGCAAGCTGCTAGGACCCCGCTTGAAGTCTTTGGGGCCAGTGCGCGTGCTGGGGAGGGGCCAGGGAACATTTGGCGAGCTGCTGGGACGCCGCACGGGGTCGCTGGGGCCTTTGCGCGTGGTGGTGAGGTGACAGGGACTATTCAATGAACCGCTGGGACCTTGCGCGAGGTAGCTGGATCACCTGCGCCTGCTGGGGAGGTGCCAGGGACCATTTGGCGAGCCGCTGGCATACCACACGATGTCACTGGGGCCCCTGCATGTTCTGGTGAGGTACCAGGGACAGTTTGGCAATTTGCCTGGACGACGCGCAAGGTCGCTGGAGCCCCTGCCTTGCTGGGGAGGTGCCAGGGACAGTTTGGCAAGCCATCTGGACCACGCGCAGGGTCATTAGGCCCCGTGTGCACGATGGTGAGGTGTCAGGGACCTTTAGGCAGGCAGCTGGTACTCCACGCCTGGTCACCTGGAGGTGCCAGGGACCATCTGGCCAGCCAATCGGACCACGCGCGGAGTCACTGGGCCCCGTATGCACGCTGCAGAGGTGCCAGGGACCTTTTGGCGAGCCGCTGGGACTCCACGCGGGGTCGCTGGGCCCTGTGCACGCGCTGGGGAGGTGCAAGGGACCATTTGGTGAGCCTCTAGGAGCCCACGTGGGGTCGCTGGTTCCCGTTCGCGCACTTGGGAGGGGTCAGGGACCATTTGGCAAGCCGCTGGGACCCCGATCGAAGTCACTGTGGCCCGTTCGCGCGCTTGGGAGATGCCAGGGACAGTTTGGCGAGCCGCTGGAACCCAACACGATGTCGCTGGGGCCCGTGCGCGTGCTGGGGAGGTGCCAGGGACCATTTGCGACCTAGTAGGACCCCGCGCATGGTTGCTGGGCTGTGTGCGCGTGCTGTGTAGGAGCCAGCGACCATTTGGGAAGCCGCTGGGACCCCGCGGAAAGTCGCTGGGGCCCTTGTGAGTGCTGGGGATGTGCTAGGGACCATTTGGTGTGATGCTGGGACCTTGCGAGAGGTTGCTGGGCCGCGTGCGCACGCTGGTGAGGTGCCAGGTACAATTTGGGAAGCCGCTTGGAGCACGCGCTGGGGTTCGTGCGTGTGCTGGGGAGGTGCCAGGGATCATTTGGTGTGACGCTCGAACACCGCGCAGGGTCGCTGGGCCCCGTGCGCACGTTGTGGAGGTGCCAGCGACCTTTTGGCGAGCCACTGGGACTTCACGCGGGTTCGCTGGGGCGCATGCCCGTGTTGGTGCCGTGCCAGGGACCATTTGGCGATCCGCTGGGACTCAACACCTGGTCGCTGAGATCTGTGCGCGCGCTGGGGAAGTGCCAGGGACCATTTATGAGCTGCTGGGACTCCGCATGAAGTCACTGGGGCCCGTGCAGGTGCTGGTGAGGTGGCAGGGACTATTCGACGATCCTCTGGGACGTTGCGCAAGGTCGCTTGATCACCTATGCTCGCTGGCGAGCCGCTGGCTTACCACGCAATGTCGCTGGGGTCCCTGCGCGTGCTGGTGAGGTGCCAGGGACAGTTTGGCAATTCGCCTGGACGACGTGCAAGGTCGCTGGAGCCCCTGCCTTGCTGGGGAGGTGCCAGGGACAGTTTGGCCAGCCGCCTGGACCACGCGCAGGGTCGCTAGGCACCGTACGCACGCTGCGGAGGTGCCAGGGACCTTTTGGCGAGCTGGTGGGACACCTTGCGGGGTCGCTGGGCCCTGTGCACGCGCTGGGGAGTTGCAAGGGACCAATTGGTGAGCCTCTGGGACCCACGTGGGGTTGCTGGTTCCCGTTTGCGTGCTTGGGAGGGGCCAGGGACCATTTGGCAAGCCGCTGGGACCCCGATCGAAGTGACTGTGGCCCGTTCGCGCGCTTGGGAGTGCCAGGGACAGTTTGGCGAGCCGCTGGAACCCAACACGAAGTCGCTGGGACCCGTGCGCGTGCTGGGGAGGTGCCAGGGACCATTTGTGAGCTAGTAGGACCCCGCGTGTGGTTGCTGGGCTCTGTGCGCGTGCTGGGTATGAGCCAGGGACCATTTGGCGAGCCCCTGGGATACCACGCGATGTCGCTGGGGCCTCTGCGCGTGCTGGTGAGGAGCCAGGGATAGTTTGTCAAGCTGTCTGGACCATGCGCGTGGTCGCTGGAGCCTCTGCCTTGCTGGGGAGGTGCCAGAGACCATTTGGCGAGCCACTGGGACTTCACGGGATGTTGCTGGGGCCCCTGCGTGTGCTGGTGAAGTGCCAGGGACAGTTTGGCAAGCCACCTGGAGCACGCGTGGGTTCACCAGGCCCCGTGCGCACACTGGTGAGGTGTCAGGGACCTTTAGGGACTCCACGCCTGGTTGCTGGGGCCCATGCGGGCGCTGGGGATGTGATAGGCACCAGTTGCGAGCCGCTGAGACCCCGCGCGAAGTCGCTGTGGCCCATGCGTCCACTGGGGATGTGCCTGGGACCATTTGCGAGCCGCTAGGACCCCACTTGAAGTCTCTGGGGCCCGTGTGCGTGCTGGGAAGGTGCCAGGGACCATCTGGCCAGCCAATCAGACCACGCTCGGAGTCACTGGGCCCCGTACGCAGGCTGCGGAGGTGCCAGGGACCATTTGGTGAGCCTCTGGGACCCCATGTGGGGTCGCTGGGCCCTGTTCACGCGCTGGGGAGGGGCCAGGGAACATTTGGCAAGCCGCTGGGACCCCGATCGAAGTCACTGTGGCCCGTGCGCCTGCTGTGAATGTGCCAGGGACCATTTGGCGAGGCTCTGGGACCCCACGCGAAGTCGCAGGGGCCCATGCGCGTGCTGGGGATGTGCCAGGGACTGTTTGGCGAGCCGCTGGGAACCCCTGCGAAGTCGCTGGGCCCCGTGTGCACGCTTGGGAGGGGCCAGGGACCATTTGAGAAGTGGCTGGGACCCCGCTTAAAGTCTCTGGGGCCAGTGCGCGTGCTGGGGAGGTGCCAGGGAACATTTGGCGAGCCTCTGGGACCCCGGGCGAAGTCGCTGGGCCCCGTGCTCATGCTTGGGAAGGGCCAGGGACCATTTGGGAAGCCGCTGGAACCCCACGGAAAGTCGCTGGGGCCCTTGTGAGCGCTTGGGATGTGCCAGGGACCATTTGCAAGCCGCTAGGACACCGCTTGAAGTCGCTGGAGCCCGTGCACATGCTGGGTAGGAGCCAGGGATCATTTGGCGAGCCGCTGGGACGCCACCCGGGGTCGCTGGGGCCTTTGCGCGTGCTGGTGAGGTGCCAGGGAACATTTGGCGAGCCACTGGGACCCCGGGCGAAGTCGCTGGGCCCCGTACTCACGCTTGGGATGGGCCAGGGACCATTTGGGAAGCCGCTGGAACCCCACGGAAAGTCGCTGGGGCCCTTGTGAGCGCTTGGGATGTGCCAGGGACCATTTGCAAGCCGCTAGGACACCGCTTGAAGTCGCTGGAGCCCGTGGACGTGCTGGGGAGGTGCCAGGGACCATTTGCGAGCTGCTACGACCCCGCACATGGTTGCTGGACTCTGTGTGTGTGCTGGGTAGGAGCCAGGGACCATTTGGCGAGCCGCTGGGACGCCACACGGGGTCGCTGGGGCCTTTGTGCGTGGTGGTGAGGTGACAGGGACTATTCAATGAGCCGCTGGGATCTTGCGCGAGGTAGCTGGATCACCTGCGCCCGCTGGGGAGGTGCCAGGGACCATTTGGCGTGCCGCTGGCATACCACACAATGTCGCTGTGGCCCCTGCATGTTCTGGTGAGGTACCAGGGACAGTTTGGCAATTCGCCTGGACGACGCGCAAGGTCGCTGGAGCCCCTGCCTTGCTGGGGAGGTGCCAGGGACAGTTTGGCTAGCCGCCTGGACCACGCGCAGGGTCGCTAGGCCCCGTGCGCACGATGGTGAGGTGTCAGGGACTTTTAGGCAGGCCGCTGGTACTCCACGCCTGGTTGCCTGGAGGTGCCAGGGACCATCTGGCCAGCCAATCGGACCACGCGCGGAGTCACTGGGCCCCGTACGCACGCTGCGGAGGTGCCAGGGACCTTTTGGCTAGCCGCTGGGACTCCACGCGGGGTCGCTGGGCCCTGTGCACGTGCTGGGGAGGTGCAAGGGAGCATTTGGTGAGCCTCTGGGACCCCACGTGGGGTCGCTGGGCCCCGTTCGCACGCTGCGGAGGGGCCAGGGAACATTTGGCAAGCCGCTGGGACCCCGATCGAAGTCACTGTGGCCCGTGCGCGTGCTGTGAATGTGCCACGGAACATTTGGCGAGGCTCTGGGACCCCACACGAAGTCGCAGGGGCCCATGCGCGCGCCGGATATGTGCCAGGGAGCATTTGGTGAGCCTCTGGGACCACACGAGGGGTCTCTGGGATCAGTGTGCGTGCTGGGGATGTGCCAGGGACTGTTTGGCAAGCCGCTCGGAACCCCTGTGAAGTCGCTGGGCCCTGTGCGCACGCTTGGGAGGGGCCAGGGACCATTTGGGAAGTGGCTGGGACTCCGCGGAAAGTCGCTGGGGCCCGTGTGAGCGCTGGGGATGTGCCAGGGACCATTTGCGAGCCACTAGGACACCGCTTGAAGTGGCTGGGGCCCGTACTCGTGCTGGGGAGGTGCTAGGGACCATTTGCGAGCTGCTAGGACCCCGCTCGTGGTTGCTGGGCTCTGTGCACGTGCTGGGTAGGAGCCAGGGACCATTTGGCGAGCCGCTCGGACCCCGCACGGGGTCGCTGGGGCCCCTGCGTTGCTGGGGAGGTGCCAGGGATCATTTGGCGAGCCTCTGGGACACCAGGGGATGTTGCTGGGGCCCCTGCATGTGCTGGTGAAGTGCCAGGGACAGTTTCGCAAGTCGCCTGGACCACGCTGGGGTCAGCAGGCCCCGTGCGCACTCTGATGAGGTGTCAGGGACCTTTAGGCAGGCCGCTGGGACTCCACACCTGGTCGCTGGGGTCCGTGCGCATGCTGGGGATGTGCCAGGCACCATATGCGAGCCGCTGGGACCACGCTCAAAGTCGCTGGGGCCCATGTGCGCGCAGGAGATGTGCCAGGGAGCATTTGGCGAGCCTCTGGGGCCCGGGCGAAGTCGCTGGGCCCCGTACTCATGCTTGGGAGGGGCCAGGGACCATTTGGGAAGCTGCTGGGACCCCACGGAAAGTCGCTGGGGCCCTTGTGAGCGCTGGGGATGTGCCAGGGACCATTTGCAAGCTGCTAGGACACCGCTTGCCACTGGGACTCCACGCGGGTTCGCTGGGGCGCATGCCCGTGTTGGTGCCGTGCCAGGGACCATTTGGCGATCCGCTGGGACTCAACACCTGGTCGCTGAGATCCATGCGCGCTGGGGATGTGCCAGGGACCATTTACGAGCTGCTGGGACTCCGCGTGAAGTCACTGGGGCCCGTGCGGGTGCTGGTGAGGTGGCAGGGACTATTCGACGATCCTCTAGGACGTTGCACGAGGTCGCTTGATCACCTACGCTCGCTGGGGAGGTGCCAAGGACCATTTGGCGAGCCGCTGGGTTACCACGCGCAGGGTCGCTAGGCCCCGTGCGCACGATGGTGATGTGTCAGGGACCTTCAGACAGGCCGCTGGTACTCCATGCCTGGTCGCCTGGAGGTGCCAGGGACCATCTGGCCAGCCAATCGGACCACGCGCGAAGTCACTGGGCCCCGTACGCACGCTGCGGAGGTGCCAGGTACCTTTTGGCGAGCCTCTGGGACCCCACGTGGGGTCGCTGGTTCCCGTTCGCGTGCTTGGGAAGGGCCAGGGACCATTTGGCAAGCCGCTGGGACCCCGATCGAAGTCACTGTGGCCCGTTCGCGCGCTTGGCAGGTGCCAGGGACAGTTTGGCGAGCTGCTGGAACCCAACACGTTGTCGCTGGGGCCCTTGTCCGTGCTGGGGAGTTGCCAGGGACCATTTGGCGATCCACTGGGACCTCGCATGGGGTCGCTGGGTCCTGTGCGCGTGCTGGTGAGGTGCCAGGGAGTATTCGACGAGCGGCTGGGAACCGGCGCGACGTCACTGGGGCCCGTGCGCGTGCTGTGTAGGAGCCAGGGACCATTTGGGAAGCCGCTGAGATCCCGCGGAATGTCGCTGGGGCCCTTGTGAGTGCTGGGAATGTGCTAGGGACCATTTGCGAGCCTCTAGGACACCACCTGAAGTCGCTGGGGACTGTGCGTGTGCTGGTGAGGTGCCAGGTACCATTTGGTGTGATGCTGGGATCTCGCGCGGGGTTGCTGGGCCCCGTGCGCATGCTGGTGAGGTTCCAGGTACAATTTAGGAAGCCGGTTGGAGCACGCGCTGGGGTTCGTGCGTGTGCTGGGGAAGTGCCAGGGACCATTTGGCAAGCCGCTGGGACCCCGATTGAAGTCACTGGGGCCTGTGCGATCGCTTGGGAGGAGCCAGGGACCATTTGACGAGACGCTGGAACCCCACACGAAGTCGCTGGGCTGTGTGCGCGTGCTGTGTAGGAGCCAGGGACCATTTGGGAAACCGCTGGGACCCCGCGGACAGTCGCTGGGGCCCTTGTGAGTGCTGGGGATGTGCCAGGGACCATTTGCGAACCGCTAGGACACCACTTGAAGTCGCTGGGGCCCGTGCACGTGCTGGGGAGGTGCCAGGGACCATTTACGAGCTGCTAGGACCCCGCGCGTGGTTGCTGTGCTCTGTGCACTTGCTGGGTAGGAGCCAGGGACCATTTGGCGAGCCGCTGGGACCCCGCACGGGGTCGCTGGGGACCGTGCGTGTGCTGGTGAGGTGCTAGGGACTATTCAACGAGCCTCTGGGACCTTGCGCTAGGTCACTGGAGCACCTGCGCTCGCTGGGGAGGTGTCAGAGACCATTTGGCGAGCCGCTGGGATACCACGCGATGTCGCTGGTGCCCCTGCGCGTGCTGGTAAGGTGCCAGGGACCTTTAGGCAGGCCGCTGGGACTCCACGCCTGGTCGCCTGGAGGTGCCAGGGACCATCTGGCCAGCCAATGGGACCATGCGCGTGGTCTCTGGGACCCGTGTGTGTGCTGGGGAGGTGCCAGGGATCATTTGGCGAGCCGGTGGGACCCTGCGCGAAGTCGCCGGGGACCGTGCGCGCTAGGGATGTGCCAGGGACCTTTTGGCGAGCTGCTGGGACTCCACGAGGGGTCGCTGGGCCCTGTGCACGCGCTGGGGAGGTGCAAGGGAGCATTTGGGAAGCCGCTGGGACCCCGCACGAAGTTGCTGGGGCAGGTGCGCGTTCTGGAGAGGTGCAAGGGACCATCTGGCCAGCCGATCGGACCCCGCGCGGGGTCTCTTGGGCCCGTGTGCATGCTGGGGAGGTGCCAGGGATCATTTGGGAAGCCGCTGGGTCCCCGCACGAAGTCGCTGGGGCCCGTGCACGTGCTGGGGAGTTGGCAGGGACCATCTAGTCAGCCAATCGGACCCCGTGCGAAGTCGCTGGGCCCTGTGCGCCCGCTGGGGAGGTGCCACGGAACATTTGGCGAGCCGGTGGGACCCCGCGCGAAGTCGCTGGGCACCGTGCGCATGCTAGGGAAGGGCCAGGGACCATTTGGGAACCTGCTGGGACCCCGCTTAAAGTCGCTGGGGCCTGTGCTCGTGCTGGGGAGGTGCCAGGGACCATCTGGTGAGCAGCTCGGACCCTGCGCAATGTTGCTGGGGCGCGTGCGAGCGCTGGGGTTGTGCCAGGGACCATTTGTCGAGGCTCTGGGACCCTGCGCGATGTCGCTGGGGCACCTGTGCGTGCTAGAGAGGTGCCAGGGACCATTTGCGAGCTGCTGGGACCCTGCGCAATGTCACTGGGGCGCGTGCAAGCGCTGGGGATCTGCCAGGGACCATTTGGTGAGGCTCTGGGACCCTGCGCGATGTCGCTGGGGCCTGTGCGATCGCTGGGGATGTGCCATGGACCATTTGCGCGCCTCTAGGACACCGTGTGAAGTCGCTGGGGCCCGTGTGCCTGCTGGAGAGGTGCCAGGGATAATTTGTCGAGCTGCTGGGACCCCACGTGAAGTCGCTGGTGCCCGCGTGCATGCTGGCGAGTTTCCAGGGATCTTTTGGCGAGACGGTGGAAACCCACACGAAGTTGCTTGGGCCCGTGCGCGTGCTGGGGAGGTGTCAGGGACCATTTGTGAGCTGCTGGGACCCTGCGCAATGTCGTTGGGGTGCGTCCGAGCGCTGGGGATGTGCCAGGGACCATTTGGCGAGGCTCTGTGACCCTACACGATGTCGCTGGTGCCTGTGCGATCACTGGGGATGTGCCATGGATCATTTGAGCGCCGCTAGGACACCGTGCGAAGTCTCTGGGGCCCGTGTGCATGCTGGAGAGGTGCCAGGGATCATATGGCAGGACGCTGGGACCCCACGCGGGGTCGCTGGGCACCGTGCACACGCTGGGGAATGGGCCACAGACCATTTGTCGAGCCGCTGGGACCCCGCGCTGGGTCTTGGGCCCCTTGCATGCGCTGGGGAGGGGCAAGGGACCATTTGGCGAGCCACTGGGACCCCATGCGGGGTCGCTGGGCCACGTGCGCGTGCTGGGGAGGTGTCAGGGACCATTTGTGAGCTGATGTGACCCTGCGCAATGTTGCTGGGGTGCGTGCGAGCGCTGGGGATGTGCCATGGACCATTTGTGAGCCGCTACGACCCAGCACAGGGTCGCTGGGGTCCGTTTGCGTGCTGAGGAGGTGCCAGGGACCATCTGGCGAGACGCTCGGTCCCCACGCGGAGTCACTGGGGCCCGTTTTCGTGCTAAGTAGGTGCCAGGGATCAATTGGCGAGCCACTGGGACCCCGCACGATATCGCTGGGGTCCGTGCCATCGGTGGGGAGGTGCCAGGCACCATTTGGCGAGCCGCTGGGACCCCGCCTGAGGTTGATGGGCCCCTTCGCGCGCTGGGGAGGTGCCAGGGACTATTTGGCGAGCCGCTGGGACGCTCCGCTAAGTCGCCGGGGCACGTGTGCATGCTGGCGATTTTCCAGGGTCCATTTGCGAGCCGCTACGACCCCGCGTGAAGTCGCTGGGGCCTGTACACGTGCCAGGGACCATCTGGCCAGCCAATCGGACCTTGTGCGGCTTCTCTGGGGCCCGTGTGCGTGCTGGGGAGGTGCCAGGGATCATTTGGCGAGCCGCTGGGACCCCGCCTGAGGTTGATGGGCCGCCTTCGCGCGCTGGGGAGGTGTCAGGGACCATTTGGGATGCCGCTGGGACCCCGCTCGAAGTCGCTGGGGCACGTGTGCATGCTGGGGATTTTCCAGGGTCCATTTGCGAGCCGCTAGGACCCCGCGTGAAGTTGCTGGGGCCTGCACACGTGCCAGGGACTATCTGGCCAGCCAATCGGACCTTGTGCAGCGTCTCTGGGGCCTGTGTGCGTGCTGGGGAGGTGCCAGGGATCATTTGGTGAGATGCTGGGATCCCGCGCGGATTAGTTGGGCCCTGTGAGCACGCTGGGGAGGTGCCAGGGACCATTTGGCGAGCTGCTGGGACCCCATGCGGGGTCGCTGGGCCACGTGCGCGTGCTGGGGAGAGGCCAGGGACCATTTGGCATGCTGCTCGGACCCCGCGCGGTGTCTCTGGGGCCCGTGTGCATGCTGGGGATGTGTCAGGGATCATATGGCAGGACGCTGGGACCCCACGCGGGGTCGCTGGGCACCGTGCACACGCTGGGGATGTGCCAAAGACCATTTGTCGAGCCGCTGGGACCCCACGCTGGGTCTTGGGCCCCTTGCATGTCCTGGGGAGGGGCCAGGGACCATTTTGCGAGCTATTAGGACCCCGCGCGAAGTCGTTGTGGCCCGTGCGTACTCTGTGGATGTGCCAGGGACCATTTGCGAGCCACAGGGACCCCGCGCAGGGTCGCTGGGCCACATGCATGAGCTGGGGATGTGCCATGGATCATTTAGCAAGCCACTGGGACCCTGTGCGAGGTCACTGGTGCCCTTGCGATCAGTTGGGAGGTGCCAGGGACCATTTGACGAACCGCTGGAACCCCACACGAAGTCGCTGGTGTCCGTGCGCGTGCTGGGGATGTGCCAGGGACCATCTGGCGAGCCGCTGGGACCCTGCGTGGGGTCTCTTTGGCATGATTGCTGGGCTCTGTGGGCGTGCTGGGTAGGAGCTGGGATCAATTTGGCGAGCCGTTGGGAGACCGCACGGTTCCGCTGGGGCCCGTGTGCATGCTGGGGAGTTGCCAGGGATCATTTGGGAAGCCGCTGGGACCCTGCACGAAGTCGCTGGGGCAGGTGTGCATTCTGGGGAGGTGCAAGGGACCATCTGGCCAGCCGATCGGACCCCGCGCGGGGTCTCTGGGGCCCATGTGCATGCTGGGGAGGTGCCAGGGATCATTTGGGAAGCCGCTGGGACCCTGCACGAAGTCGCTGGGGCCCGTGCGCGTGCTGGGGAGTTGGCAGGGACCATCTGGTCAGCCAATCGGACCCCGTGCGAAGTCGCTGGGCCCTGTGCGCCCGCTGGGGAGGTGCCACGGAACATTTGGCGAGCCGGTGGGACCCCGCGCGAAGTCGCTGGGCACCGTGCGCACGCTAGGGAAGGGCCAGGGACCATTTGGGAACCCGCTGGGACCCCGCTTAAAGTCGCTGGGGCCTGTGCTCGTGCTGGGGAGGTGCCAGGGACCATCTGGCGAGCCGCTCGGACCCTGCGCAATGTCGTTGGGGCGCGTGCGAGCGCTGGGGATGTGCCAGGGACCATTTGGCGAGGCTCTGGGACCCTGCGCGATGTCGCTGGGGCACCTGTGCATGCTAGAGAGGTGCAAGGGACCATTTGCGAGCTGCTGGGACCCTGCGCAATGTCACTGGGGCCTGTGCGATCGCTGGGGATGTGCCATGGACCATTTGCGAGCCACTAGGACACCGTGCGAAGTCACTGGGGCCTGTGTGCGTGCTGGAGAGGTGCCAGGGATGATTTGTTGAGCTGCTGGGACCCCACGCGAAGTCGCTGGTGCCCGTGTGCATCCTGGGGAGGTTCTAGGGATCATTTGGCGAACCGGTGGGACCCCGCGATAAGTCGCTGGTGCCCGCTTGCGTGCTGGGGAGGTTCCAGGGATCTTTTGGCGAGACGGTGGAAACCCACACGAAGTTGCTTGGGCCCGTGCGCGTGCTGGGGAGGTGTCAGGGACCATTTGTGAGCTGCTGGGACCCTGCGCAATGTCACTGGGGCGCGTGCGAGCGCTGGGGATGTGCCAGGGACCATTTGGCGAGGCTCTGGGACCCTGCGCGATGTCGCTGGGGCACCTGTGCGTGCTAGAGAGGTGCCAGGGACCATTTGCGAGCTGCTGGGTCCCTGCGCAATGTCACTGGGGCCTGTGCGATCGCTGGGGATGTGCCATGGACCATTTGCGAGCCACTAGGACACCGTGCGAAGTCACTGGGGCCTGTGTGCGTGCTGGAGAGGTGCCAGGGATGATTTGTTGAGCTGCTGGGACCCCACGCGAAGTCGCTGGTGCCCGTGTGCATCCTGGGGAGGTTCTAGGGATCATTTGGCGAACCGGTGGGACCCCGCGAGAAGTCGCTGGTGCCCGCTTGCGTGCTGGGGAGGTTCCAGGGATCTTTTGGCGAGACGGTGGAAACCCACACGAAGTTGCTTGGGCCCGTGCGCGTGCTGGGGAGGTGTCAGGGACCATTTGTGAGCTGCTGGGACCCTGCACAATGTCGTTGGGGTGTGTCCGAGCACTGGGGATGTGCCAGGGACCATTTGGTGAGACTCTGTGACCCTGCACGATGTCGCTGGGGCCTGTGCGATCACTGGGGATGTGCCATGGATCATTTGCGCGCCGCTAGGACACCGTGTGAAGTCTCTGGTGCCCATGTGCGTGCTGGAGAGGTGCCAGGGATGATTTGTCGAGCTGCTGGGACCCCACGCGAAGTCGCTTGTGCCCGTGTGCGTGCTGGAGAGGTTCCAGGGATCATTTGGTGAGCCGGTGGAAACCCACACAAAGTTGCTTGGGCCCGTGCGCGTGCTGGGGAGGTGTCAGGGACCATTTGCGAGCTGATGTGACCCTGTGCAATGTCGCTGGGGTGCGTGCGAGCGCTGGGGATGTGCCAGGGACCATTTGGCGAGGATCTGTGACCCTGCGCGATGTCGTGCTAAGGAGGTGCCAGGGATCAATTGGCGAGCCACTGGGACCCCGCACGATATCGCTGGGGTCCGTGCCATCGGTGGGGAGGTGCCAGGCACCATTTGGCGAGCCGCTGGGACCCCGCCTGAGGTTGATGGGCCCCTTCGCGCGCTGGGGAGGTGCCAGGGACTATTTGGCGAGCCGCTGGGACGCTGCGCTAAGTCGCCGGGGCACGTGTGCATGCTGGCGATTTTCCAGGGTCCATTTGCGAGCCGCTACGACCCCGCGTGAAGTCGCTGGGGCCTGTACACGTGCCAGGGACCATCTGGCCAGCCAATCGGACCTTGTGCGGCTTCTCTGGGGCCCGTGTGCGTGCTGGGGAGGTGCCAGGGATCATTTGGCGAGCCGCTGGGACCCCGCCTGAGGTTGATGGGCCGCCTTCGCGCGCTGGGGAGGTGTCAGGGACCATTTGGGATGCCGCTGGGACCCCGCTCGAAGTCGCTGGGGCACGTGTGCATGCTGGGGATTTTCCAGGGTCCATTTGCGAGCCGCTAGGACCCCGCGTGAAGTTGCTGGGGCCTGCACACGTGCCAGGGACTATCTGGCCAGCCAATCGGACCTTGTGCAGCGTCTCTGGGGCCTGTGTGCGTGCTGGGGAGGTGCCAGGGATCATTTGGTGAGATGCTGGGATCCCGCGCGGATTAGTTGGGCCCTGTGAGCACGCTGGGGAGGTGCCAGGGACCATTTGGCGAGCTGCTGGGACCCCATGCGGGGTCGCTGGGCCACGTGCGCGTGCTGGGGAGAGGCCAGGGACCATTTGGCATGCTGCTCGGACCCCGCGCGGTGTCTCTGGGGCCCGTGTGCATGCTGGGGATGTGTCAGGGATCATATGGCAGGACGCTGGGACCCCACGCGGGGTCGCTGGGCACCGTGCACACGCTGGGGATGTGCCAAAGACCATTTGTCGAGCCGCTGGGACCCCACGCTGGGTCTTGGGCCCCTTGCATGTCCTGGGGAGGGGCCAGGGACCATTTTGCGAGCTATTAGGACCCCGCGCGAAGTCGTTGTGGCCCGTGCGTACTCTGTGGATGTGCCAGGGACCATTTGCGAGCCGCAGGGACCCCGCGCAGGGTCGCTGGGCCACATGCGTGAGCTGGGGATGTGCCATGGATCATTTAGCAAGCCACTGGGACCCTGTGCGAGGTCACTGGTGCCCTTGCGATCAGTTGGGAGGTGCCAGGGACCATTTGACGAACCGCTGGAACCCCACACGAAGTCGCTGGTGTCCGTGCGCGTGCTGGGGATGTGCCAGGGACCATCTGGCGAGCCGCTGGGACCCTGCGTGGGGTCTCTTTGGCATGATTGCTGGGCTCTGTGGGCGTGCTGGGTAGGAGCTGGGATCAATTTGGCGAGCCGTTGGGAGACCGCACGGTTCCGCTGGGGCCCGTGTGCATGCTGGGGAGTTGCCAGGGATCATTTGGGAAGCCGCTGGGACCCTGCACGAAGTCGCTGGGGCAGGTGTGCATTCTGGGGAGGTGCAAGGGACCATCTGGCCAGCCGATCGGACCCCGCGCGGGGTCTCTGGGGCCCATGTGCATGCTGGGGAGGTGCCAGGGATCATTTGGGAAGCCGCTGGGACCCTGCACGAAGTCGCTGGGGCCCGTGCGCGTGCTGGGGATTTGGCAGGGACCATCTGGTCAGCCAATCGGACCCCGTGCGAAGTCGCTGGGCCCTGTGCGCCCGCTGGGGAGGTGCCACAGAACATTTGGCGAGCCGGTGGGACCCCGCGCGAAGTCGCTGGGCACCGTGCGCACGCTAGGGAAGGGCCAGGGACCATTTGGGAACCCGCTGGGACCCCGCTTAAAGTCGCTGGGGCCTGTGCTCGTGCTGGGGAGGTGCCAGGGACCATCTGGCGAGCCGCTCGGACCCTGCGCAATGTCGTTGGGGCGCGTGCGAGCGCTGGGGATGTGCCAGGGACCATTTGGCGAGGCTCTGGGACCCTGCGCGATGTCGCTGGGGCACCTGTGCATGCTAGAGAGGTGCAAGGGACCATTTGCGAGCTGCTGGGACCCTGCGCAATGTCACTGGGGCCTGTGCGATCGCTGGGGATGTGCCATGGACCATTTGCGAGCCACTAGGACACCGTGCGAAGTCACTGGGGCCTGTGTGCGTGCTGGAGAGGTGACAGGGATGATTTGTTGAGCTGCTGGGACCCCACGCAAAGTCGCTGGTGCCCGTGTGCATCCTGGGGAGGTTCTAGGGATCATTTGGCGAACCGGTGGGACCCCGCGATAAGTCGCTGGTGCCCGCTTGCGTGCTGGGGAGGTTCCAGGGATCTTTTGGCGAGACGGTGGAAACCCACACGAAGTTGCTTGGGCCCGTGCGCGTGCTGGGGAGGTGTCAGGGACCATTTGTGAGCTGCTGGGACCCTGCGCAATGTCACTGGGGCGCGTGCGAGCGCTGGGGATGTGCCAGGGACCATTTGGCGAGGCTCTGGGACCCTGCGCGATGTCGCTGGGGCACCTGTGCGTGCTAGAGAGGTGCCAGGGACCATTTGCGAGCTGCTGGGTCCCTGCGCAATGTCACTGGGGCCTGTGCGATCGCTGGGGATGTGCCATGGACCATTTGCGAGCCACTAGGACACCGTGCGAAGTCACTGGGGCCTGTGTGCGTGCTGGAGAGGTGCCAGGGATGATTTGTTGAGCTGCTGGGACCCCACGCGAAGTCGCTGGTGCCCGTGTGCATCCTGGGGAGGTTCTAGGGATCATTTGGCGAACCGGTGGGACCCCGCGAGAAGTCGCTGGTGCCCGCTTGCGTGCTGGGGAGGTTCCAGGGATCTTTTGGCGAGACGGTGGAAACCCACACGAAGTTGCTTGGGCCCGTGCGCGTGCTGGGGAGGTGTCAGGGACCATTTGTGAGCTGCTGGGACCCTGCACAATGTCGTTGGGGTGTGTCCGAGCACTGGGGATGTGCCAGGGACCATTTGGTGAGACTCTGTGACCCTGCACGATGTCGCTGGGGCCTGTGCGATCACTGGGGATGTGCCATGGATCATTTGCGCGCCGCTAGGACACCGTGTGAAGTCTCTGGTGCCCATGTGCGTGCTGGAGAGGTGCCAGGGATGATTTGTCGAGCTGCTGGGACCCCACGCGAAGTCGCTTGTGCCCGTGTGCGTGCTGGAGAGGTTCCAGGGATCATTTGGTGAGCCGGTGGAAACCCACACAAAGTTGCTTGGGCCCGTGCGCGTGCTGGGGAGGTGTCAGGGACCATTTGCGAGCTGATGTGACCCTGTGCAATGTCGCTGGGGTGCGTGCGAGCGCTGGGGATGTGCCAGGGACCATTTGGCGAGGATCTGTGACCCTGCGCGATGTCGCTGGGGCTTGTGCGATCGCTGGGGATGTGCCATGGACCATTTGCTTGGCGCTACAACCCAGCACAGGGTCGCTGGGGCCCGTGCGCATGCTGAGGAGGTGCCAGGGACCATTCGACAAGCTGCTGGGACCCTGCATGAGGTCACTGGAGCCCGTGCGATCGCTTGGGAGGTGCCAGGGACCGTTTGGGGACCAGCTGGAACCCCACACGGAGTCGCTGGGCCCTTGTGCGTGCTGGGGGGGTGCCAGGGACCATCTGGCGAGCCGCTCGGACCCCGCACGGGGTCTCTGGGGCCAGTGTACACACTGGATATGTGCCAGGGACCATTTGGTGAGGCTCTGGGACCCTGCGCGTTGTCACTGGGGCCCGTGCGATCGCTTGGGAGGTGCCAGGGACCGTTTGGGGACCAGCTGGAACCACACACGAAGTCGCTGGGGCCCGTTTGCGTGCTGATGAGGTGCCAGGGACCATTTGGCGAGCCACTGGGACCCCATGCGGGGTCACTGGGCCACGTGCGCGTGCTGGGGAGAGGTCAGGGACCATTTGGCATGCCGCTCGGACTCCGCGCGGTGTCTCTGGGGCAAGTGTGCATGCTGGGGATGTGTCAGGGATCATAAGGCAGGACGCTGGGACACCACGCGGGGTCGCTGGGCACCGTGCACACGCTGGGGAGGGGCCACAGACCATTTGTCGAGCCGCTGGGACCCCGCGCTGGGTCTAGGGCCCCTTGCATGCGTTGGGGAGGGGACAGGGACCATTTTGCGAGCTGCTAGGACCCCGCGCGAAGTCATTGTGGCCCATGCGCACTCTGTGGATGTGCCAGGGACCATTTGCGAGCCGCAGGGACCCTGCGTGTGGTTGCTGGGCCCTGTGCGCGTGCTGGGGAGGTGCCAGAGACAATTCGGCGAGCCGCTGTGACCCCGCGCAGGGTCGCTGGGCCACATGCGTGAGCTGGGGATGTGCCATGGATCATTTGGCAAGCCGCTGGGACCCTGTGCGAGGTCACTGGTGCCCTTGCGATAAGTTGGGAGGTGCCAGGGACCATTTGAAGAACCGCTGGAACCCCACACGAAGTCGCTGGTGTCCGTGCGCGTGCTGGGGATGTGCCAGGGACCATCTGGCAAGCCGCTGGGACCCTGCGTGGTGTCGCTGTGGCCCGTGCGCGCGCTGGTTATGTGCCATGGACCATTTGTGAGCCTCTGGGTCCCCGCGCGAAGTCGCTGATCCCTGTGCTCGCGCTGGGGCGGTGCCAGGGACCATTTGGCAAGCCGCTGGGACCCTGCACGAAGTTGCTGGGGCCCGTGCGCATGCTGGGGAGTTGGCAGGGACCATCTGGTCAGCCAATCGGACCCCGTGCGAAGTCGCTGGGCCCTGTGCGCCCGCTGGGGAGGTGCCACGGAACATTTGGCGAGCCGGTGGGACCCCGCGCGAAGTCGTTGGGCACCGTGCGCACGCTAGGGAAGGGCCAGGGACCATTTGGGAACCCGCTGGGACCCCGCTTAAAGTCGCTGGGGCCTGTGCTCGTGCTGGGGAGGTGCCAGGGACCATCTGGCGAGCCGCTCAGACCCTGCGCAATGTCGCTGGGGCGCGCGCGAGCGCTGTGGATGTGCCAGGGACCATTTGGTGAGGCTCTGGGACCCTGCGCGATGCCGCTGGGGCCTGTGCGATCGCTGGGGATGTGCCATGGACCATTTGCGAGCTGCTACGACCCAGCACAGGGTCGCTGGGGCCTGTTCACATGCTGAGGAGGTGCCAGGGACCATTCGACAAGCTGCTGGGACCTTGCATGAGGTCACTGGGGCCCGTGCGATCGCTTGGGAGGTGCCAGGGACCGTTTGGGGACCAGCTGGAACCCCACACGGAGTCGCTGGGGCCTGTGTGCGTGCTGGGGAGGTGCCAGGGACCATTTGGCGAGCCGCTCGGACCGCACGCGGTGTCTCTGGGGCAAGTGTGCATGCTGGGGAGGTGCCAGGGATCATTTGGCGAGCCGCTGGGACCCCGCCTGAGGTTGATGGGCCGCCTTCGCGCGCTGGGGAGGTGTCAGGGACCATTTGGGATGCCGCTGGGACCCCGCTCGAAGTCGCTGGGGCACGTGTGCATGCTGGGGATTTTCCAGGGTCCATTTGCGAGCCGCTAGGACCCCGCGTGAAGTCGCTGGGGCCTGCACACGTGCCAGGGACTATCTGGCCAGCCAATCGGACCTTGTGCAGCGTCTCTGGGGCCTGTGTGCGTGCTGGGGAGGTGCCAGGGATCATTTGGTGAGATGCTGGGATCCCGCGCGGATTAGTTGGGCCCTGTGAGCATGCTGGGGAGGTGCCAGGGACCATTTGGCGAGCTGCTGGGACCCCATGCGGGGTCGCTGGGCCACGTGCGCGTGCTGGGGAGAGGCCAGGGACCATTTGGCATGCTGCTCGGACCCCGCGCGGTGTCTCTGGGGCCCGTGTGCATGCTGGGGATGTGTCAGGGATCATATGGCAGGACGCTGGGACCCCACGCGGGGTCGCTGGGCACCGTGCACACGCTGGGGATGTGCCAAAGACCATTTGTCGAGCCGCTGGGACCCCACGCTGGGTCTTGGGCCCCTTGCATGTCCTGGGGAGGGGCCAGGGACCATTTTGCGAGCTATTAGGACCCCGCGCGAAGTCGTTGTGGCCCGTGCGTACTCTGTGGATGTGCCAGGGACCATTTGCGAGCCGCAGGGACCCCGCGCAGGGTCGCTGGGCCACATGCGTGAGCTGGGGATGTGCCATGGATCATTTAGCAAGCCACTGGGACCCTGTGCGAGGTCACTGGTGCCCTTGCGATCAGTTGGGAGGTGCCAGGGACCATTTGACGAACCGCTGGAACCCCACACGAAGTCGCTGGTGTCCGTGCGCGTGCTGGGGATGTGCCAGGGACCATCTGGCGAGCCGCTGGGACCCTGCGTGGGGTCTCTTTGGCATGATTGCTGGGCTCTGTGGGCGTGCTGGGTAGGAGCTGGGATCAATTTGGCGAGCCGTTGGGAGACCGCACGGTTCCGCTGGGGCCCGTGTGCATGCTGGGGAGTTGCCAGGGATCATTTGGGAAGCCGCTGGGACCCTGCACGAAGTCGCTGGGGCAGGTGTGCATTCTGGGGAGGTGGCAGGGACCATCTGGCCAGCCGATCGGACCCCGCGCGGGGTCTCTGGGGCCCATGTGCATGCTGGGGAGGTGCCACGGAACATTTGGCGAGCCGGTGGGACCCCGCGCGAAGTCGCTGGGCACCTTGCGCACGCTAGGGAAGGGCCAGGGACCATTTGGGAACCCGCTGGGACCCCGCTTAAAGTCGCTGGGGCCTGTGCTCGTGCTGGGGAGGTGCCAGGGACCATCTGGCGAGCCGCTCGGACCCTGCGCAATGTCGTTGGGGCGCGTGCGAGCGCTGGGGATGTGCCAGGGACCATTTGGCGAGGCTCTGGGACCCTGCGCGATGTCGCTGGGGCACCTGTGCATGCTAGAGAGGTGCAAGGGACCATTTGCGAGCTGCTGGGACCCTGCGCAATGTCACTGGGGCCTGTGCGATCGCTGGGGATGTGCCATGGACCATTTGCGAGCCACTAGGACACCGTGCGAAGTCACTGGGGCCTGTGTGCGTGCTGGAGAGGTGCCAGGGATGATTTGTTGAGCTGCTGGGACCCCACGCAAAGTCGCTGGTGCCCGTGTGCATCCTGGGGAGGTTCTAGGGATCATTTGGCGAACCGGTGGGACCCCGCGATAAGTCGCTGGTGCCCGCTTGCGTGCTGGGGAGGTTCCAGGGATCTTTTGGCGAGACGGTGGAAACCCACACGAAGTTGCTTGGGCCCGTGCGCGTGCTGGGGAGGTGTCAGGGACCATTTGTGAGCTGCTGGGACCCTGCGCAATGTCACTGGGGCGCGTGCGAGCGCTGGGGATGTGCCAGGGACCATTTGGCGAGGCTCTGGGACCCTGCGCGATGTCGCTGGGGCACCTGTGCGTGCTAGAGAGGTGCCAGGGACCATTTGCGAGCTGCTGGGTCCCTGCGCAATGTCACTGGGGCCTGTGCGATCGCTGGGGATGTGCCATGGACCATTTGCGAGCCACTAGGACACCGTGCGAAGTCACTGGGGCCTGTGTGCGTGCTGGAGAGGTGCCAGGGATGATTTGTTGAGCTGCTGGGACCCCACGCGAAGTCGCTGGTGCCCGTGTGCATCCTGGGGAGGTTCTAGGGATCATTTGGCGAACCGGTGGGACCCCGCGAGAAGTCGCTGGTGCCCGCTTGCGTGCTGGGGAGGTTCCAGGGATCTTTTGGCGAGACGGTGGAAACCCACACGAAGTTGCTTGGGCCCGTGCGCGTGCTGGGGAGGTGTCAGGGACCATTTGTGAGCTGCTGGGACCCTGCACAATGTCGTTGGGGTGTGTCCGAGCACTGGGGATGTGCCAGGGACCATTTGGTGAGACTCTGTGACCCTGCACGATGTCGCTGGGGCCTGTGCGATCACTGGGGATGTGCCATGGATCATTTGCGCGCCGCTAGGACACCGTGTGAAGTCTCTGGTGCCCATGTGCGTGCTGGAGAGGTGCCAGGGATGATTTGTCGAGCTGCTGGGACCCCACGCGAAGTCGCTTGTGCCCGTGTGCGTGCTGGGGAGGTGTCAGGGACCATCTGCGAGCTGATGTGACCCTGTGCAATGTCGCTGGGGTGCGTGCGAGCGCTGGGGATGTGCCAGGGACCATTTGGCGAGGATCTGTGACCCTGCGCGATGTCGCTGGGGCTTGTGCGATCGCTGGGGATGTGCCATGGACCATTTGCTTGGCGCTACAACCCAGCACAGGGTCGCTGGGGCCCGTGCGCATGCTGAGGAGGTGCCAGGGACCATTCGACAAGCTGCTGGGACCCTGCATGAGGTCACTGGAGCCCGTGCGATCGCTTGGGAGGTGCCAGGGACCGTTTGGGGACCAGCTGGAACCCCACACGGAGTCGCTGGGCCCTTGTGCGTGCTGGGGGGGTGCCAGGGACCATCTGGCGAGCCGCTCGGACCCCGCACGGGGTCTCTGGGGCCAGTGTACACACTGGATATGTGCCAGGGACCATTTGGTGAGGCTCTGGGACCCTGCGCGTTGTCACTGGGGCCCGTGCGATCGCTTGGGAGGTGCCAGGGACCGTTTGGGGACCAGCTGGAACCACACACGAAGTCGCTGGGGCCCGTTTGCGTGCTGATGAGGTGCCAGGGACCATTTGGCGAGCCACTGGGACCCCATGCGGGGTCACTGGGCCACGTGCGCGTGCTGGGGAGAGGTCAGGGACCATTTGGCATGCCGCTCGGACTCCGCGCGGTGTCTCTGGGGCAAGTGTGCATGCTGGGGATGTGTCAGGGATCATAAGGCAGGACGCTGGGACACCACGCGGGGTCGCTGGGCACCGTGCACACGCTGGGGAGGGGCCACAGACCATTTGTCGAGCCGCTGGGACCCCGCGCTGGGTCTAGGGCCCCTTGCATGCGTTGGGGAGGGGACAGGGACCATTTTGCGAGCTGCTAGGACCCCGCGCGAAGTCATTGTGGCCCATGCACACTCTGTGGATGTGCCAGGGACCATTTGCGAGCCGCAGGGACCCTGCGTGTGGTTGCTGGGCCCTGTGCGCGTGCTGGGGAGGTGCCAGAGACAATTCGGCGAGCCGCTGTGACCCCGCGCAGGGTCGCTGGGCCACATGCGTGAGCTGGGGATGTGCCATGGATCATTTGGCAAGCCGCTGGGACCCTGTGCGAGGTCACTGGTGCCCTTGCGATAAGTTGGGAGGTGCCAGGGACCATTTGAAGAACCGCTGGAACCCCACACGAAGTCGCTGGTGTCCGTGCGCGTGCTGGGGATGTGCCAGGGACCATCTGGCAAGCCGCTGGGACCCTGCGTGGTGTCGCTGTGGCCCGTGCGCGCGCTGGTTATGTGCCATGGACCATTTGTGAGCCTCTGGGTCCCCGCGCGAAGTCGCTGATCCCTGTGCTCGCGCTGGGGCGGTGCCAGGGACCATTTGGCAAGCCGCTGGGACCCTGCACGAAGTCGCTGGGGCCCATGCGCATGCTGGGGAGTTGGCAGGGACCATCTGGTCAGCCAATCGGACCCCGTGCGAAGTCGCTGGGCCCTGTGCTCCCGCTGGGGAGGTGCCACGGAACATTTGGCGAGCCGGTGGGACCCCGCGCGAAGTCGTTGGGCACCGTGCGCACGCTAGGGAAGGGCCAGGGACCATTTGGGAACCCGCTGGGACCCCGCTTAAAGTCGCTGGGGCCTGTGCTCGTGCTGGGGAGGTGCCAGGGACCATCTGGCGAGCCGCTCAGACCCTGCGCAATGTCGCTGGGGCGCGCGCGAGCGCTGTGGATGTGCCAGGGACCATTTGGTGAGGCTCTGGGACCCTGCGCGATGCCGCTGGGGCCTGTGCGATCGCTGGGGATGTGCCATGGACCATTTGCGAGCTGCTACGACCCAGCACAGGGTCGCTGGGGCCTGTTCGCATGCTGAGGAGGTGCCAGGGACCATTCGACAAGCTGCTGGGACCTTGCATGAGGTCACTGGGGCCCGTGCGATCGCTTGGGAGGTGCCAGGGACCGTTTGGGGACCAGCTGGAACCCCACACGGAGTCGCTGGGGCCTGTGTGCGTGCTGGGGAGGTGCCAGGGACCATCTGGCGAGCCGCTCGGACCCCACGCGGTGTCTCTGGGGCAAGTGTGCATGCTGGGGATGTGTCAGGGATCATATGGCAGGACGCTGGGACCCCACGCGGGGTCTAGGGCCCCTTGCATGCGCTGGGGATGTGCCAGGGACCATTTGCGAGCTGCTAGGACCCCGCGTGTTGTTGCTGGGCCCTGTGCGCGTGCTGGAGAGGTGCCAGAGACAATTCGGCGAGCCGCTGTGACCCCGCGCAGGGTCGCGGGGCCACATGCGTGAGCTGGGGATGTGCCATGGATCATTTGGCAAGCCGCTGGTACCCTGTGCGAGGTCACTGGTGCCCTTGCGATCAGTTGGGAGGTGCCAGGGACCATTTGACGAACCGCTGGAACCCCACACGAAGTCGCTGGTGTCCGTGCGCGTGCTGGGGATGTGCCAGGGACCATCTGGTGAGCCGCTGGGACCCTGCGTGGGGTTGCTGTGGCATGATTGCTGGGCTCTGTGCGCATGCTGGGTAGGAGCTGGGATCAATTTGGCGAGCCGTTGGGAGCCCGCACGGGGCCGCTGGGGCCCGTGTGCATGCTGGGGAGGTGCCAGGGATCATTTGGGAAGCCGCTGGGACCCCGCATGAAGTCGCTGGGGCAGGTGCGCGTTCTGGGGAGTTGGCAGGGACCATCTGGTCAGCCAATCGGACCCCGTGCGAAGTCGCTGGGCCCTGTGCGCCCGCTGGGGAGGTGCCACGGAACATTTGGCGAGCCGGTGGGACCCCGCGCGAAGTCGCTGGGGCCTGTGCTCGTGCTGGGGAGGTGCCAGGGACCATCTGGTGAGCCGCTCAGACCCTGCGCAATGTCGCTGGGGCGCGTGCGAGCGCTGGGGATGTGCCAGGGACCATTTGGCGAGGCTCTGGGACCCTGCGCGATGTCGCTGGGGCACCTGTGCATGCTAGAGAGGTGCCAGGGACCATTTGCGAGCTGCTAGGACCCCACACAGAGTCACTGGGGCCCGTTTTCTTGCTAAAGAGATGCCAGGGATCAATTGGCAAGCCACTGGGACCCCACGCGATATCTCTGGGGTCCGTGCCATTGGTGGGGAGGTGCCAGGCACCATTTGGCGAGCCGCTGGGACCCCGCCTGAGGTTGATGGGCCCCCTTCGCGCGCTGGGGAGGTGCCAGGGACCATTTGGTGAGCCGCTGGGACGCTGCGGTAAGTTGCTGGGGCCCGTGCGCGCGCTGGGGAGGTGTCAGGGACCATTTGGCATGCCGCTCGGACCCTGCGTGGTGTCTCTGGGGCAAGTGTGCATGCTGGGGATGTGTCAGGGATCATATGGCAGGACGCTGGGACCCCACGCGGGGTCGCTGGGCAGTGTGCACACGCTGGGGAATGGGCCACAGACCATTTGTCGAGCCGCTGGGACCCCGCGCTGGGTCTTGGGCCTCTTGCATGCGCTGGGGAGGGGCCAGGGACCATTTGGCGAGCCGCTGGGACCCCATGCGGGATTGCTGGGCCACATGTGCGTGCTTGGGAGAGGCCAGGGACCATTTGGCATGCCGCTCGGACTCCGCGCGGTGTCTCTGGGGCAAGTGTGCATGCTGGGGATGTGCCAGGGACCATTTGCGAGCCGCTGTGACCCCGCGCAGGGTCGCTGGGCCACATGCGTGAGCTGGGGATGTGCCATGGATCATTTGGCAAGCCGCTGGGGCCCTGTGCGAGGTCACTGGTGCCCTTGCGATCAGTTGGGAGGTGCCAGGGACCATTTGACGAACCGCTGGAACCCCACACGAAGTCGCTGGTGTCCGTGCGCGTGCTGGGGATGTGCCAGGGACCATCTGGCGAGCCGCTGGGACCCTGCGTGGGGTTGCTGTGGCATGATTGCTGGGCTCTGTGCGCGTGCTGGTTAGGAGCTGGGATCAATTTGGCGAGCCGTTTGGAGCCCGCACGGGACCGCTGGGGCCCGTGTGCATGCTGGGGAGGTGCCAGGGATCATTTGGGAACCCGCTGGGACCCTGCACGAAGTCGCTGGCGCCCGTGCGCGTGCTGGGGAGTTGGCAGGGACCATCTGGTCAGCCAATCGGACCCCGTGCGAAGTCGCTGGGCCCTGTGCGCCCGCTGGGGAGGTGCCACGGAACATTTGGCGAGCCGGTGGGACCCCGCGCGAAGTCGCTGGGCACCGTGCGTACGCTAGGGAAGGGCCAGGGACCATTTGGGAACCCGCTGGGACCCCGCTTAAAGTCGCTGGGGCCTGTGCTCGTGCTGGGGAGGTGCCAGGGACCATCTGGCGAGCCGCTCAGACCCTGCGCAATGTCGCTGGGGCGCGTGCGAGCGCTGTGGATGTGCCAGGGACCATTTGGCGAGGCTCTGTCCCTGCCTGATGTCGCTGGGGCACTTGTGCGTGCTAGAGAGGTGCCAGGAACCATTTGCGAGCTGCTGGGACCCCACACGGAGTCACTGGGGCCCGTTTTCTTGCTAAAGAGGTGCCAGGGATCAATTGGCAAGCCACTGGGACCCCAGGCGATATCTCTGGGGTCCGTGCCATCGGTGGGGAGGTGCCAGGCACCATTTGGCGAGCCGCTGGGACCCCGCCTGAGGTTGATGGGCCCCCTTCGCGCACTGGGGAGGTGCCAGGGTCCATTTGCGAGCCGCTAGGACCCCGCGTGAAGTTGCTGGGGCCTGCACACGTGCCAGGGACCATCTGGCCAGCCAATCGGACCTTGTGCAGCGTCTCTGGGGCCTGTGTGCGTGCTGGGGAGGTGCCAGGGATCATTTTGTGAGATGCTGGGATCCCGCGCGGATTAGCTGGGCCCTGTGAGCACGCTGGGGAGGTGCCAGGGACCATTTGGCGAGCCACTGGGACCCCATGCGGGGACACTGGGCCACGTGCGCGTGCTGGGGAGAGGCCAGGGACCATTTGGCATGCAGCTCGGACCCCGCGTGGTGTCGCTGGGCAGTGTGCACACGCTGGGGAATGGGCCACAGACCATTTGTCGAGCCGCTGGGACCCCGCGCTGGGTCTTGGGCCTCTTGCATGCGCTGGGGAGGGGCCAGGGACCATTTGGCGAGCCGCTGGGACCCCATGCGGGGTCGCTGGGCCATGTGCGCGTGCTGGGGAGAGGCCAGGGACCATTTGGCATGCCGCTCGGACCCCGCGCGGTGTCTCTGGGGCAAGTGTGCATGCTGGGGATGTGCCAGGGACCATTTGCGAGCCGCTGTGACCCCGCGCAGGGTCGCTGGGCCACATACGTGAGCTGGGGATGTGCCATGGATCATTTGGCAAGCCACTGGGACCCTGTGCGAGGTCACTGGTGCCCTTGCGATCAGTTGGGAGGTGCCAGGGACCATTTGACGAACCGCTGGAACCCCACACGAAGTCGCTGGTGTCCGTGCGCGTGCTGGGGATGTGCCAGGGACCATCTGGCGAGCCGCTGGGACCCTGCGTGGGGTCGCTGTGGCATGATTGCTGGGCTCTGTGCGCGTGCTGGGTAGGAGCTGGGATCAATTTGGCGAGCCGTTGGGAGCCCGCACGGGGCCGCTGGGGCCCGTGTGCATGCTGGGGAGGTGCCAGGGATCATTTGGGAAGCCGCTGGGACCCCGCTCGAAGTCGCTGGGGCAGGTGCGCGTTCTGGGGAGGTGCAAGGGACCATCTGGCCAGCCGATCGGACCCCGCGCGGGGTCTCTGGGGCCCGTGTGCATGCTGGGGAGGTGCCAGGGATCATTTGGGAAGCCGCTGGGACCCCGCACGAAGTCGCTGGTGTCCGTGCGCGTGCTGGGGATGTGCCAGGGACCATCTGGCGAGCCGCTGGGACCCTGCGTGGGGTCGCTGTGGCATGATTGCTGGGCTCTGTGCGCGTGCTGGGTAGGAGCTGGGATCAATTTGGCGAGCCGTTGGGAGCCCGCACGGGGCCGCTGGGGCCCGTGTGCATGCTGGGGAGGTGCCAGGGATCATTTGGGAAGCCGCTGGGACCCCGCTCGAAGTCGCTGGGGCAGGTGCGCGTTCTGGGGAGGTGCAAGGGACCATCTGGCCAGCCGATCGGACCCTGCGCGGGGTCTCTGGGGCCCGTGTGCATGCTGGGGAGGTGCCAGTGATAATTTGGGAAGCCGCTGGGACCCCGCACGAAGTCGCTGGGGCCCGTGCGCGTGCTGGGGAGTTGGCAGGGACCATCTAGTCAGCCAATCGGACCCCGTGCGAAGTCGCTGGGCCCTGTGCGCCCGCTGGGGAGGTGCCACGGAACATTTGGCGAGCCGGTGAGACCCTGCGCGATGTCGCTGTGGCACCTGTGCGTGCTAGAGAGGTGCCAGGGACCATTTGCGAGCTGCTGGGACCCTGCGCAATGTCACTGGGGCGCGTGTGAGCTCTGGGGATGTGCCAGGGAACATTTGGCGAGGCTCTGGGACCCTGCGCGATGTCGCTGGTGCACCTGTGCGTGCTAGAGAGGTGCCAGGGACCATTTGCGAGCTGCTGGGACCCTGCGCAATGTCGCTGGGGCGCGTGCGAACGCTGGGGATGTGCCAGGGACCATTTGGCGAGGCTCTGGGACCCTGCGCGATGTCGCTGGGGCCTGTGCGATCGCTGGGGATGTGCCATGGACCATTTGCGAGCCGCTAGGACACCGTGCAAAGTCACTGGGGCCTGTGTGCGTGCTGCAGAGGTGCCAGGGATGATTTGTTGAGCTGCTGGGACCCCACGCGAAGTCGCTGGTGCCCGTGTGCATCCTGGGGAGGTTCCAGGGATCATTTGGCGAACCGGTGGGACCCCGCGAGAAGTCGCTGGTGCCCGCGTGCGTGCTGGGGAGGTTCCAGGGATCTTTTGGCGAGACGGTGGAAACCCACACGAAGTTGCTTGGGCCTGTGCGCGTGCTGGGGAGGTGTCAGGGACCATTTGTGAGCTGCTGGGACCCTGCACAATGTCGCTGGGGCCTGTGCGATCACTGGGGATGTGCCATGGATCATTTGCGCGCCACTAGGACACCGTGCGAAGTCTCTGGGGCCCGTGTGCGTGCTGGAGAGGTGCCAGGGATGATTTGTCGAGCTGCTGGGACCCCACGCGAAGTCACTGGTGCCCGTGTGTGTGTTGGGGAGGTTCCAGGGATCATTTGGTGAGACGCTGGGATCCCGCGCGGATTAGTTGGGCCCTGTGAGCACGCTGGGGAGGTGCCAGGAACCATTTGGCGAGCCACTGGGAACCCATGCGGGGTCACTCGGCCATGTGCACGTGCTGGGGGGAGGCCAGGGACCATTTGGCATGCCGCTTGTACTCCGCGCGGTGTCTCTGGGGCAAGTGTGCATGCTGGGGATGTGTCAGGGATCATATGGCAGGACGCTGGGACCCCACGCGGGGTCGCTGGGCACTGTGCACACGCTAGGGAGGGGCCACTGACCATTTGTCGAGCCGCTGGACCCCGCGCTGGGCCTTGGGCCCCTTGCATGCGCTGGGGAGGGGCCAGAGACCATTTTGCAAGCCGCTGGGACCCCATGCGAAGTCGCTGGGGCCCGTGCGCGTGCTGGGGATGTGCCAGGGACCATTTGACGAGCCGCTGGGACACCACACGATGTCGCTGGGGCACCTGCGCATGCTGGTGATTTGCCAGGGACAGTTTGGCAAGCCGCTTGGACCACGCGCAAGGTCGCTGGGGTTCGTGCGTGCGATGGGGAGGTGCCAGGGACCATTTGGTGTGATGCTGGGACCCCACACGGAGTCACTGGGGCCCGTTGTCGTGCTAAGAAGGTGCCAGGGATCAATTGGCAAGCCACTGGGACCCCACGCGATATCGCTGGGGTCCGTGCCATCGGTGGGGAGGTGCCAGGGACCATTTGGCGAGCGGCTGGGACCCTGCGCTAAGTTGCTGGGGCCCGTGCGCACGCTGGGGAGGTGTCAGGGACCATTGGTATGCCGCTGGGACCCTGCTCAAAGTCGCTGGGGCACGTGTGCATGCTGGGGATTTTCCAGGGACCATTTGCGAGCCGCTAGGACCCCGCATGAAGTCGCTGGGGCCTGTACGCCTGCCAGGGACCATCTGGCCAGCCAATCGGACCTTGTGCTGCGTCTCTGGGGCCTGTGTGCATGCTGGGGAGGTGCCAGGGATCATTTTGCGAGCCGCTGGGATCCCGCGCGAATTAGCTGGGCTCTGTGCGTACGCTGGGGAGGTGCCAGGGACCATTTGTCGAGCCGCTGGGACCCAGCGCTGGGTCTTGGGCCCCTTGCACACACTGGGGAGGGGCCAGGGACCATTTTGCAAGCCGCTGGGACCCCGCGCGAAGTCACTGGGGCCCGTGCGTGTGCTGGGGATGTGCCAGGGACCATTTGACGAGCCGCTGGGACACCACACGATGTCGCTGGGGCACCTGCGCATGCTGGTGATTTGCCAGGGACAGTTTGGCAAGCCGCTTGGACCACGCGCAAGGTCGCTGGGGTTCGTGCGTGCGATGGGGAGGTGCCAGGGACCATTTGGTGTGATGCTGGGAACCCACACAGAGTCACTGGGGCCCGTTGTCGTGCTAAGGAGGTGCCAGGGATCAATTGGCAAGCCACTGGGACCCCACGCGATATCGCTGGGGTCCGTGCCATCGGTAGGGAGGTGCCAGGGACCATTTGGCGAGCGGCTGGGACCACGCTTGAGGTTGATGGGCGCCCTTTGCGCGCTGGGGAGGGGCCAGGGACCATTTGGTGAGCCGCTGGGACCCTGCGCTAAGTTGCTGGGGCCCGTGCGTGCGCTGGGGAGGTGTCAGGGACCATTTGGGATGCCGCTGGGACCCCGCTCGAAGTCGCTGGGGCAAGTGTGCATGCTAGGGATTTTCCAGGGTCCATTTGCGAGCCGCTAGGACCCCGCTTGAAGTAGCTGGCGCCTGCATACGTGCCAGGGACCATCTGGCCAGCCAATCGGACCTTGTGCAGCGTCTCTGGGGCCTGTGTGCGTGCTGGGGAGGTGCCAGGGATCATTTGGTGAGATGCTGGGATCCCGCGCGGATTAGCTGGACCCTGTGAGCACGCTGTGGAGGTGCCAGGGACCATTTGGCGAGCCGCTGGGACCCCATGCGGGGTCACTGGGCCACGTGCACGTGCTGATGAGAGGCCAGGGACCATTTGGCATGCCGCTCGGACCCCGCGTGGTGTCTCTGGGGCAAGTGTGCATGCTGGGGATGTGTCAGGGATCATATGGCAGGACGCTGGGACCCCACGCGGGGTCGCTGGGCACCGTGCACACGCTGGGGAGGGGCCACAGACCATTTGTCGAGCCGCTGGGACCCCGCGCTGGGTCTAGGGCCCCTTGCATGCGCTGGGGAGGGGCCAGTGACCATTTTGCGAGCTGCTAGGACCCCGCGCGAAGTCATTGTGGCCCGTGCGCACTCTGTGGATGTGCCAGGGACCATTTGCGAGCCGCAGGGACCCCACGTGTGGTTTCTGGGCCCTGTGCGCGTGCTGGGGAGGTGCCAGAGACAATTCGGCGAGCCGCTGTGACCCGGCGCGGGGTCGTTGGGCCCCTTGTGTGCGCTGGGGAGGAGCCAGGTAACATTTTACGAGCTGCTGGGACCCCGTGCAAAGTCGCTAGGGCCCGTGCACGCGCTGGGGATGTGCCAGGGATCATTTGGCGAGCCACTGGGACCCCGCGCGGGGTAGTTGGGCCTTGTGCGCACGCTGCAGGGGTGCCAGGTAGCATTCGGCGAGCCGCTGGGACCCGGCGCGGGGTCGTTGGGCCCCTTGCGTGCGCTGGGGAGGAGAAAGGTAACATTTTAAGAGCTGCTGGGACCCCGTGCAAAGTCGCTGGGGGCCGTACACGCGCGTGGTTGCTGGGCCCTGTGTGCGCACTGGGTAGGAGCCAGGGACCATTTGGCGAGCCGCTGGGACTGCGCGCGAAGTCACTAGGCCCTGTGCGTGTGCTAGGGAGGGGTCTGGGACCATTATGCGAGCCGTTGGGACCCCGCGTGAAGTCGCTGGGACACGTGCGCGCACTGGGGATGTGCCAGGGACTATATGCTAGCTGCTGGGACGCCGCGCGAAGTCGCTGGGCCCCGTGCGCGCGCTGCTGATTTGCAAGGGACCATTTGCGAGCTGCTTGGTCCCCGCATGAAGTTGCTGTTCCCTGTACGCATGCTGGGGAGGTGCCAGGGATCATTTGGCGAGCCGCTGGGACCCTGCATGGGGTCGCTGGGGCACATACGCGCGCTGATGAGGTGCCAGGGACCATTTGGCGAGCCGCAGGGACCCCGCGCACGTTAGCTGGGCCCAGTGCCCGTGCTGGGGTTTGACAGGGATCATTTGTGCGAGACACTGGGACCCCGCACGAAGTCGCTGGTGCCCGTGCGCTTGCTGGGGAGGTGCCAGGGACCGTTTGGCATACCGCTGGGGCCCTGCGCGAGGTCGCTGGGGCCCGTACACGTGTCGGTGAAGTGCCAGGGACGGTTTAGCGAGCTTTGGAACCCCGTGCGGGGTCTCTGGGGCACATGCGCGCGCTGGTGAGGTGCCAGGGACCATTTCGTGAGCCGCTTGGACCCCGGGCAAAGTCGCTGGGACCCATGCGCGCGCTGGGGAGGTGCCAGGGACATTTTGTCGAGTGGCTGGGACCCCACACGGGGTCTCTGGGGAATGTGCGTGCGCTGGGGAGGTCCCAGGGACCATTTGGCGAGCCACTGGGACCCTTAGCGGGGTCACTGGGCCAAATGTGAGTGCTGGGGAGGCACAAGGGACGAGGGTTTGACGAGCCGCTGGGGCCCCACGCAGGCTTGCTAATGCCTGTGCGCGTGATTGGGAGGTGCCAGGGACCATTTACCGAGCCGCTGGGACCCAGCTCGGGTCGCTGGCCCCGTGCGCGCGCTGTGGAGGGGCCAGTGACTATTTGTCTAGCCGCTCTGACCCTGTGCGGGGTCTCTGGGGCAAATGCATGCGCTGGTGAAGTGCCTGGGAGTATTTGGCGAGCCACTCATACCCCGCGTGCGGTCACTGGGCCAAGTGCATGCGCTGGGGAGGGGCCAGGGACCATTTGGCGAGCTTCTGGGACCCCGTGCGAAGTTGCTGGGGCCCGGGCTCACGCTGGGGATGTGCCAGAGACCATTTGCGAGCTGCTGGGACCCCGCGCGGGGTCGCTGGGCCCAGTGCGCTAGCTGGGGAGATGCCAGGGACTGTTTGGTATGCCGCTGGGATCTCGAGTGGGGTCGCTGGGCCCAGAGCGCGTGCTGGGGAGGTGCCAGGGACCATTTGTCGAGCAGATGGGACGCCACACGGGGTCTCTGGGGCCCGTGCTCGTGCTGGGGAGGTGCCAAGGACCATTTGGCGAGACGCTCGGACTCTGCGCGAAGTCGCTGGTGCCCGTGCGCTTGCTGGGGCGGTGCCAGGGACCATTTGGCGTGCCGCTGGGACCCCACGCGGGTTAGCTGGGCCCAGTGCGTGTGCTTTGGAGGTGCCAGGGACCATTTGTCTAGCCGCTCGGACCCCGCGCAAGTTTCTGGGGCTCTTTCTTGCGCTGGGGAGGTGCCAGTTACCATTAGGCGAACCGCTGGACCCCGCCTGGGGTCGCTGGGCCCCGTGCGCACGCTGGGCAGTGGCCATTGACCATATGGCGAGCTGCTGGGACCCTGTGCGAAGTTGCTGGGGCCCGAGCGCGCTGCGGATGTGCCAGGGACTATTTGGCGAGCCGTTCGAACCCCGCGTGTGGTCGCTGGGCCCAGTGCGCATGCTGGGGAGGTGCCAAGGACATTTTGGCGAGCCGCTGTTACCCCACGCGGAGTCGCTGGCGTTTGTGCGTGCGCTTGGGAGGTTCCAGGGACCATTTGGCGAACCCCAGGGACCCCGCACGGGGTCGATGGGCCCCCTTCGCTCGCTGGGTAGAGGCCAGGGACCATTTGGCGAGCCGCTGGGACCCTGGGCGAAGTCGCTGGGACCCATGCTTGAGCTTGTGGGGTGCCAGGGACCATTTGGCGAGCAGCTGGGATCCCACGTGGGGTCGCTGGGGCCTGTGCACGTGCTGGGGAGGTGACAGGGACCATTTGGCGTGCCGCTGGGACCCCGCGCGCGTTAGCTGGGCCCAGTGCCCGTGCTGTGGAGGTGCCAGGGACCATTTGTGCGAGACACTGGGACCCCGCATGAGGTCACTGGGGCCCGTGCGCGTGCTGGGGAGGTGCCAAGGATCATTTGGCAAGCCACTGGGATCCCGGGCGAAGTCGCTGGGACCCATGCGCGTGCTGGGGAGGTGCCAGGGACACTTTGGTGAGCCGCTGGGATCCCACGCGGGGTCTCTGGGTCCTGTGTGCGCACTGGGAAGGTGCCAGGGACCATTTGGCGAGCTCCTGGGACCCCGTGCGGGGTCTCTGGGGCCCGTGCTCGCGCTAGGGAGGTGCCAGGTACCGTTTGGCGTGCCACTGGGACCCCGCGCTGGTTAGCTGGTCCCAGTGCCTGTGCTGGGGAGGTACCAGGGTTCGTTTTTCTACCCGCTGGGACCCCGCGCGGTGTCGCTGCGGCCCGTGCGTGTGCTGGTGAGGTGCCAGGGACCATTTGGCTAGCCGCTGGGACCCAGTGCGTGGTTGCTGGTGCTCGTACGCTGCTGGGGAGGTGCCAGGGACACTTTGGAGTGCCGCTTGTACCCGGTGCGGGGTCACTGGGCCCAGTGCACGTGCTGGGGAGGTGCCATGGACCATTTGGCGAGCTCCTGGGACCCCTTGCGGGGTCAATGGGGCCCGTGCTCGCGCTAGGGAGGTGCCAGGTACCGTTTGGCGTGCCACTGGGACCCCGCGCTGGTTAGCTGGTCCCAGTGCCTGTGCTGGGGAGGTACCAGGGTTTGTTTTGCTACCCGCTGGGACCCCGCGCGGTGTCGCTGCGGCCCGTGCGTGTGCTGGTGAGGTGCCAGGGACCATTTGGCTAGCCGCTGGGACCCAGTGCGTGGTTGCTGGTGCTCGTACGCTGCTGGGGAGGTGCCAGGGACAGTTTGGAGTGCCGCTTGTACCCGGTGCGGGGTCACTGGGCCCAGTGCACGTGCTGGGGAGGTGCCAGGTACCGTTTGGCGTGCCACTGGGACCCCGCGCGAAGTCGCTGGTGACTGTGCGCTTGCTGGGGAGGTGCCAGGGACCGTTTGGCGTACCGCTGGGGCCCTGCGCGAGGTCGCTGGGGCCCGTACACGTGTCGGTGAAGTGCCAGAGACAGTTTAGCGAGCTTTGGAACCCCGTGTGGGGTCGCTGGTACACGTGTGCGCGCTGTTGAGGTGCCAGGAACCATTTTGCGAGGCGCTGGGACCACGCACGGGGTCGCTGGGCCCCTTGAGCACGCTAGGGACCATTTGGCGAGCCTCTTGGTAACCACATTGGGTCACAGGGACCAGTGTGCGTGTTGGGGAGGTGCCAGAGACAGTTTGGCGAGCTGCTGGGACCCCGCGCAGGGTCGCTGGGGCCCGTGCGTGCTGGGGAGGCGCCAGGGACGGATTGGAGAGCCGCTGGGAGCCCACGTGGGGTCGCTAGTGTCAGTGCACGCACTGGGGAGGTGCCAGGGACCGTTTGGTGAGCCCCAGGGTCCCTGCGTGATTTCACTGGGGTCCGTGCGCGCGCTGGGGATGTGACAGGGACCATTTGTGATCCGCTGGGACCCCACACGGGGTCGCTGAGGCCAGTGCGCGTGCTGGTGAGGTACCAGGGACCATTTGGTGAGCCCCAGGGTCCCTGCGTGATTTCACTGGGGTCCGTGCGCGCGCTGGGGATGTGACAGGGACCATTTGTGATCCGCTGGGACCCCACGCGTGGTTGCTGGGCCCTGTGCGTGCGCTGGGGAAGTGCCATGGACCATTTGGGATGCCGCTGGGACCACGCGCGGGGCAGCTGTGAGACGTGTGCGCCCTGGGGAGGTGCCAGTGACCATTTGGCGAGCCGCTGGGGCACCAGGCGATGTCCCTGGGGCACCAGGCGATGTCGCTGGGGCGCTTGCGCGTGCTGCTGAGGTGCCAGGGACAGTTTGGCAAGCCGCTTGGACCACGGGCGAAGTTGCTGGGGTTTGTGCACGCCCTGGGACCATTTGGTGTGAAGCTTGGACCACGCGCTTGGTCGCTGGGCCGCGTACGCATGCTGTGGAGTTGCCAGGGACCTTTTGGCGAGCCACTGGGACTCCACGCGAAGTCACTGGGGACCGTGCGCGAGCGGGGAGGTGCCAGGGAACATTTGGCGAGCCGCTGGGACCCCGGGCAAAGTCGCTGGGCCCCTTTTGCGCGCTTGGGAGGGGCCTGGGACCATATGGGAAGCCGCTGGGACCCCGCGCAAAGTCACAGGGGCCCGTGCACGTGCTGGGGAGGTGCCAGGGACCATTTGCGAGCTGCTATGACCCCGCCTGTGGTTGCTGGGCTCTGTGCGTGCTGGGTAGGAGTCAGGGACGCGCGGGGTCGCTAGGGACTGGGCGCGCGCTGGGGAGGTACCAGGGACCATTTGGCGATCCCCAGGGACCCTGCACGGGGTCTCTGAGCCCTGTTTGCGTGCTGGGGAGGTGCCAGGGATCATTTGGTGTGAGGCTGGGACCTCGGGCGGGGTCGCTGGGGTGCGTGCGCACGCTGGTGAGGTGCCCGGGACCATTTGGCAAGCAACTGGGACTCCACGCGGGGTCGCTGGGTGCTGTGCACGCACTGGGGACGTTCCAGGGACCATTTGGTGAGCCGCTGGGAACCCACGTGGGATCGCTGGTGCCCGTGCGTGCGCTGTGGATGTGCCAGGGACCATTTGCGAGCTGCTGCGACCCGTGCAATGTCGTTGGTGCCCGTGCGCGCGCTGGGGATGTGCCAGGGACCATTTGCGAGCCGCTAGGACCCCGCTTGAAGTCGCTGGGGCCCATGCATGCGCTGGTGATGTGCCAGGGACCATTTGCGAGCCTCTAGGTCCCCGCTTGAAGTTGTTGGGGCTCGTGCGCTTGCTGGGGATGTGCCAAGGATCATTTGGCGAGCTGGTGGGACCCCGCGCGAAGTCAATGGGGCCCATGCATGCGCTGGGGATGTGCCAGGGTCCATTTGTGAGCCGCTAGGACCCCGCTTGAAGTTGTTGGGGCCCGTGCCCATGCTGGGGAGATATCAAGGACCTTTTGGCAAGCCACTTGGACTGCACACGGGGTCGCTTGGGCCCGTGCACATGCTGGGTATGTGCCAGGGACCATTTGGCGTTCCTCTGGGACCACTACCGAAGTTGCTGGGGTTCGTGCACGTGCTGGGGAGGTTCCAGGGAACATTTGGTGTGACGCTGGGTCCTCGCGAGTGGTCACTGGGCCCCGTGTGCACGCTGGGGAGGTATCAAGGACCTTTTGGTAAGCCACTTGGACTGCACACGGAATAGCTGGGGCCCATGCGCGTGCTGGTGAGGTGCCAGGTACCATTTAGCGAGCCGCTGGGACACCAGGTGATGTCGCTGGGTTCCCTGTGCATTCTAGTGAGGTGCCAGGGACAGTTTGGCAAGCCACTTGGAGGACGCGCAAAGTCGCTGGGGTTCGTGCGCGTGCTGGGGAGGTGCCAGGGACCATTTGGTGTGACGCTGGGACCCGGCACAGGGACGCTGGGGCGCGTGCGCACGCTGGTGAGGTGCCAGGGACCATTTGGCAAGCCGCTGGGACTCCACACGGGGTCGCTGGGCGATGTGCGCACGCTGGTGAGGTGCCAGGGACCATTTGGCGAGCCACTCGGACCACACCAGGGGTCTCTGGGGCCCGTGTGCGTGCTGGGGATGTTCCAGGGATTATTTGGCGAGCGGCTGGGACCCTGCGCGAAGTCGCTGGTCCCCATGCGCGCGCTGGGGAGGGGCCAGGGATCATTTGGGAAGCCGCTGTTACCCCGCGGGAAGTCGCTGGGGCCCGTGCACCCGCTGGGGATGTGCCAGGGACGATTTGCGAGCCGCTAGGACCTCGCTTGAAGTTGTTGGGGCTCGTGCGCTTGCTGGGGAGTTGCTAGGGACCATTTGTGAGCCGCTAGGACCCCTTGCAAGTCCCCAGCACGCACACGGGCCACAGCGACCACGCATGGGGTCACGGCGGCTTACCAAATGGTCCCTGGCCCCTCCCCAGAGCGCGCAAAAGGCCCAGTGACTTTGCGTGGGGTCCCAGCGGCTCATGAAATGGTCCCTGGCACCTCCCCAGGGCACGCACAGGGCCCAGCGAACCCACGCGGGGTCCCAACAGCCCCCCAAATGGTCCCTGGTACCCTCTGCAGCTTGCACACAGGCCCCAGCTACCAGACGTGGAGTCCCAGCGGCTCCCCAAAAGGTCCCTGGCATCTCCTCAGCGCGCGTTCTGGGCAACGACTTCGCACTGGGTCTCAGCGGCTCGCCAAATCATCCCTAGTACCTCCCCAGCGCACACACTGGGCCCAGCGACCCCACGTGGGGTCCAGCGGCTCAGGAAATGGTCCCTGACATCTCCCCAGTGCGCACACGGGGCCCAACGACCTTGTGCGGGGTCCCAGCGGCTCGCCAAATGGTCCCTACCACCTCCCCAGCACGCACACTGGGCCCAGCGTACCCGCACTGGGGCCACAGTGGCTCACTAAATGGTCGCTGGGACCTCCCCAGTACGAGCATGGGCCACAGCTACCCCATGCGGGGTCCCAATCGTTCGCCAAATGGTCCCTGGCACCTCCCCAGCACACGCACGGGACCCAGCGACTTCGTGTTGGGTCCCAGTGGCTCACCAAATGTTCCCTGGTACATCCCCAGCACGCGCACGGGGCCTAGCGACCCCGCGTGGGTTCCCAGCGGCACGCCAAACGGTCCCTGACGCCTCCCCAGCACACGCACGGGACCCAGCGACCCTGCGCGTGGTTCCAGCGGCTCACCAAACGGTCTCTACCACCTCCCCAGCATGCGCACGGGACCCAGCAACCCCGTGACCCCACGCGGTGTCCAAGCTGCTCGCCAAACCGTCCCTGGTAACTCCCAAGCGCGCGCACGTGCACCAGCTACCCCACGCAGGGTCCCAAAGGCTCGCCAAACCGTCAGTGGCGCCTCCCCAGCATGCGCACGGGCCACAGCTACCCCACGTGGGATCCCAACAGCTCGCCAAATGGTCCCTGGCTCGTCAAAATATTCCTGGCACCTCCACAGCGCGAGCACGGGCCCCAGTGACTTCTTGCGCGGTCCCAGCGGCTCTCCAAAATGTCAAAGGCACCTCCCCAGCACGAGCACGTGCCTCAACGACTTCACGTGGGGTCCCAGCGCCTCACCAAAATGTCCCTGGCACCTCCGCAGAGAGCGCACTGGACGAAGCGACCGCATGCAGGGTCCCAGCGACTCGCCAAACGGTCCTTGGCATCTCCCCAGCGTGCGCACGGGGCCCAGCGTCCCCGCTCGGGGTCCCATTGATTCGCGAAAGGGTCCCTGGCACCTCCCCAGCGCGAGCACGGGCCCCAGCGACTTCTTGCGGGTTCCCAGCGGCTCACGAAACGGTCCCTGGCACCTCCCAATCAAGCGCAGGGGCACCAGCGACCTCACGCAATGTCCAATCAGCTCGCCAAATGTACCTTGGCACCTCCACAATGCACACACATGCCCCAGCGACCCCGCTTGGTGTCCCAGCAGCTCGCCAAAATATCAAAGGCACCTCTCCAGCACACGCATGTGCCTCAACGACTTCGTGTGGGGTCCCAGCGGCTCACCAAAATGTCCCAGGCACCTCCCCAGAGCGCGCACTGGGCGGAGCGACCGCACACGGGGTCCAAGCGGCTCGCCAAATGGTCCTTGGCATCTCCCCAGCGCGCGAACGGGGCAGATCGACCCAGCGCGGGGTCCCACCTACTCGTCAAATGGTCCCTGGCACCTCCCCAGTGCGAGCAAGGGGCCCAGCGACTTTGCGCGGGGTCCAAGCGTCTCGGCAAATGGTCCCTGGCACCTTCCCAGTGCGCGCAAAAGGCCCAGTGACTTTGTGCGGGGTCCCAGCGACTCGCGAAATGGTCCCTGGCACCTCCACAGCACGCTCACTGGCCCCAACGACCCCATTTGGGGATCCCTGAGGCTGGCCAAGCATTCCCTGACACCTCCCAAGCACGTGCAAGGCCCCAGCTACACCACACTGGGTCCTAACGGCTCGCCAAACGGTCCCAGCGAGCTCGCCAAATGTTCAATGGCACATCCCTAGCGCGCACGGGCCCCAGTGACTTCGCACGGGGTCCTAGCGGCTCGCGAAATGATACCTGGCCCCTCCCCAGCGCGCACGGATTCCAGCGACCCCGTGCGGTGTCCCAGAGACTCGCCAAATGGTCCCTGGTACCTCCCCAGAGCACGCACTGGGCCCAGTGACCCCACACGGAGTCCCAGCGGCTTGCAAAACAGTTCCTGGCACCTCCCCAGCGATCGCACGGACACCTGTGACCTCGCGCAGGGTCACAGAGGCTCGCCAAATGGTCCCTGGCACTTCTTCAGCGCGCGCACGGGCCCCAGCGACTTTAAGCGGGGTCCCAGTGGCTCGGCAAATACTCCCTGGCCCCTTCCCAGAGCGCGCAAAAGGCACAGTCACTTTGCATGGGGTCCCAGCGGCACGCGAAATGGTCCCTGGCACCTCCCCAGGGCGCGCACAGGGCCCAGCGAACCCACGCAGGGTCCCAACAGCCCCCAAATGGTCCCTGGTACCCCCTGCAGCTTGCACACAGGCCCCAGCTACCAGACGTGGAGTCCCAGCGGCTCCCCTGGCATCTCCTCAGCGCGCGCTCTGGGCAGCGACTTTGCGCTGGGTCTCAGCGGCTCGCCAAATCATCCCTAGTACCTCCCCAGCGCACAAACTGGGCCCAGCGACCCCACGTGGGGTCCAGAGGCTTGGGAAATGGTCCCTGGCACCTCCCCAGCACACGCATGGGGCCCAGCGACCCCGCGCGGGGTTCCAGCCGCACTCCAAACGGTCCCTGGCACCTCCCCAGCACGCGAACGGGACCCAGCGACATCGCACAGGATCCCAATGGTTCGCCAAATGGTCCCTGGCACCTCCCCAACACACGCACTGGGCTCAGCGACCCCGCACGTGGTCCCAGTTGATCGCCAAATGGTCCCTGGCACCTCCCCAGCATGAGCACAGGGCCTAGTGACCCCGCGCGCGGTACCAGCGACATGCCAAACGGTCCCAGGCCCCTACCCGGCACGCGCACAGGGCCCAGCTACTCCGCAAGGGGTCTGAGTGGCTCACCAAATGGTCCCTGGCCCTGCCCCAGCACGCACACAGAGCCCAGCGTCCCCGCACGGGGTCCCAGTAGCATTCCAAACGGACCCTGGCACCTCCCCAGCATGCACACCGGGCCCAGCGTCACTGCGCGGGGTCCCAGCAGCTCTCCAAATGGTCCCTGTCACCTCCCCAGCACGCAGACGGGCAACAACGACTTCATTCGGGGTCCCAGGGGCTCACCAAATTGTCCCTGGCCCATCTCTAGCACACGCACGGGGCCCAGTGACTGCGGGTGGGGTCCCAGAGGCACGCCAAACAGTCACTGTCATCTTCACAGCACGCGCACGGGTCCCAGCGACCCAGCCCGGGGTCTCTGCGGCTCGCCAAATGGTCCCTGGAACCTCCCCAGCGGGTGCACAGGGCCCAGCGACCCAGCTTGGGGTCCCAGTGGCTCGCCAAACGGTCCCTGGCGCCTCCCCAGGGCGCACGGGCCCCAGCGACCCTCCACGGGATCCCAGAGGCTTGCCAAATGGTTCCTCGCACCTCCCCAGCGCGCACGGGCCACAGCGACTTCGCGGTGGATCCCAGCGGCTCGCCAAACGGACCTCACCAGCACGCGCACGGGGCATAGCAACCACACTCGGGGTCCCAGCGGCACAAAAAAACGGTCCCTGGCACCTACCCAGCGAGCGCCCTGGACCCAGCGACCTTGCGCGGGGACCCAGTGGCTCGCCAAATGGTCCCTGGCACCTCCCCAACGAACAAACTGGGCACAGCGACATCGCACGGCGTCCCAGTGGCTCGCCAAATACTCCCTGGCACCTCCCCAGCATGTCCATGTGCCCCAGAGGCCCCGTGCGGGGTCAGAGCGGCTAGCCAAATGGTCACTAGCCCCTCCCCAGCACGCGCACGCGTCCCAGTGACCCCACTCGGAGTCCCAGCGGCTCACCAGATGGTCCCTGGCCCATACCCAGCGCGTGCACGTGGCCCCAGCGACCCTGTGCGTGGTCCTAGCGGCTCGCCCAATTGTCCCTGGCACCTCCCCAGTGCGTGCACAAGCCCCAGCCACCCCACATGGGATCCAAACGGCTCGCCAAATAGTCCTTGGCACCTCCCCAGCACATGCGCAGCTGCGTTCAGGACTGCGCAGCCCTTTTATATTTGGTGACGTTTTGCGCATATGAATGGTAAAATGCAGTTTTGAACGGCGAACGCATACACATGCGCAGCTGCGTAGTTTTAGCCGAATTGTTGCTCATGCGCAGCTGCGTTCAGGATTACGCAGGCCATTCATTTTTGGTGTTGTTTTGCGCATATAAATGTTAAAATGCAGTTTTGAACGGCGAACGCATATGCATGCGCAGCTGCGTAGTTTTAGCAGAGGTGCTGCGCATACGCAGCTGCGTAGTCTTAACCGAGGTGCTGCGCATGCGCAGCTGCGTTCAAGACTGCGCAGACCTTTCATATTTGGTGACGTTTTGCGCATATGAAAGGTAAAATGCAGTTTTGAATGGCGAACGCATACGCATGCACAGCTAGGTAGTTTTAGCCGAGTTTCTGTGCATGCGCAGCTGTGTAGTTTTAGCCGAGTTGCTGCGCATGCGCAGCTGTGTTCAGGATTGCGCAGGCCATTCATTTTTGGTATCATTTTGCGCATATAAATGTTAAAATGCAGTTTTGAACGGCGAACGGGGAAGTGCAAGGGACAGTTTGGCGAGCCGCTGGAAACCCCACATGAAGTCGCTGGGGCCCATGTGCGTGCTGGGGAGGTGCCAGGGACCATTTGACGAGTCGCTGGGCCCCGTGCGCGCGCTGGGGTGATGGAAGGGACCATTTGGCAAGCCGCTTTGACCCTGCGCGATGTCGCTGGGGCCCGTGCGTGCGCTGTGGATGTGCCAGGGACCATTTGCGATCTGTTGGGACACCGCGCGATGTCGCTGGGGACTGTGTGCATGCTGGGGATGTGCCAGGGATCATTTGGTGAACCTCTGGGACTTTGCGTGAGGTTGCTGCGGCTCGTGCGATCGCTGGGGGGTGTCTGGGACCGTTTGGTGGGCCGCTGGAACCCCATGCGAAGTCGCTGGGGCCCGTGCACGCGCTGGGGTGTTGCCAGGGACCATTTGGCAAGCCACTTTGACCCCACGCGAAGTCACGGGGGTCCGTGCCTGCGCTGGGCATGTGTCACGGACCATTTGCGAGCCATTGGGGCCCCCGTGAGTTGTCACTGGGAACCCGTGCTTGCGCTGGGGGGGGACCAGGGACCATTTGGCGAGCCTCTCGGACCCTGCCCGAGGTCGCTGGGGCTTGTGTGATCGCTGGGGAGATGTCAGGGACCGTTTGGTGAGCCGCTGGAACTCCACACGAAGTCGCTGGGTCCCGTGCGTGTGCTGGGGTGGTGCCAGGGACCATTTTGCGAGCCGCTCTGTCCCCGCGGGGGGTCTCTGGGCCCCGTGCACGCGCTGGGGAGGTGCCAGGGATCATTTGGCGAGACGCTGGCACCCTGCGCTGGGTCGCTGGGGCCCGTGCACGTGCTGGGGAGGTGCCAGGGTTCTTTTGGCGAGCTGCTGGCACCCTGCGCTGGGTCCCTGGGCACCGTGCGCGAGCTGTGGAGGTGTCAGGGACCATTTGCGAGCAGTTGGGACCACACGCGATGTCGCTGGGGCCCGTGTGCCTGCTGGGGATGTTCCAGGGACCATTTGGCGAGCCTCTGGGACCCTGCGTGAGGTCGCTGGGGCTTGTGCGCGAGCTGTGGAGGTGTCAGGGACCATTTGCGAGCAGTTGGGACCACACGCGATGTCGCTGGTGCCCGTGTGCCTGCTGGGGATGTTCCAGGGACCATTTAGCGGGCCGCTGGAACCCCATGCGAAGTCGCTGGGGCCTGAGCGTGTGCTTGGTAGGTTCCAGGGACCATTTCGCAAACCGCTCTTGCCCCGTACGGGGTCTCTGGGGCCCGTGTGACGAGCCGCTGGCATCCCGCGCCTGGTCGCTGGGCCCCGTGCGCATGCTGGTGAGGTGCCAGGGACCATTTGATGAGCCGCTGGGACCCCGCGCGGGGTCGCTGGGCCCCGTGCACTCGCTGGGGAGTTGCAAGGGATCATTTGGCGAGCAGCTGGGACCCCGCGTGAAGTCCCTGGGACCAGGGCGCGCGCTGGGGAAGGGCCAGGGACCATTTGGGAAGATGCCGGGACCCTGCGCAAATTCACGGGGGTCGGTACACACGCTGGGGATGTGTCAGGGACCATTTGCGAGCCATTGGGACCCAGCGCAAAGTTGCTGGGGCCCGTGTGTGCACTGTGGACGTGCCAGGGACCATTTGTGAGCAGTTAGGACCCCGCGCGATGTCGCTGGGGCCCAGTGCTTGTGCTGGGGAGGGAGCAGGGACCATTTGGCGAGCCTCTGGGACCCTGCAAGAGGTCATTGGGGCTCGTGCGATCGCTGGGGAGGTGTCAGGAACCATTTGGCGGGCCGCTGGAACCCCACGCGAAGTCGCTGGGGCCCGTGCGCGTGCTGGGGAGGTGACAGGGAACATTCGGCGAGCTGCTTTGACCCCACGCGGGGTCGCTGGGCCCCGTGCGTGTGCTGAGGATGTGCCAGGGACCATTTGCGAGCTGTTGGGACACACCGCGCTGTCGCTGGGGCCCCTATGCGTGCTGGGGATGTGCCACAGATCATTTGGCGAACCTCTGGGACCGTGCGCGAGGTCGGTGGGGCTCGTGCGATCGCTGGGGAGGTGTCAGGGACTGTTTGGCGGGCCACTGGAACCCCACGCGAAGTCGCTGGGGCCTGTGCGCGTGCTGGGGAGGTGACAGGGAACATTCGGCGAGCTGCTTTGACCCCACGCGGGGTCGCTGGGCCCCGTGCGTGCGCTGGGGAAGTGCCAGGGACAGTTTGGCGAGCCGCTGGGACCACTCGTGGGGTCGCTGGGCCCCGTGCGTGCGCTGGGGATGTGCCAGAGACCATTTGGCAAGCCGCTTTTACCCCGCGCGTGTGCTGAGGATGTGCCAGGGACCATTTGCGAGCTGTTGGGACACACCGCGCTGTCGCTGGGGCCCCTATGCGTGCTGGGGATGTGCCACAGATCATTTGGCGAACCTCTGGGACCGTGCGCGAGGTCGGTGGGGCTCGTGCGATCGCTGGGGAGGTGTCAGGGACTGTTTGGCGGCCCACTAGAACCCCACGCGAAGTCGCTGGGGCCCGTGTGCGTGCTGGGGAGGAGCAAAGGACCATTTGGCAAGCCACTCGGACCCAGAGCGGGGTCGCTGGGCCCCATGCGCGCTCTGGGAAGGTGTCAGGGTCCATTTGGCAAGCCGCTCTGACCCCGTGCGAAGTCGCTGTTCCCCGTGCGCGCGCTGGGGAGGGGCCAGGGACCATTTGGGAAGCCGCTGGGATCCCGAGCGAAGTCGCTGGGGCCTGTGCGCGTGCTGGGGAGGTGCCAGGGACCATTTGCGAGCTGGGGCTTGTGCGATCGCTGGGGAGATGTCAGGGACCGTTTGGTGGGCCGCTGGAACACCACACGAAGTCGCTGGGGCCCGTGCGTGTGCTAGGGTGGTGCCAGGGACCATTTTGCGAGCCGCTCTGTCCCCGCGGGGGGTCTCTGGGCCCCGTGCACGCGCTGGCGAGGTGCCAGGGATCATTTGGCGAGACACTGGCACCCTGCGCTGGGTCGCTGGGGCCCGTGCGCGTGCTGGGGAGGTGTCAGGGTTCTTTTGGCGAGCAGCTGGCACCTTGCGCTGGGTCCCTGGGCACCGTGCGCGAGCTGTGGAGGTGTCAGGGGCCATTTGCGAGCATTTGGGACCACACATGATGTCGCTGGGGCCCGTGTGCCTGCTGGGGATGTTCCAGGGACCATTTGGCGAGCCTCTGGGACCCTGCGTGAGGTCGCTGGGGCTTGTGCGCGAGCTGTGGAGGTGTCAGGGACCATTTGCGAGCAGTTGGGACTACACGCGATGTCGCTGGTGCCCGTGTGCCTGCTGGGGATGTTCCAGGGACCATTTAGCGGGCCGCTAGAACCCAACGCGAAGTCGCTGGGGCCTGAGCGTGTGCTTGGTAGGTTCCAGGGACCATTTCGCAAACCGCTCTTGCCCCGTACGGGGTCTCTGGGGCCCGTGTGACGAGCCGCTGGCATCCCGCGCCTGGTCGCTGGGCCCCGTGCGCATGCTGGTGAGGTGCCAGGGACCATTTGATGAGCCGCTGGGACCCCGCGCGGGGTCGCTGGGCCCCGTGCACTCGCTGGGGAGTTGCAAGGGATCATTTGGCGAGCAGCTGGGACCCCGCGTGAAGTCCCTGGGACCAGGGCGCGCGCTGGGGAAGGGCCAGGGACCATTTGGGAAGATGCCGGGACCCTGCGCAAATTCACGGGGGTCGGTACACACGCTGGGGATGTGTCAGGGACCATTTGCGAGCCACTGGGACCCAGCGCAAAGTTGCTGGGGCCCGTGTGTGCACTGTGGACGTGCCAGGGACCATTTGTGAGCAGTTAGGACCCCGCGCGATGTCGCTGGGGCCCAGTGCTTGTGCTGGGGAGGGAGCAGGGACCATTTGGCGAGCCTCTGGGACCCTGCAAGAGGTCATTGGGGCTCGTGCGATCGCTGGGGAGGTGTCAGGAACCATTTGGCGGGCCGCTGGAACCCCACGCGAAGTCGCTGGGGCCCGTGCGCGTGCTGGGGAGGTGACAGGGAACATTCGGCGAGCTGCTTTGACCCCACGCGGGGTCGCTGGGCCCCGTGCGTGTGCTGAGGATGTGCCAGGGACCATTTGCGAGCTGTTGGGACACACCGCGCTGTCGCTGGGGCCCCTATGCGTGCTGGGGATGTGCCACAGATCATTTGGCGAACCTCTGGGACCGTGCGCGAGGTCGGTGGGGCTCGTGCGATCGCTGGGGAGGTGTCAGGGACTGTTTGGCGGGCCACTGGAACCCCACGCGAAGTCGCTGGGGCCCGTGTGCATGCTGGGGAGGAGAAAAGGACCATTTGGCAAGCCACTCGGACCCAGAGCGGGGTCGCTGGGCCCAATGCGCGCTCTGGGGAGGTGTCAGGGTCCATTTGGCAAGCCGCTCTGACCCCGTGTGAAGTCGCTGTTCCCCGTGCGCGCGCTGGGGAGGGGCCAGGGACCATTTGGGAAGCCGCTGGGATCCAGCGCGAAGTCGCTGGGGCCTGTGCGCGTGTTGGGGAGGTGCCAGGGAACATTTGGCGAGCCGCCTGGGCCCAATGCAAAGTCGCTGGGCCCGTGCACGTGCTGGGGAGGTGCCAGGGACCATTTGGCGAGCCGCTGGGACCCCGCACGGGGTCGCTAGGGCCCTTGCGCATGCTGGTGAGGTGACAGAGACTATTCAATGAGCCGCTGGAACCACGCGCGAGGTCGCTGGAGCCCCTGCCTTGCTGGGGAGGTGCCAGGGACCATTTGGCGAGCCGCTGGGACACCACGGGATGTCGCTGGGGCCTCTGCGCGTGCTTTTGAAGTGCCAGAGACAGTTTGGCAAGCCGCCTGGACCACGCGCGGGGACGCTATGCCCCGTGCGCACGCTGGTGAGGTGTCAGGGACCTTTAGGCAGGCCGCTGGGACTCCACGCCTGGTCGCTGGAGTCCGTGCGCGCGCTGGGGATGTGCCAGGGACAATTTGCGAGTTGCTGTGACCCCGTGTGAATTCACTGGGGCCCGTGCGAGTGCTGGGGATGTGCCAGGCACCATTTGTGATCCGCTGGGACCCTGCGCGTGGTTGCTGGGCTCTGTGCGCTTGCTGGGAAGGAGTCAGGGACCATGTGGCGAGCGGCTGGGACCCGGCACGAGGTCACAGGGGCCTGTGCGATCGCTTGGGAGGTGCCAGGGACAGTTTAGCAAGCCAATCGGACCCCGCGTGGGGTCGCTGGGCACCATACGCACTCTGAGGATGTGCCAGGGACCATTTGGCGAGGCTCTGGGACCCCACGCGAAGTCGCAGTGGCCCATGCGCGCGCTGGAGATGTGCCAGGGAGCATTTGGCGAGCCTCTGGGACCACACGAGGGGTCTCTGGGATCAGTGTGCATGCTGGGGATGTGCCAGGGACTGTTTGGCGAGCTGCTGGGAACCCCTGCGAAGTCGCTGGGCCCCGTGTGCACGCTTGGGAGGGGCCAGGGACCATTTGGGACGTGGCTGGGACCCCGCTTGATGTCGCTGGGGCCCGTACTCGTGCTGGGGAGGTGCCAGGGACCATTTGGCGAGCCGCTGGAACCCCGCGCGGGGTCGCTGGGGCCCATACACGTGCTGCTGAGGTGCCAGGGAGTATACGACAAGCGGCTGGGACCCGGCGCGACGTCACTGGGGCCTGTGCGATCGCTTATGAGTTGCAAGGGACCATTTGGTGAGACACTGGAAACCCACACGAAGTCGCTGGGACCCGTGCGCGTGCTGGGGTGGTGCCAGGGACCATTTGCGAGCTACTAGGACCCCGTGCGTGGTTGCTGGGCTGTGTGCGCGTGCTGTGTAGGAGCCAGGGACCATTTGGGAAGCCGCTGGGACCCCGCGGACAGTCTCTGGGGCCCTTGTGAGTGCTGGGGAGGTGCCAGGGACCATTTACGAGCTGCTAGGACCCCGCGCGTGGCTGCTGTGCTCTGTGCACTTGCTGGGTAGGAGCTAGGGACCATCTGGCCAGCCAATCGGACCACGCGTGGAGTCACTGGGTCCCGTACGTGCGCTTGGGAGGTGCCAGGGACCATTTGGTGAGCCTCTGGGACCCCGCGTGGGTCGCGGGGTCCCGTTCGTGCGCTTGGGAGGTGCCAGGGACCATTTGCGACCTACTAGGACCCCGCGCTTGGTTGCTGGGCTCTGTGCGCGTGCTGTGTAGGAGCCAGGGACCATTTGGGAAGCTGCTGGGACCCCGCGGAAAGACGCTGGGGCCCTTGTGAGTGCTGGGGATGTGCTAGGGACCATTTGCAAGCCTCTAGGACACCACTTGAAGTCGCTGGGGACTGTGCGTGTGCTGGTGAGGTGCCAGGTACCATTTGCAAGCGGCTGGGACCCCGAGCGCGGTCTCTGTGGCTTGTGCACACGCTGGGGATGTGCCAGGGACCATTTGCGAGCCGCTGGGACCCCGCGCGATGTCGCTGGTGCCTGTGCGCACACTTGGGATGTGCCAGGGACCATTTGGCGAGCGTCTGGGACCCAGCGCAAGGTCGCTGGAGCCCCTGAGCTCACTGGGGTGGTGCCAGGGACCATTTGGCGAGCCGCTGGAGCCCCTGCGCTCACTGGGGAGGTGCCAGGGACCATTTGGCGAGCCGCTGGGACACCACGTTCTGTCGCTGGGGCCCCTGCGTGTGCTGGAGAGGTGCGAGGGATCGTTTGGCAAGCCGCTTGGCCCAAGCGCGAAGTCGCTGGGGTTCATGCATGCGCTGGGGAGGATGCTGGGACCTCGCTCGGGGTTGCTGGGCCCCGTGCGCGCGCTGGTGAGGTGCCAGGCACAATTTGGTAAGCCGCTTGGAGCACGCGCTGGGGTTCGTGTGTGTGCTGGGGAAGTGCCAGGGATTATTTGGTGTGACGCTCGAACACTGCACGGGGTCACTGGGCCCCATGCACACGCTGGGGAGGTGCCAGCGACCTTTTGGCGAGCTACTGGGACTCCACGCGGGTTCGCTGGGGCGCATGCCCGTGTTGGTGCCGTGCCAGGGACCATTTGGCGATCCGCTGGGACTCAACACCTGGTCGCTGAGATCCGTGCGCACTCTGGGGATGTGCCAGGGACCATTTACGAGCTGCTGGGACTCCGCGTGAAGTCACTGGGGCTCGTGCGGGTGCTGGTGAGGTGGCAGGGACTATTCCACGATCCTCTGGGACGTTGCGCGAGGTTGCTTGATCACCTACGCTCGCTGGGGAGGTGCCAAGGACCATTTGCCGAGCCGCTGGGATACCACGCTAAGTCGCTGGTGCCCGTGTGCTTGCTGGGGAGGTGCCAGGGACCGCTTGGCATGCCGCTGGGGGCCTGCGCGGGGTCGCTGGGGCCCGTACGCGTGTCGGTGAAGTGCCAGGGACGGTTTAGCGAGCTTTGGAACCCAGCGTGGGGTCGCTGGTACACGTGTGTGTGCTGTTGAGGTGCCAGACACCATTTCGCAAGGCACCGGGATCCCGCGCGTTGTCGCTGGGCACCTTGAGCACGCTGTGGAAGTGCTAAGGACCATTTGGCGAGCCTCTTGGTCACCGAGCCGCTGGGACCCCGTGTGGGGTCGCTAGTGTGAATGCACGTACTGGGGAGGCACCAGGGACGGATTGGAGAGCCGATGAGACCCCGTGTGGGGTTGCTGGGGACCGTGCGTGTGCTGGTGAGGTGCTAGGGACTATTCAACGAGCCTCTGGGACCTTGCGCTAGGTCGCTGGAGCACCTGCGCTCGCTGGGGAGGTGTCAGAGACCATTTGGCGAGCCGCTGGGATACCACGCGATGTCGCTGGCACCCCTGCGCGTGCTGGTAAGGTGCAAGGGACAGTTTGGCAAGCCGCCTGGTCCACGTGTTTGGTCGCTGGATCCCCTGCCTTGCTGGGGAGGGGCCAGGGACCATTTGGCGAGCCGCTGGGACACCACAGGATGTCCCTGGGGCCCCTGTGCATGCTGGGGAGGTGCCAAGGACAGTTTGGCAAGCCGCCTGGACCACGCGCGGGGTCGCTAGGCCCTGTGCGCACGCTGGTGCTGTGTCAGGGACCTTTAGGCAGGCCGCTGGGACTCCACGCCTGGTCGCCTGGAGGTGCCAGGGACCATCTGGCCAGCCAATGGGACCATGCGCGTGGTCTCTGGGGCCCGTGTGTGTGCTGGGGAGGTGCCAGGGATCATTTGGCGAGCCGGTGAGACCCTGCGCGAAGTCGCCTGGGACTGTGCACGCTAGGGATGTGCCATGTACCATTTGCAAGCCGTTGGGACACCGCGCGATGTCGCTGGTGCCTGTGCGCGCACTTGGGATGTGCCAGGGACCCTTTGGCGAGCGTCTGGGTCCCAGCGCGAGGTCGCTGGAGCCCCTGCGCTCACAGGGGAGGTGCCAGGGACCATTTGGCGAGCCACTGGGACCCCGCGCGATGTCGCTGGAGCCCCTGCTCTCACTGGGGAGGTGCCAGGGACCATTTGTCGAGCCGCTGGGACTCCACGCGGGTTCGCTGGGGCGCATGCCCGTGTTGGTGCCGTGCCAGGGACCATTTGGCGATCCGCTGGGACTCAACACCTGGTCGCTGAGATCCGTGCGCGCGCTGGGGATGTGCCAGGGACCATTTACGAGCTGCTGGGACACCACGGAATGTCGCTGGGGCCCCTGCGCGTGCTGGTGAAGTGCCAGTGACAGTTTGGCAGGCCGCTGGGCTCCACGCCTGGTCGCTGGGGTCCGTGCGCGTGCTGGGGATGTGCCAGGGACCATTTGCGAGTTGCTAGGACCCCATGTGAATTCATTGAGGCCCGTGCGATCGCTTGGGAGGTGTCAGGGACCTTTAGGCAGGCCGCTGGTACTCCATGCCTGGTCGCCTGGAGGTGCCAGGGACCATCTGGCCAGCCAATCAGACCACGCGCGAAGTCACTGGGCCCCGTACGCACGCTGCGGAGGTGCCAGGGACCTTTTGGCGAGCTGCTGGGACTCCACGCGGGGTCGCTGGGCCCTGTGCACGCGCTGGGGAGGTTCAAGGGACATTTTGGCGAGCCGCTGGGATACCACGTGGGGTCGCTGGGGCTTGTTTGAGCACTGGGGAGGGGCCAGGGACCATTTGTTGAGCCGCTGGGAGCCCGAGTGGGGTTGCTGTGCCCCGTGCGTGTTCTGGGGATGTGCCAGGGACCGTTTGGCATCCTGCTGGGACACCTAACGGGGTCGCTTGGCCCAGTGCGCGTGCTAGGGTGGTGCCAGGGACTGTTTGCCGAGCGGCTGGGACCCAACACAATGTCGCTGGGGCCCGTGCGCGTGCTGGGGAGGTGCCAGGGACCATTTGGCGATCCACTGGGACCCCGCGCGAAGTCGCTGGTGCCCGTGCGCTTGCTGGGGAGGTGCCAGGGACTGCTTGGCATGCCGCTGGGGGCCTGCGCGGGGTCGCTGGGGCCCGTACGCGTGTCGGTGAAGTGCCAGGGACGGTTTAGCGAGCTTTGGAACCCCGCGTGGGGTCGCTGGTACACGTGTGTGTGCTGTTGAGGTGCCAGGGACCATTTCGCAAGGCACCGGGATCCCGCGCGTTGTCGCTGGGCACGTTGAGCACGCTGTGGAAGTGCTAGGGACCATTTGGCGAGCCTCTTGGTCACCGCATTGTGTCGCAGTGACCAGTGTGCGTGTTGCGGAGGTGCCAGAGACAGTTTGGCGAGCCGCTGGGACCCCGTGTGGGGTCGCTAGTGTGAATGCACGTACTGGGGAGGCACCAGGGACGGATTGGAGAGCCGATGAGACCCCGTGTGGGGTCACTAGTGTCAATGCACGCACTGGGGAGGTGCCAGGGACCGTTTGGTGAGCCGCTGGGACTTCGCGCGGGGTCGCTGGGCCCCTTGAGCACGCTGTGGAAGTGCCAGGGACCATTTGGCGAGCCGCTCGACCCCGCGTGTGGTCGCTGGGCCCAGTGCGCATGCTGGGGAGGTACCAAGGACATTTTGGCAAGCCGCTGAGCACGCTGTGGAAGTGCCAGGGACACTTTGGTGAGCCGCTGGGACCCCACGCGGGGTCTCTGGGGTCCGTGCTCGCGCTGGGGAGGTGCCAGGGACCGTTTGGCGAGCCGCTGGGACACCGCTTTGGGTCTCTGGGCCTCGTGCGTGTGCTCGTGATGTGCTAGGGACCTTTTGGGGAGCCCTGGGACTCTACGCCTGGTAACTTGGGCCCAATGCGCGCACTGGGGAGGTGCCAAGGACCATTTGGAGAGCCGCTGGAACATCGCGCAGTGTCACTGGGCCGCGTGTGTGCGCTGGGGAGTGGCCAGGGACCATTTGGCGAGCCGCTGGGACCCCGCTCGGGGTTGCTGGGCCCTGTGCATGCTCTGGTTAAGAGCCAGGTACCATTTGGCGAGCTGCTGGGACACTGCACGAAGTCGCTGTGGCCCGTGCGCATGCTGTGGATGTGCCAGGGACCAATTGGTGAGCCTCTGGGACACCACGCGAGGTCAGTGTGCCCAGTGCGTGCGCTTGGGAGGTACCAGGGACCATTTGGAGAACCGCTGGGACCACGTGCAGGGTCACAGGGCCCAATGCGCGTGATGGGGAGGTGCCAGGATCCATTTGGCAAGCCGCTGGGACCTGCGCGGGGTCGCTGGGACCCGTGCGCACGCTGGGGCGGGGCCAGGGACCATTTAGCGTGCCGTAGGGACCCTACGTGAGGTCGCTGGGCCCCATGCGTGTGCTGGTGAGGTGCCAGGGACCATGTGCCGAGCTACTGGGACCCCACGCGCGCGCTGGGGAGGGGCAAGGGAGCATTTGCGAGCCGCTTGGACCCCATGCGGGGTCGCAGGGCCCCGTACTTGTGCAGGGGCGGTGCCAGGTACCATTTGGCGAGCCATTGGGAACCCTTGCGAAGTTGCTGGCGCCCGTGCCCACTCTTGAGATGTACCAGGGACCATTTGCGAGCTGCTGGGACCATGCTCGTGGTTCCTGGGCCACGTGCGTGAGCTGGGGAGTGGCCAGGGACCATTTGGCAAGCCACTGGGACACCGCTTTGCGTCTCTGGGCCTCGTGCGTGTGCTCGTGATGTGATAGGGACCTTTTGGGGAGCACTTTGACTATACGCCTGGTAACTGGCGCCCAATGCGCGCGCTGGGGAGGTGCCAAGGAACATTTTGAGAGCTGCTGGAACCTCGTGCAGTTTCGCTGGGCCGCGTGTGTGCGCTGGGGAGTGGCCAGGGACCATTTGGCGAGCCACTGGGATCCCGCGTTGTGTCTCTGGGTCTCATGCGTGTGCTGGGGATGTGCCAGGGACCATTTGGCGAGCCTCTGGGACCTCGCGCGGGGTCGCGGGGTCGCTGGGCCTTGTGCGTGTGCTGGTGAGGTGCCAGGGACCATGTGCCGAGCTACTGGGACCCCGGGCGCGCGATGGGCAGGTACAAGGGACCATTTAGCGAGCCGCTGGGACCCTGCTCGAAGTCGCTGGGGCCCTTGCGCGTGCTGGGGATGTGCCAGGGACAATTTGGCTAACCGCTGGGAACCCTTGCAAAGTTGCTGGCACCCGTGCCCACTCTTGAGATGTACCAGGGACCATTTGCGAGCTGCTGGGACCATGCTCGTGGTTGCTGGGCTCTGTGCGCGCGATGGGTAGGAGCCAAGGACCATTTGGAGAGCCGCTGGAACCTCGCGCAGTGTCGCTGGGCCGCGTGTGTGCGCTGGGGAGTGGCCAGGGACCATTTGGCGAGCCTCTGGGACCTCGCGCGGGGTCGCGGGGTCGCTGGGCCTTGTGCGTGAGCTGGGGAGTGGCCAGGGTTCATTTGGAAAGCTGCTGGGACCCCGCGCGAAGTTGCTGGGGCTCTGGCGCGCACTGGGGATGTGCTAGTGACTATTTGCGAGATGCTGGGACCCCGCGAAAAGTTGCTGGGGCCCGTGCGTGCACTGGAGATGTGTCAGGGACCATTTGACGAGCCACTGTACCCCCGTGTTGGGTCTCTGAGCCCCATGCGTGCGCTGGGGAGGAGCCCGGCACCATTTGACGAGCCACTTGGACCCCACGCGGGATCGCTGGGACCAGTGCGTGCACCGGGTAGGTACCAGGGACCATTTGGCGAGCCGCTGGGACCCTGCTCGATGTCGCTGGGGCACGTGTGATCTGGGGAGCGGGCAGGTACCATTTAGCGAGCCGCTGGGACCCCGCTCGGGGTTGATGTGGCCTGTGCGCACTTTGGGGAGGGGCCAGGGACCATTTGTGATCCGCTGGGACCCCGCGCGTGTTTGCTGGGCCCTGTGCAAGGTCTGGGAAAGAGCCTGTGCGAGTGCTGGTGAGGTGCCTGGGACCATTTACAGAGCAGCTGGGACCCCGCGCGTGGTTGCTGGGCCCTGTGCATGGTCTGGGTAAGAGCCAGGGACCATTCTGGGATCCGCTGTGACCCCGCACGAGGTCGCTGGTGCCTGTGCGAGTGCTGGTGAGGTGCCTGGGACCATTTGGAGAGCAGCTGGGACCCTGTGCGGGGTCGTTGTGCCCAGTGTGCGCGCTGGTGAGGAGCCAGGTACCATTTGGCGAGCTGCTGGGACACTGCACGAAGTCGCTGTGGCCCGTGCGCGTGCTGTGGATGTGCCAGGGACCATTTGGCGAGCCTCTGGGACCCCGCTTGGAGTCGCTGGAGCCTGTGCGAGTGCTGGGGATGTGGCAGGGATCATTTGGCAAGCCTCTGGGACACCACGCAAGGTCACTGGGCCCAGTGCGTGCGTTTGGGAGGTACCAGGGACCATTTGGAGAACCGCTGGGACCACGTGCGGGGTCGCTGGGCTCAATGCGCGCGTTGGGGAGGGGCCAGGGACCATTCGGCGAGCCTCTGGGACCCCGACTAGGGTCGCTGTACCCAGTGTGCGCGCAGGGGAGGAGCCAGGTACCATTTGGCGAGCTGCTGGGACCCTGCACGAAGTCGCTGTAGCCCGTGCGCGTGCTGTGGACGTACCAGGGACCATTTGGCGAGCCGCTGGAACCCCGTGCTTTTTCACTTGGCCGTGTGCGTGCGCTGGGGAGTGGCCAGGGACCATTTGGTGAGCCTCTGGGACACCACGCGAGGTCAGTGGGCCCAGTGCGTGCACTTGGGAGGTACCAGGGACCATTTGGAGAACCGCTGGGACCACGTGCAGGGTCACTGGGCCCAATGCGCGTGATGGGGAGGTGCCAGGATCCATTTGGCAAGCCGCTGGGACCTGCGCGGGGTCGCTGGGACCCGTGCGCACACTGGGGCGGGGCCAGGGACCATTTAGCGTGCCGTAGGGACCCTACGTGAGGTCGCTGGGCCCCATGCGTATGCTGGTGAGGTGCCAGGGACCATGTACCGAGCTACTGGGACCCCGGGCGCGCGCTGGGGAGGGGCAAGGGAGCATTTGCGTGCCGCTGGGACCCTGCACGAAGTCGCTGGGCCGCGTGTGTGCGCTGGGGAGTGGCCAGGGACCATTTGGCGAGCCTCTGGGACCCCGCTTGGGGTCGCGGGGTCGCTGGGCCTTGTGCGTGCAGTGGGGAGTGGACAGGTTTCATTTGGAAAGCTGCTGGGACCCAGCACGAAGTTGCTGGGGCTCGTGCACTCACTGGGGATGTGCCAGTGACTATTTGCGAGATGCTGGGAACCCGCGCAAAGTCGCTGGAGCCCGTGCATGCACTGGAGATGTGCCAGGGACCATTTGCGAGGTGCTGGGACCCCGCGCGCAGTTGTTGGGCCCTGTGCGCGACTTGGGGAGGAGCCAGGCACCATTTGACGAGCCACTTGGACCCCGTGGGGGATCGCTGGGACCAATGCGTGCGCTGGGCAGGTACCAGTGACCATTTGGCGAGCTGCTGGGAACCCGCTCGAAGTTGCTGAAGCCTGTGCGAGTGTTGGGGATGTGGCAGGGATCATTTGGCAAGCCTCTGGGACACCACGCAAGGTCACTGGGCCCAGTGCGTGCGTTTGGGAGGTACCAGGGACCATTTGGAGAACCGCTGGGACCACGTGCGGGGTCGCTGGGCTCAATGCGCGCGTTGGGGAGGGGCCAGGGACCATTCGGCGAGCCTCTGGGACCCCGACTAGGGTTGCTGTACCCAGTGTGCGCGCAGGGGAGGAGCCAGGTACCATTTGGCGAGCTGCTGGGACCCTGCACGAAGTTGCTGTAGCCCGTGCGCGTGCTGTGGACGTACCAGGGACCATTTGGCGAGCCGCTGGAACCCCGCACTTTTTCGCTTGGCCATGTGCGTGCGCTGGGGAGTGGCCAGGGACCATTTGGTGAGCCGATGGAATCCTGCATGGGGTCGCGGGGTCGCTGGGCCCTGTGTGTGAGCTGGGGAGTGGCCAGGGTTCATTTGGAAAGCTGCTGGGACCCCGCGCGAAGTTGCTGGGGCTCTGGCGCGCACTGGGGATGTGCTAGTGACTATTTGCGAGATGCTGGGACCCCGCGAAAAGTTGCTGGGGCCCGTGCGTGCACTGGAGATGTGTCAGGGACCATTTGATGAGCCACTGTGACCCCGTGTTGGGTCTCTGAGCCCCATGCGTGCGCTGGGGAGGAGCCCGGCACCATTTGACGAGCCACTTGGACCCCACGCGGGATCGCTGGGACCAGTGCGTGCACCGGGCAGGTACCAGGGACCATTTGGCGAGCCGCTGGGACCCTGCTCAAAGTCGCTGGGGCCTTGCGCATGCTGGGGATGTGCCCGGGATCATTTGGCGAGCCTCTGCGACCCTGTGCGAGGTCGCTGGGGCACGTGTGATCTGGGGAGGGGGCAGGTACCATTTAGCGAGCCGCTGGGACCCCGCTCGAGGTTGATGTGGCCTGTGCGCACGTTGGGGAGGGGCCAGGGACCATTTGTGATCTTCTGGGACCCCGCGCGTGGTTGCTGGGCCCTGTGCATGGTCTGGGTAAGAGCCAGGGACCATTCTGGGATCCGCTGTGACCCCGCACGAGGTAGCTGGTGCCTGTGCGAGTGCTGGTGAGGTGCCTGGGACCATTTAGGGAGCAGCTGGGACCCTGTGCGGGGTCGTTGTGCCCAGTGTGCGCACTGGGGAGGAGCCAGGTACCATTTGGTGAGCCTATTGGACACCATGCGATGTCAGTGGGCCCAGTGCGTGCACTTGGGAGGTACCAGGGACCATTTGGAGAACCGCTGGGACCACGTGCAGGGTCACTGGGCCGAATGCGCGTGATGGGGAGGTGCCAGGATCCATTTGGCAAGCCGCTGGGACCTGCGCGGGGTCGCTGGGACCCGTGCGCACGCTGGGGCGGGGCCAGGGACCATTTAGCGTGCCGTAGGGACCCTACGTGAGGTCGCTGGGCCCCATGCGTATGCTGGTGAGGTGCCAGGGACCATGTGCCGAGCTACTGGGACCCCTGGCGCGCGCTGGGGAGGGGCAAGGGAGCATTTGCGAGCCGCTTGGACCCCATGCGGGGTCGCAGGGCCCCGTACTTGTGCAGGGGCGGTGCCAGGTACCATTTGGCGAGCCATTGGGAACCCTTGCGAAGTTGCTGGCGCCCGTGCCCACTCTTGAGATGTACCAGGGACCATTTGCGAGCTGCTGGGACCATGCTCGTGCGTGCGCTGGGGAGTGGCCAGGGACCATTTGGCAAGCCACTGGGACACATCTTTGCGTCTCTGGGCCTCGTGCGTGTGCTCGTAATGTGCAAGGGACCTTTTGGGGAGCCCTTTGACTCTACGCCTGGTAACTGGCGCCCAATGCGCGTGCTGCGGAGGTGCCAAGGACCATTTTGAGAGCTGCTGGAACCTCGTGCAGTGTCGCTGGGCCACGTGTGTGCGCTGGGGAGTGGCCAGGGACCATTTGGCGAGCCACTAGGACCCCGCGTTAGGTCTCTGGGTCCCATGCGTGTGCTGCGGAGGTGCCAGGGACCATTTGGCGAGCCGCTGGAAGCCCGCGCGGGGTCGCAGGGTCGCTGGGCCATGTGCGTGTGCTGGGGAGTGGCCAGGGTCCATTTGGTGAGCCGCTCCAACCAGACGCGGGGTCTCTGGGCCCCGTGCGCTCGCTGGGGAAGAGCCAGCCACCATTTGACGAGCCACTTGGACCCCACGTGGGATCGCTGGGACCAGTGCATGCACTGGGCAGGTACAAGGGACCATTTAGCGAGCCGCTGGGACCCTGCTCGAAGTCGCTGGGGCCCTTGCGCGTGCTGGGGATGTGCCAGGGACAATTTGGCTAGCCGCTGGGAACCCTTGCAAAGTTGCTGGCACCCGTGCCCACTCTTGAGATGTACCAGGGACCATTTGCGAGCTGCTGGGACCATGCTCGTGGTTCCTGGGCCCTGTGCGCGCGATGGGTAGGAGCCAAGGACCATTTGGAGAGCCGCTGCAACCTCGCGCAGTGTCGCTGGGCCGCGTGTGTGCGCTGGGGAGTGGCCAGGGACCATTTGGCGAGCCACTGGGACCCCGTGTTGGGTTTCTGGGCCCCATGCGTGTGCTGCGGAGGTGCCAGGGTCCATTTGGCGATCCGCTGGAAGCCCGCGCGGTGTTGCAGGGTCGTTGGGCCCTGTGCGTGTGCTGGGGAGTCGCCAGGGACCATTTGCGAGGTGCTGGGACCCCGCGCGCAGTTGTTGGGCCCTGTGCGCGACTTGGGGAGGAGCCAGGCACCATTTGACGAGCCACTTGGACCCCGTGGTGGATCGCTGGGACCAATGCGTGCGCTGGGCAGGTACCAGTGACCATTTGGCGAGCTGCTGGGAACCCGCTCGAAGTCGCTTGAGCCTGTGCGAGTGCTGGGGACGTGGCAGGGATCATTTGGCAAGCCTCTGGGACACCACGCAAGGTCACTGGGCCCAGTGCGTGCGTTTGGGAGGTACCAGGGACCATTTGGAGAACCGCTGGGACCACGTGCGGGGTCGCTGGGCTCAATGCGCGCGTTGGGGAGGGGCCAGGGACCATTCGGCGAGCCTCTGGGACCCCGACTAGGGTCGCTGTACCCAGTGTGCGCGCAGGGGAGGAGCCAGGTACCATTTGGCGAGCTGCTGGGACCCTGCACGAAGTTGCTGTAGCCCGTGCGCGTGCTGTGGACGTACCAGGGACCATTTGGCGAGCCGCTGGAACCCCGCACTTTTTCGCTTGGCCATGTGCGTGCGCTGGGGAGTGGCCAGGGACCATTTGGTGAGCCGATGGAATCCTGCATGGGGTCGCGGGGTCGCTGGGCCCTGTGTGTGAGCTGGGGAGTGGCCAGGGTTCATTTGGAAAGTTGCTGGGGCTCTGGCGCGCACTGGGGATGTGCTAGTGACTATTTGCGAGATGCTGGGACCCCGCGAAAAGTTGCTGGGGCCCGTGCGTGCACTGGAGATGTGTCAGGGACCATTTGATGAGCCACTGTGACCCCGTGTTGGGTCTCTGAGCCCCATGCGTGCGCTGGGGAGGAGCCCGGCACCATTTGACGAGCCACTTGGACCCCACGCGGGATCGCTGGGACCAGTGCGTGCACCGGGCAGGTACCAGGGACCATTTGGCGAGCCGCTGGGACCCTGCTCAAAGTCGCTGGGGCCTTGCGCATGCTGGGGATGTGCCCGGGATCATTTGGCGAGCCTCTGCGAACCTGTGCGAGGTCGCTGGGGCACGTGTGATCTGGGGAGGGGGCAGGTACCATTTAGCGAGCCGCTGGGACCCCGCTCGAGGTTGATGTGGCCTGTGCGCACGTTGGGGAGGGGCCAGGGACCATTTGTGATCTTCTGGGACCCCGCGCGTGGTTGCTGGGCCCTGTGCATGGTCTGGGTAAGAGCCAGGGACCATTCTGGGATCCGCTGTGACCCCGCACGAGGTAGCTGGTGCCTGTGCGAGTGCTGGTGAGGTGCCTGGGACCATTTAGGGAGCAGCTGGGACCCTGTGCGGGGTCGTTGTGCCCAGTGTGCGCACTGGGGAGGAGCCAGGTACCATTTGGTGAGCCTATTGGACACCATGCGATGTCAGTGGGCCCAGTGCGTGCACTTGGGAGGTACCAGGGACCATTTGGAGAACCGCTGGGACCACGTGCAGGGTCACTGGGCCGAATGCGCGTGATGAGGAGGTGCCAGGATCCATTTGGCAAGCCGCTGGGACCTGCGCGGGGTCGCTGGGACCCGTGCGCACGCTGGGGCGGGGCCAGGGACCATTTAGCGTGCCGTAGGGACCCTACGTGAGGTCGCTGGGCCCCATGCGTGTGCTGGTGAGGTGCCAGGGACCATGTGCCGAGCTACTGGGACCCCTGGCGCGCGCTGGGGAGGGGCAAGGGAGCATTTGCGAGCCGCTTGGACCCCATGCGGGGTCGCAGGGCCCCGTACTTGTGCAGGGGCGGTGCCAGGTACCATTTGGCGAGCCATTGGGAACCCTTGCGAAGTTGCTGGCGCCCGTGCCCACTCTTGAGATGTACCAGGGACCATTTGCGAGCTGCTGGGACCATGCTCGTGCGTGCGCTGGGGAGTGGCCAGGGACCATTTGGCAAGCCACTGGGACACATCTTTGCGTCTCTGGGCCTCGTGCGTGTGCTCGTAATGTGCAAGGGACCTTTTGGGGAGCCCTTTGACTCTACGCCTGGTAACTGGCGCCCAATGCGCGTGCTGCGGAGGTGCCAAGGACCATTTTGAGAGCTGCTGGAACCTCGTGCAGTGTCGCTGGGCCGCGTGTGTGCGCTGGGGAGTGGCCAGGGACCATTTGGCGAGCCACTAGGACCCCGCGTTAGGTCTCTGGGTCCCATGCGTGTGCTGCGGAGGTGCCAGGGACCATTTGGCGAGCCGCTGGAAGCCCGCGCGGGGTCGCAGGGTCGCTGGGCCATGTGCGTGTGCTGGGGAGTGGCCAGGGTCCATTTGGTGAGCCGCTCCAACCAGACGCGGGGTCTCTGGGCCCCGTGCGCTCGCTGGGGAAGAGCCAGCCACCATTTGACGAGCCACTTGGACCCCACGTGGGATCGCTGGGACCAGTGCATGCACTGGGCAGGTACAAGGGACCATTTAGCGAGCCGCTGGGACCCTGCTCGAAGTCGCTGGGGCCCTTGCGCGTGCTGGGGATGTGCCAGGGACAATTTGGCTAGCCGCTGGGAACCCTTGCAAAGTTGCTGGCACCCGTGCCCACTCTTGAGATGTACCAGGGACCATTTGCGAGCTGCTGGGACCATGCTCGTGGTTCCTGGGCCCTGTGCGCGCGATGGGTAGGAGCCAAGGACCATTTGGAGAGCCGCTGCAACCTCGCGCAGTGTCGCTGGGCCGCGTGTGTGCGCTGGGGAGTGGCCAGGGACCATTTGGCGAGCCACTGGGACCCCGTGTTGGGTCTCTGGGCCCCATGCGTGTGCTGCGGAGGTGCCAGGGTCCATTTGGCGATCCGCTGGAAGCCCGCGCGGTGTTGCAGGGTCGTTGGGCCCTGTGCGTGTGCTGGGGAGTCGCCAGGGACCATTTGCGAGGTGCTGGGACCCCGCGCGCAGTTGTTGGGCCCTGTGCGCGACTTGGGGAGGAGCCAGGCACCATTTGACGAGCCACTTGGACCCCGTGGTGGATCGCTGGGACCAATGCGTGCGCTGGGCAGGTACCAGTGACCATTTGGCGAGCTGCTGGGAACCCGCTCGAAGTCGCTTGAGCCTGTGCGAGTGCTGGGGACGTGGCAGGGATCATTTGGCAAGCCTCTGGGACACCACGCAAGGTCACTGGGCCCAGTGCGTGCGTTTGGGAGGTACCAGGGACCATTTGGAGAACCGCTGGGACCACGTGCGGGGTCGCTGGGCTCAATGCGCGCGTTGGGGAGGGGCCAGGGACCATTCGGCGAGCCTCTGGGACCCTGACTAGGGTCGCTGTACCCAGTGTGCGCGCAGGGGAGGAGCCAGGTACCATTTGGCGAGCTGCTGGGACCCTGCACGAAGTCGCTGTAGCCCGTGCGCGTGCTGTGGACGTACCAGGGACCATTTGGCGAGCCGCTGGAACCCCGCGCTTTTTCGCTTGGCCATGTGCGTGCGCTGGGGAGTGGCCAGGGACCATTTGGTGAGCCGATGGAATCCTCCGTGGGGTCGCGGGGTCGCTGGGCCCTGTGTGTGAGCTGGGGAGTGGCCAGGGTTCATTTGGAAAGCTGCTGGGACCCCGTGCGAAGTTGCTGGGGCTCTGGCGCGCACTGGGGATGTGCTAGTGACTATTTGCGAGATGCTGGGACCCCGCGAAAAGTTGCTGGGGCCCGTGCGTGCACTGGAGATGTGTCAGGGACCATTTGATGAGCCACTGTGACCCCGTGTTGGGTCTCTGAGCCCCATGCGTGCGCTGGAGAGGAGCCCGGCACCATTTGACGAGCCACTTGGACCTCACGCGGGATTGCTGGGACCAGTGCGTGCACTGGGCAGGTACAAGGGACCATTTAGCGAGCCGCTGGGACCCTGCTCGAAGTCGCTGGGGCCCTTGCGCGTGCTGGGGATGTGCCAGGGACAATTTGGCTAGCCGCTGGGAACCCTTGCAAAGTTGCTGGCACCCGTGCCCTCTCTTGAGATGTACCAGTGACCATTTGCGAGCTGCTGGGACCATGCTCGTGGTTGCTGAGCCCTGTGCGCGCGATGGGTAGGAGCCAGGGACCATTTGGAGAGCCGCTGGAACCTCGCGCAGTGTCGCTGGGCCGCGTGTGTGCGCTGGGGAGTGGCCAGGGACCATTTGGCGAGCCACTGGGACCCCGCGTTGGGTCTCTGGGCCCCATGCGTGTGCTGCGGAGGTGCCAGGGACCATTTGGCGACCCGCTGGAAGCCCGCGCGGGGTCGTTGGGCCCTGTGCGTGTGCTGGGGAGTCGCCAGGGTCCATTTGGTGAGCCGCTCCGACCAGATGCGGGGTCTCTGGGGCCGGTGCGCGCGGTGGGAGGTGCCAGGGATCATTTGGCGAGCCGCAGGGACCCCTGCTCGGGGACAATGATCCCCGTGCGCTCGCTGGGGAAGAGCCAGCCACCCTTTGACGAGCCACTTGGACCCCACGCGGGATCGCTGGGACCAGTGCGTGCACTGGGCAGGTACCAGGGACCATTTGGCGAGCCTCTGGGACCCTGCGTGGGGTCGCGGCTTCGCTGGGCCTTGTGCGTGCAGTGGGGAGTGGACAGGGTTCATTTGGAAAGCTGCTGGGACCCAGCGCGAAGTTGCTTGGGCTCGTGCACACACTGGGGATGTGCCAGTGACTATTTGCGAGATGCTGGGAACCCGCGCAAAGTCGCTGGGGCCCGTGCGTGCACTGGAGATGTGCCAGGGACCATTTGCGAGGTGCTGGGGCCCCGCGCGCAGTTGTTGGGCCCTGTGCGCGACTTGGGGAGGAGCCAGGCACCATTTGACGAGCCACTTGGACCCCGTGGGGGATCGCTGGGACCAATGCGTGCGCTGGGCAGGTACCAGTGACCATTTGGCGAGCTGCTGGGAACCCGCTCGAAGTCGCTGGAGCCTGTGCGAGTGCTGGGGATGTGGCAGGGATCATTTGGCAAGCCTCTGGGACACCACGCAAGGTCACTGGGCCCAGTGCGTGCGTTTGGGAGGTCCCAGGGACCATTTGGAGAACCGCTGGGACCACATGCGGGGTCGCTGGGCCCAATGCACGCGTTGGGGAGGGGCCAGGGACCATTTGGCGAACCTCTGGGACCCCGCGCAGGGTCGCTGTGCCCAGTGTGCGCGCAGGGGAGGAGACAGCTACCATTTGGTGAGCTGCTGGGACCCTGCACGAAGTCGCTGTGGCCCGTGCTCGTGCTGTGGACGTGCCAGGGACCATTTGGCGAGCCGCTGGAACACCGCGCGGGGTCGCGGGGTCGCTGGGCCCTGTGCGTGTGCTGGGGAGTGGCCAGGGTCCATTTGGTGAGCCGCTCCAACCAGATGCGGGGTCTCTGGGCCCCGTGCGCTCGCTGGGGAAGAGCCAGCCACCATTTGACGAGCCACTTGGACCCCACGCGGGATCGCTGGGACCAGTGCGTGCACTGGGCATGTACAAGGGACCATTTAGCGAGCCGCTGGGACCCTGCTCGAAGTCGCTGGGGCCCTTGCGCGTGCTGGGGATGTGCCAGGGACAATTTGGCTAGCCGCTGGGAACCCTTGCAAAGTTGCTGGCACCCGTGCCCACTCTTGAGATGTACCAGGGACCATTTGCGAGCTGCTGGGACCATGCTCGTGGTTGCTGGGCCCTGTGCGCGCGATGGGTAGGAGCCAAGGACCATTTGGAGAGCCGCTGGAACCTCGCGCAGTGTCGCTGGGCCGCGTGTGTGCGCTGGGGAGTGGCCAGGGACCATTTGGCGAGCCACTGGGACCCCGCATTGGGTATCTGGGCCCCATGCGTGTGCTGCGGAGGTGCCAGGGACCATTTGGCGACCCGCTGGAAGCCCGCGCGGGGTCGCGGGGTCGTTGGGCCCTGTGCGTGTGCTGGGGAGTCGCCATGGTCCATTTGGCGAGCCGCTCCGACCAGACGCGGGGTCCCTGGGGCCGGTGCGCGTGGTGGGAGGTGCCAGGGATCTTTTGGCGAGCCGCAGGGACCCCGTGTTGGGTCTCTGGGCCCCATGCGTGTGCTGCGGAGGTGCCAGGGTCCATTTGGCGATCCGCTGGAAGCCCGCGCGGTGTTGCAGGGTCGTTGGGCCCTGTGCGTGTGCTGGGGAGTCGCCAGGGACCATTTGCGAGGTGCTGGGACCCCGCGCGCAGTTGTTGGGCCCTGTGCGCGACTTGGGGAGGAGCCAGGCACCATTTGACGAGCCACTTGGACCCCGTGGTGGATCGCTGGGACCAATGCGTGCGCTGGGCAGGTACCAGTGACCATTTGGCGAGCTGCTGGGAACCCGCTCGAAGTCGCTTGAGCCTGTGCGAGTGCTGGGGACGTGGCAGGGATCATTTGGCAAGCCTCTGGGACACCACGCAAGGTCACTGGGCCCAGTGCGTGCGTTTGGGAGGTACCAGGGACCATTTGGAGAACCGCTGGGACCACGTGCGGGGTCGCTGGGCTCAATGCGCGCGTTGGGGAGGGGCCAGGGACCATTCGGCGAGCCTCTGGGACCCTGACTAGGGTCGCTGTACCCAGTGTGCGCGCAGGGGAGGAGCCAGGTACCATTTGGCGAGCTGCTGGGACCCTGCACGAAGTCGCTGTAGCCCGTGCGCGTGCTGTGGACGTACCAGGGACCATTTGGCGAGCCGCTGGAACCCCGCGCTTTTTCGCTTGGCCATGTGCGTGCGCTGGGGAGTGGCCAGGGACCATTTGGTGAGCCGATGGAATCCTCCGTGGGGTCGCGGGGTCGCTGGGCCCTGTGTGTGAGCTGGGGAGTGGCCAGGGTTCATTTGGAAAGCTGCTGGGACCCCGTGCGAAGTTGCTGGGGCTCTGGCGCGCACTGGGGATGTGCTAGTGACTATTTGCGAGATGCTGGGACCCCGCGAAAAGTTGCTGGGGCCCGTGCGTGCACTGGAGATGTGTCAGGGACCATTTGATGAGCCACTGTGACCCCGTGTTGGGTCTCTGAGCCCCATGCGTGCGCTGGAGAGGAGCCCGGCACCATTTGACGAGCCACTTGGACCTCACGCGGGATTGCTGGGACCAGTGCGTGCACTGGGCAGGTACAAGGGACCATTTAGCGAGCCGCTGGGACCCTGCTCGAAGTCGCTGGGGCCCTTGCGCGTGCTGGGGATGTGCCAGGGACAATTTGGCTAGCCGCTGGGAACCCTTGCAAAGTTGCTGGCACCCGTGCCCTCTCTTGAGATGTACCAGTGACCATTTGCGAGCTGCTGGGACCATGCTCGTGGTTGCTGAGCCCTGTGCGCGCGATGGGTAGGAGCCAGGGACCATTTGGAGAGCCGCTGGAACCTCGCGCAGTGTCGCTGGGCCGCGTGTGTGCGCTGGGGAGTGGCCAGGGACCATTTGGCGAGCCACTGGGACCCCGCGTTGGGTCTCTGGGCCCCATGCGTGTGCTGCGGAGGTGCCAGGGACCATTTGGCGACCCGCTGGAAGCCCGCGCGGGGTCGTTGGGCCCTGTGCGTGTGCTGGGGAGTCGCCAGGGTCCATTTGGTGAGCCGCTCCGACCAGATGCGGGGTCTCTGGGGCCGGTGCGCGCGGTGGGAGGTGCCAGGGATCATTTGGCGAGCCGCAGGGACCCCTGCTCGGGGACAATGATCCCCGTGCGCTCGCTGGGGAAGAGCCAGCCACCCTTTGACGAGCCACTTGGACCCCACGCGGGATCGCTGGGACCAGTGCGTGCACTGGGCAGGTACCAGGGACCATTTGGCGAGCCTCTGGGACCCTGCGTGGGGTCGCGGCTTCGCTGGGCCTTGTGCGTGCAGTGGGGAGTGGACAGGGTTCATTTGGAAAGCTGCTGGGACCCAGCGCGAAGTTGCTTGGGCTCGTGCACACACTGGGGATGTGCCAGTGACTATTTGCGAGATGCTGGGAACCCGCGCAAAGTCGCTGGGGCCCGTGCGTGCACTGGAGATGTGCCAGGGACCATTTGCGAGGTGCTGGGGCCCCGCGCGCAGTTGTTGGGCCCTGTGCGCGACTTGGGGAGGAGCCAGGCACCATTTGACGAGCCACTTGGACCCCGTGGGGGATCGCTGGGACCAATGCGTGCGCTGGGCAGGTACCAGTGACCATTTGGCGAGCTGCTGGGAACCCGCTCGAAGTCGCTGGAGCCTGTGCGAGTGCTGGGGATGTGGCAGGGATCATTTGGCAAGCCTCTGGGACACCACGCAAGGTCACTGGGCCCAGTGCGTGCGTTTGGGAGGTCCCAGGGACCATTTGGAGAACCGCTGGGACCACATGCGGGGTCGCTGGGCCCAATGCACGCGTTGGGGAGGGGCCAGGGACCATTTGGCGAACCTCTGGGACCCCGCGCAGGGTCGCTGTGCCCAGTGTGCGCGCAGGGGAGGAGACAGCTACCATTTGGTGAGCTGCTGGGACCCTGCACGAAGTCGCTGTGGCCCGTGCTCGTGCTGTGGACGTGCCAGGGACCATTTGGCGAGCCGCTGGAACACCGCGCGGGGTCGCGGGGTCGCTGGGCCCTGTGCGTGTGCTGGGGAGTGGCCAGGGTCCATTTGGTGAGCCGCTCCAACCAGATGCGGGGTCTCTGGGCCCCGTGCGCTCGCTGGGGAAGAGCCAGCCACCATTTGACGAGCCACTTGGACCCCACGCGGGATCGCTGGGACCAGTGCGTGCACTGGGCATGTACAAGGGACCATTTAGCGAGCCGCTGGGACCCTGCTCGAAGTCGCTGGGGCCCTTGCGCGTGCTGGGGATGTGCCAGGGACAATTTGGCTAGCCGCTGGGAACCCTTGCAAAGTTGCTGGCACCCGTGCCCACTCTTGAGATGTACCAGGGACCATTTGCGAGCTGCTGGGACCATGCTCGTGGTTGCTGGGCCCTGTGCGCGCGATGGGTAGGAGCCAAGGACCATTTGGAGAGCCGCTGGAACCTCGCGCAGTGTCGCTGGGCCGCGTGTGTGCGCTGGGGAGTGGCCAGGGACCATTTGGCGAGCCACTGGGACCCCGCATTGGGTATCTGGGCCCCATGCGTGTGCTGCGGAGGTGCCAGGGACCATTTGGCGACCCGCTGGAAGCCCGCGCGGGGTCGCGGGGTCGTTGGGCCCTGTGCGTGTGCTGGGGAGTCGCCATGGTCCATTTGGCGAGCCGCTCCGACCAGACGCGGGGTCCCTGGGGCCGGTGCGCGTGGTGGGAGGTGCCAGGGATCTTTTGGCGAGCCGCAGGGACCCCTGCTCGGGGACAATGGGCCCCGTGCGCTCGCTGGGGAAGAGCCAGCCACCATTTGACGAGCCACTTGGACCCCACGCGGGATCGCTGGGACCAGTGCGTGCACTGGGCAGGTACCAGGGACCATTTGGCGAGCCTCTGGGACCCTGCGTGGGGTCGTGGGGTCGCTGGGCCTTGTGCGTGCAGTGGGGAGTGGACAGGGTTCATTTGGAAAGCTGCTGGGACCCAGCGCGAAGTTGCTTGGGCTCGTGCACACACTGGGGATGTGCCAGTGACTATTTGCGAGATGCTGGGAACCCGCGCAAAGTCGCTGGGGCCCGTGCGTGCACTGGAGTTGTGCCAGGGACCATTTGCGAGGTGCTGGGGCCCCGCGCGCAGTTGTTGGGCCCTGTGCGCGACTTGGGGAGGAGCCAGGCACCATTTGACGAGCCACTTGGACCCCGTGGGGGATCGCTGGGACCAATGCGTGCGCTGGGCAGGTACCAGTGACCATTTGGCGAGCTGCTGGGAACCCGCTCGAAGTCGCTGGAGCCTGTGCGAGTGCTGGGGATGTGGCAGGGATCATTTGGCAAGCCTCTGGGACACCACGCAAGGTCACTGGGCCCAGTGCGTGCGTTTGGGAGGTCCCAGGGACCATTTGGAGAACCGCTGGGACCACATGCGGGGTCGCTGGGCCCAATGCACGCGTTGGGGTGGGGCCAGGGACCATTCGGCGAACCTCTGGGACCCCGCGCAGGGACGCTGTGCCCAGTGTGCGCGCAGGGGAGGAGCCAGCTACCATTTGGTGAGCTGCTGGGACCTTGCACGAAGTCGCTGTGGCCCGTGCTCGTGCTGTGGACTTGCCAGGGACCATTTGGCGAGCGGCTGGAACCCCGCGCTTTTTCGCTTGGCCGCGTCCGTGCGCTGGGGAGTGGCCTGGGACCATTTGGTGAGCTGCTGTAATCCCGCGTGGGGTCGCGGGTTAGCTGGGCCCTGTGCCTGAGCTGGGGAGTGGCCAGGGTTCATTTGGAAAGCTGCTGGGACCCCGCGCGAAGTTGCTGGGGCTCTGGCGCGCACTGGGGATGTGCTAGTGACTATTTGCGAGATGCTGGGACCCCGCGAAAAGTTGCTGGGGCCTGTGCGTGCACTGGAGATGTGCCAGGGACCATTTGCGAGGTGCTGGGACCCCGAGCGCGGTTGCTGGGCCCTGTGTATGCGCTGGGGAGGAGCCAGGCACCATTTGACGAGCGACTGTGACCCCGTGTTGGGTCTCTGAGCCCCATGCGTGCGCTGGGGAGGAGCCAGGCACCATTTGACGAGCCACTTGGACCCCACGCGGGATCGCTGGGACCAGTGAGTGCACCGGGCAGGTACCAGGGACCATTTGGCGAGCCGCTGGGACCCTGCTCGAAGTCGCTGGGGTCTTGCGCATGCTGGGGATGTGGCAGGGATCATTTGGCGAGCCTCTGCGACGCTGTGCGAGGTCACTGGGGCACATGTGATCTGGGGATGGGGCAGGTACCATTTAGCGAGCCGCTGGGACCCCGCTCGGGGTTGATGTGGCCTGTGCGCACGTTGGGGAGGGGCCAGGGACCATTTGTGATCCTCTGGGTTCCCGCGCGTGGTTGCTGGGCCCTGTGCATGGTCTGGGTAAGAGCCAGGGACCATTCTGGGATCCGCTGTGACCCCACACGAGGTCGCTGGTGCCTCTGCGAGTGCTGGTGAGGTGCCTGGGACCATTTGGAGAGCAGCTGGGACCCTGTGCGGGGTCGCTGTGCCCAGTGTGCGCGCAGGGGAGAAGCCAGGTACCATTTGGCGAGCTGCTGGGACCCTGCACGAAGTCGCTGTGGCCAATGAGCGAGCTGTGGACGTGCCAGGGACCATTTGGCGAGCCGCTGGAACCCCGCGCTTTTTCGCTTGCCCGCGTGCGTGCACTGGGGAGTGGCCAGGGACCATTTGGTGAGCCGCTGGAATCCCGCGTGGGGTCGCGGGGTAGCTGGGCCCTGTGTGTGAGCTGGGGAGTGGCCAGGGTTCATTTGGAAAGCTGCTGGGACCCCGGGAGAAGTTGCTGTGGCTCTGGCGCGCAATGGGGATGTGCTAGTGACTATTTGCGAGATGCTGGGACCCTGAGAAAAGTTGCTGGGGCCCGTGTGTGCACTGGAGATGTGCCAGGGACCATTTGCGAGATGCTGGGACCCCGTGCGCGGTTGCTAGGCCCTGTGCATGCGCTGGGGAGGAGCCAGGCACCATTTGACAAGTCAATGTGACCCCGTGTTGGGTCTCTGAGCCCCATGCGTGCGCTGGGGAGGAGCCAGGCACCATTTGACGAGCCACTTGGACCCCACGCGGGATCGCTGGGACCAGTGAGTGCACCGGGCAGGTACCAGGGACCATTTGGCGAGCCGCTGGGACCCTGCTCGAAGTCGCTGGGGTCTTGCGCATGCTGGGGATGTGCCCGGGATCATTTGGCGAGCCTCTGCGACCCTGTGCGAGGTCGCTCGGTCACGTGTGATCTGGGGAGGGGCCAGGGACAATTCTGGGATCCGCTGTGACCCCGCACGAGGTCGCTGGTGCCTGTGCGAGTGCTGGTGAGGTGCCTGGGACCATTTGGAGAGCAGCTGGGACCCTGTGCGGGGTCGCTGTGCCCAGTGTGCGTGCTGGGGATGTGCCTGGGACCATTTGCGAGCCGCTAGGACCCCACTTGAAGTCTCTGGGGCCCGTGTGCGTGCTGGGAAGGTGCCAGAGACCATCTGGCCAGCCAATCAGACCACGCTCGGAGTCACTGGGCCCCGTACGCACGCTGCGGAGGTGCCTGGGACCTTTTGGCAAGCCGCTGGGAATCCACGTGGGGTCGCTGGGCCCTGTGCACGCGCTGGGGAGGTGCAAGGGACCATTTGGTGAGCCTCTGGGACCCCGCGTGGGTCGCTGGGTCCTGTTCGTGCGCTTGGGAGAGGCCAGGGAACATTTGGCATGCCCTGGGACCCCGATCGAAGTCACTGGGGCCCGTTCGCACGGTTGGGAGGTGCCAGGGACCATTTGGCGAGCCGCTGGAACCCCACACAATGTCGCTGGGACCAGTGCGCATGCTGGGGAGGTGCCAGGGACCATTTGCGAGCTACTAGGACCCCGCGCATGGTGGCTAGGCTCTGTGCGTGTGCTGGGTATGAGCCAGGGACCATTTGGCGAGCCGCTGGGATATCACGCGATGTCGCTGGGGCCCCTGCGCGTGCTGGTGAGGAGCCAGGGATAGTTTGTCAAGCTGTCTGGACCATGAGTGTGGTCGCTGGAGCCTCTGTCTTGCTGGGGAGGTGCCATGGACCATTTGGCGAGCCACTGGGACACCACGGGATGTTGCTGGGGCCCCTGCGTGTGCTGGTGAAGTGCCAGGGACAGTTTGGCAAGCCACCTGGAGCACGCGTGGGTTCACCAGGCCCCGTGCGCACACTGGTGAGATGTCAGGGACCTTTAGGCAGGCCGCTGGGACTCCACGCCTGGTTGCCGGGGCCCGTGCGTTCGCTGGGGATGTGATAGGCACCATTTGCGAGCCGCTAGGACCCCACTTGAAGTCTCTGGGGCCCGTGCGCGTGCTGGGGAGGTGCCAGGGACCATCTGGCCAGCCAATCAGACCACGCGCGGAGTCACTGGGCCCCGTACGCACGCTGCGGAGGTGCCAGGGACCATTTGGTGAGCCTCTGGGACCACACGTGGAGTCGCTGGGCCCTGTTCACACGCTGGGGAGGGGCCAGGGAATATTTGGCAAGCTGCTGGGACCCCGATCGAAGTCACTGTGGCCCGTGCGCGTGCTGTGAATGTGCCAGGGACTGTTTGGCGAGCCGCTGGGAACCCCTGCGAAGTCGCTGGGCCCCGTGTGCACGCTTGGGAGGGGCCAGGGACCATTTGGGAAGTGGCTGGGACCCCGCGGAAAGTCGCTGGGGCCCGTGTGAGCGCTGGGGATGTGCCAGGGACCATTTGCAAGCCACTAGGACCCCGCTTGAAGTCTCTGGGGGCAGTGCGCGTGCTGGGAAGGTGCCAGGGAACATTTGGCGAGCCTCTGGGACCCCGGGTGAAGTCGCTGGGCCCCGTGCTCACGCTTGGGATGGGCCAGGGACAATTTGGGAAGCCGCTGGAACCCCACGGAAAGTCGCTGGGGCCCTTGTGAGCGCTTGGGATGTGCCAGGGACCATTTGCAAGCCGCTAGGACACCGCTTGAAGTCGCTGGAGACCGTGCACGTGCTGGGGAGGTGCCAGGGACCATTTGCGAGCTGCTAGGACCCCGCGCGCGGTTGCTGGACTCTGTGCGCGTGCTGGGTAGGAGCCAGGGACCATTTGGCGAGCCGCTGGGACACCGCACGGGGTCGCTGGGGCCTTTGAGCGTGCTGGTGAGGTGACAGGGACTTTTCAATGAGCCGCTGGGACCTTGCGCGAGGTAGCTGGATCAGCTGCAGCTGGTATAACTCAGCATTTCTTCTTGTTACAAGAGAATTCTTCTTCTTTTAAGAATCTCAAGAAATCACTTTTAGTAGTGTAGGACCCCGCGCATGGTTGCTGGGCTCTGTGCGCGTGCTGTGTAGGAGCCAGGGACCATTTGGGAAGCCGCTGGGACCCCGCGGAAAGTCGCTGGGGCCCTTGTGAGTGCTGGGGATGTGCTAGGGACCATTTGAGAGCCTCTAGGACACCACTTGAAGTCGCTGGGGTTCATGCACGCGCTGGGGAGGTTCCAGGGACCATTTGGTGTGATGCTGGGACCTGGCGCCGGGTTGCTGGGCGCCGGGTTGCTGGGCCCCGTGCGCACGCTGGTGAGGTGCCAGGTACAATTTGGGAAGCCGCTTGGACGACACGCAAGGTCGCTGGAGCCCCTGCCTTGCTGGGGAGGTGCCAGGGACAGTTTGGCAAGCCGCCTTGACCACGCGCAGGGTCGCTAGGCCCAGTGCGCACGATGGTGAGGTGTCAGGGACCTTCAAGCAGGCCGCTGGTACTCCATGCCTGGTCGCCTGGAGGTGCCAGGGACCATCTGGCCAGCCAATCGGACCACGCACGGAGTCACTGGGCCCCGTACGCACGCTGCGGAGGTGCCAGGGACCTTTTGGCGAGCTGGTGGGACTCCTTGCGGGGTCGCTGGGCCCTGTGCACGCGCTGGGGAGGTGCAAGGGACCATTTGGTGAGCCTCTGGGACCCACGTGGGGTTGCTAGTTCCCGTTTGCGCGCTTGGGAGGGGCCAGGGACCATTTGGCAAGCCGCTGGGACCCCGATCGAAGTGACTGTGGCCCTTTCGCGCGCTTGGGATTGCCAGGGACAGTTTGGCGAGCCGCTAGAACCCAACACGAAGTCGCTTGGACCCGTGCGCGTGCTAGGGAGGTGCCAGGGACCATTTGTGAGCTAGTAGGACCCCGCGTGTGGTTGCTGGGCTCTGTGCGCGTGCTGGGTATGAGCCAGGGACCATTTGGCGAGCCGCTGGGATACCACGCGATGTCGCTGGGGCCCCTGCGCGTGCTGGTGATGAGCCAGGGATAGTTTGTCAAGCTGTTTGGACCATGCGCGTGGTCGCTGGAGCCTCTGCCTTGCTGGGGAGGTGCCAGAGACCATTTGGCGAGCCACTGGGACTTCACGGGATGTTGCTGGGGCCCCTGAGTGTGCTGGTGAAGTGCCAGGGACAGTTTGGCAAGCCACCTGGAGCACGCGTGGGTTCACCAGGCCCCGTGCGCACACTGGTGAGGTGTCAGGGACCTTTAGGGACTCCACGCCTGGTTGCTGGGGCCCGTGCGGGCGCTGGGGATGTGATAGGCACCAGTTGCGAGCCGCTGGGACCCCGCGCGAAGTCGCTGTGGCCCATGCGTCCACTGGGGATGTGCCTGGGACCATTTGCGAGCCGCTAGGACCCCACTTGAAGTCTCTGGGGCCCGTGCGCGTGCTGGGAAGGTGCCAGGGACCATCTGGCCAGCCAATCAGACCACGCGCGGAGTCACTGGGCCCCGTACGCACGCTGCGGAGGTGCCAGGGACCATTTGGTGAGCCTCTGGGACCCCATGTGGGGTCGCTGGGCCCTGTTCACGCGCTGGGGAGGGGCCAGGGAACATTTGGCAAGCCGCTGGGACCCCGATCGAAGTCACTGTGGCCCGTGCGCCTGCTATGAATGTGCCAGGGACCATTTGGCGAGGCTCTGGGACCCCACGCGAAGTCACAGGGGCCCATGCGCGTGCTGGGGATGTGCCAGGGACTGTTTGGCGAGCCGCTGGGAACCCCTGCGAAGTCGCTGGGCCCCGTGTGCACGCTTGGGAGGGGCCAGGGACCATTTGGGAAGTGGCTGGGACCCCGCGGAAAGTCGCTGGGGCCCGTGTGAGCGCTGGGGATGTGCCAGGGACTATTTACGAGCTGCTTGGACCCCGCGTGAAGACACTGGGGCCTGTGCGGGCGCTGGGGATGTTCCAGGGACCTTTTGGCGAGCCGCTGGGACTCCACGCCTGGTCGCTGGGGCCCGTGCGGGCGCTGGGGATGTGTTAGGCACCGTTTGTGAGCCGCTGGGACCCCGCACAAAGTCGCTGTGGCCCATGCGTCCACTGGGGATGTGCCTGGGACCACTTGCGAGCTCCTAGGACCCCGCTTGAAGTCTCTGGGGTCCATGCGCATGCTGGGGAGGTGCCAGGGACCATCTGGCCAGCCAATCGGACCACGCGTGGTCACTGGGTCCCGTACGCACGCTGCGGAGGTGCCAGGAACCTTTTGGCGAGCCGCTGGGACTCCACGTGGGATCGCTGGGCCCTGTGCACGCGCTGGGGAGGTGCAAGGGACCATTTGGTGAGCCTCTGGGACCCCGCGTGGGTCGCTGGGTCCCGTTCGTGCGCTTGGGAGGTGCCAAGGACCATTTGGCGAGCCGCTGGAAGACACCACGGAATGTCGCTGGGACCCGTGCGTGTGCTGGGGAGGTGCCAGGGACCATTTGCGACCTACTAGGACCCCGCGCATGGTTGCTGGGCTCTGTGCGCGTGCTGTGTAGGAGCCAGGGACCATTTGGGAAGCTGCTGGGACCCCGCGGAAAGACGCTGGGGCCCTTGTGAGTGCTGGGGATGTGCTAGGGACCATTTGCAAGCCTCTAGGACACCACTTGAAGTCGCTGGGGACTGTGCGTGTGCTGGTGAGGTGCCAGGTACCATTTGCAAGCCGCTGGGACCCCGAGCGCGGTCTCTGTGGCTCGTGCACACGCTGGGGATGTGCCAGGGACCATTTGCGAGCCGCTGGGACCCCGCGCGATGTCGCTGGTGCCTGTGCGCGCACTTGGGATGTGCCAGGGACCATTTGTCGAGCGTCTGGGACCCAGCGCAAGGTCGCTGGAGCCCCTGCGCTCATTGGGGTGGTGCCAGGGACCATTTGGCGAGCCGCTGGGACACCACGTTCTGTCGCTGGGGCCCCTGCGTGTGCTGGAGAGGTGCGAGGGATCGTTTGGCAAGCCGCTTGGCCCAAGCGCGAAGTCGCTGGGGTTCATGCATGCGCTGGGGAGGTTCCAGGGACCATTTGGTGTGATGCTGGGACCTCGCTCGGGGTTGCTGGGCCCCGTGCGCACGCTGGTGAGGTGCCAGGTACAATTTGGTAAGCCGCTTGGAGCACGCGCTGGGGTTCGTGTGTTTGCTGTGGAAGTGCCAGGGACCATTTGGCGAGCCGCTCGTACCCCGCGTGTGGTCGCTGGGCCCAGTGCGCATGCTGGGGAGGTACCAAGGACATTTTGGCAAGCCGCTGAGCACGCTGTGGAAGTGCCAGGGACACTTTGGTGAGCCGCTGGGACCCCGCGCGGGGTCTCAGGGACCCGTGCTCGCGCTGGCCAGTTGCCAGGGACCATTTGGCGAGCTGCTGGGACCTTGCGTGCGGTCTTTGGGCCCTGTGCTTGTGCTGGGGAGGTGCCAGGGACCATATGGCGTGCCGCTGGGACCCCGAGCAGAGCCGCTGGGGCCTGTGCGTGAGCTGGGGAGGGGCTAGTGACAATGTGGCTATCCGCTCTGACCCCACGCGGGGTCTCTGGTGCACGTGCGCGTGCTGGGGAGGTGCTAGGTAGTATTTGGCGAGCCGCTCGTACCACTGTGCTGTCACTTGTCCAAGAGCGTTCGCTGGGGAGGTGCCAGGGACAGTTTGGCGAGCTGCTTGGACCCCGTGTGAAGTCGCTGGGGCCTGTGCGCGTGCTGGGGAGGTGCCAGTGACCATTTGGCGAGCAGCTGGGACCCTGTGCAGTGTCTCTGGGTCCCATGAGCATGCTGGGGATGTGTCAGGGACGGATTGGCGAGCCGCTGGGACGACGCGTTGGATAGTTTGTGTCCATACGCGCGCTGGGGTGTGCCAGGGACTGTTTAGCGAGCCGCTGTGACCCAATGCGAAGTCGCTGGGGCCCGTGTACGTGCCGGGGGAGGTGCCAGGGACCATTTGGTAAGCCGCTCGGAACCGAAGCGGGGTCGCTGGGGCACTTGCGCGTGTTGGTGAGGTGCCAGGGACCATTCGACGAGCCGCTGGGACCTTGCGCGAGGTCACTGGGGCCCGTGCGATCGCTTGGGAGGTGCCAGGGACCGTTTGGCAAGCCACTGGTACCCCACACAAAGTCGCTGGGGCCCGTGTGCGTGCTGGGGAGGTGCCAGGGACCATTTGGTAAGCCGCTCGGAACCGAAGCGGGGTCGCTGGGGCACTTGCGCGTGTTGGTGAGGTGCCAGGGACCATTCGACGAGCCGCTGGGACCTTGCGCGAGGTCACTGGGGCCCGTGCGATCGCTTGGGAGGTGCCAGGGACCGTTTGGCAAGCCACTGGTACCCCACACAAAGTCGCTGGGGCCCGTGTGCGTGCTGGGGAGGTGCCAGGGACCATCTGGCGAGCCGCTCGGACCCCGCGTGAGGTTGCTGGAGCCCCTGTACTCACTGGGGATGTGCCAGGAATCATATGGCGAGCCGCTGGGACACCAAGCTATGTCGCTGGGGCACCTGCGCGTGCTGGAGAGATGCCAGAGACAGTTTGGCAAGCCGCTTGGACCACATGCGAAGTCGCTGGAGTTCGTGCACGCGCTGGGGAGATGCCAGGGACCATTTGGTGCGACGTTGGGACCCCCCGTGGGGTCGCTGGGCCCCGTGCGCGAACTGGGGAGGAGCCAGGTACTATTTGGCGAGCCGCTTATACCCCGCGCGAAGTCACTGGGGACCATGCGCGCGCTGGGGATGTGCCATGGACCATTTGGGAAGCCGTTGGGACCCCGCTCGGGGTCTCTGAGGCCCGTGTGCATGCTGGGGAGGTGCCAGGGATCATTTGGCGAGCCGCTGGGGCACCAGGCGATGTCGCTGGGGCGCTTGCGCGTGCTGCTGAGGTGCCAGGGACAGTTTGGCAAGCCGCTTGGACCACGGGCGAAGTCTCTGGGGTTTGTGCGCACCCTGGGTAGGTGCCAGGGACCATTTGGTGTGACACTTGGACCTTGTGCGCGGTCGCTGGGCCCCGTACACACGCTGCGGAGGTGCAAGGGACCTTTTGGCGAGCCACTGGGACTACATGGAAAGTCGCTTGGGCCCGCGCGCGCGTTGGGGGGGTGGCTAGGGACCATTTGGGAAGCCGCTGGGACCCGGCGCATAGTCGCTGTGGCCCGTGTGAGTGCTGGGGATGTGCCAGGAACCATTTGCGAGCTGCTAGGATCCCACGTGTGGTTGCTGGGCCCTGTGCGCGCGCTGGATAGGTGCCAGGGACAGTTTGGCAAGCTGCTTGGAGGACGCGCGTAGTCGCGGGGGTTCGTGCGCGTGCTGGGGAGGTGCCAGGGATTATTTGGTGTGACGCTGGGACCCGGCACGGGGTCGCTGGGGGCTTGCGCACGCTGGTGAGGTGCCAGGGACCATTTGGCGAGCCGTTCGGACCACGCCTGGGAGGTGCCAGGTGCCATTTGGAGACTCGCTCGAACCCCGCACTTGGTCGCTGGGCCCCGAGCGCTCGCTGGGGAGGAGCCAGGGAACATTTGACAAGCTGCGAGCCATTGGGACCCAGCGTGGGGTCACTGGTGCACATTATTATTATTATTATTATTATTATTATTATTATTATTATTATTATTATTATTATTATTATTATTATTTATTTCTTAGCAGACGCCCTTATCCAGGGCGACTTACAATCGTAAGCAAAAGCATTTCAAGCGTTACAATACAAGTAATACAATAAGAACACATACACATAAGAACATAAGAACATAAGAACATAAGAAAGTTTACAAACGAGAGGAGGCCATTCAGCCCATCTTGCTCGTTTGGTTGTTAGTAGCTTATTGATCCCAGAATCTCATCAAGCAGCTTCTTGAAGGATCCCAGGGTGTCAGCCTCAACAACATTACTGGGGAGTTGGTTCCAGACCCTCACAATTCTCTGTGTAAAAAAGTGCCTCCTATTTTCTGTTCTGAATGCCCCTTTATCTAATCTCCATTTATGACCCCTGGTCCTTGTTTCTTTTTTCAGGTCAAAGAAGTCCCCTGGCTCGACATTGTCTATACCTTTTAGGATTTTGAATGTTTGAATCAGATCGCCGTGTAGTCGTCTTTGTTCAAGACTGAATAGATTCAATTCGTTTAGTCTGTTTGCATACGACATACCTTTTAAACCCGGGATAATTCTGGTTTCTCTTCTTTGCACTCTTTCTAGAGTGCAATATCCTTTTTGTAACGAGGTGACCAGAACTGAACACAATATTCTAGGTGAGGTAATACTAATGCATTGTAAAGTTTTAACATTACTTCCCTTGATTTAAATTCAACACTACTCACAATATATCCGAGCATCTTGTTGGCCTTTTTTATAGCTTCCCCACATTGTCTAGAGAAAGACATTTCTGTCTTCATTATTTGAAAGACTAAATCAAAGCATGCCTCCCCTCTAGTCGGTGCCTTGACAAATTGCGTTAGGAAGCAGTCATTTGTCATTTCCACCATTTCAATTTCGTCCGTCGTGCCGCCCCATCGGGTTTTCCCATTTTATATATCCCCCATTAGTATGGCTTCTCCTTTGCTACACGCATTTCGAATGTCATTGTACAACAGATTATTTTGCTCAGCGTCTGAATTTGGCAGTCTACAGCATGTTCCTATTATTATGCCCTTTGAATTCGTGTCCATTATACTGACCCATATTGATTCTGCATTGTTTTTTTGTCCTGATTTTACACTTGGGCTTCAGGACTATTTCTTATGTATAGCGCTACCCCTCCGCCTCTTCTGTCCTGCCTGTCTTTCCTATACAGCGACCCCGCACAGGGTCCAAGCAGCTGGTCAAATGGTCCCTGGCACCTCACCAGCGTGCACACAGGTCCCATCGACCCCGTGCGGGGACACAGCGGATTGCCAAAGGTTCCCTGGCTCCTACCCAGCGCGTGCACAGGGCCCAGCAACCACGCGCAGGGTCCCAGCATCTCGCAAATGGTCCCTGGCCCCTCCCTAGCCCACGCACTGGGCCCAGCAGTCCCACACGGGGTCCCAGCGGCTTGTGAAATGGTCCCTGGCACCTCCCCAGTGTGCGCATGGGGCCCAGTGACCCCGCGCGGGGTCCCAGCGGCTCGCCAAATGGTACCTGGCTTCTACTCAGCGCGCACACAGGGCCCAGCAACCATGTGCGGGGTCCCAACGGATCGCAAATGGTCCCCGGCACATCCCCCGCGCTCACACGTGCCCCAGGGACTTCGAGCAGGGTCCCAGCAGCTCGCAAATGGTCCCTGGCACATCCCTAGCATGCGCACAGGGCCCAACGACCCCGCACGGTGTCCCAGCGGCTCGCCAAATGGTCCCTGGCCCCTCCCCAGTGCACGCACGGGACGCAGTGACCCCGTACTGGGTTCAAGCGACTTGCCAAATGGTCCCTGGCACCTCCCCAGCATGTGCACATGCCCAGCGACCTCGCAGTGTCCCAGAGGCTCGCCAAATGGTCCCTGGCTCCTTCCCAGCGCGTGCACAGGGCCCAGCAACCACGCGTGGGGTCCCATTAGCTCGCAAATGGTCTCGCACACGCACACGGACCCCAGCGAGTTCACGCGGCATCCCAGCGGCTCGCAAATGGTCCCTGGCACATCCTCAGCGCGTGCACAGAGCCTAGTGACTTTGCACGCGGTCCGAGCGGCACGCCAAATGTTCCCTGGCCACTCCCCAGAGTGCTCACAGGGCCCAACGACCCCGCGCGGGGACCCAGCGGCTCACCAAATGGTCCCTGGCCACTCCACAGCGCGCGAACGGGTACCAGCGACTTTGAGCGGTGTTCCAGCAGGTCGCCAAATGGTCCCTGGCCCCTCCCCAGCGCGCGCACCAGGCCCAACGACTTCGCGTAGGGTCCCAGCAGCTCGCCACATGGTCCCTGGCGCCTACCCAGCACGCGCACACTGCCCAGCAACCACGCGCAGGGTCCCAGAGGCTCACCAAATGGACCCTGGCACATCCCCATCGCACGCACATGCACCAGCTACTTTGTGCGGGGTCCCAGCGGCTCGCCAAATGGTACCTGGCTCCTCCCCAGTGTGCGCAAGGGGCCCAACGACCCCACGTGCGGGGTCCCAGCGACTCTCAAATGGTCCCTGGCACCTCCCCAGAGCGCGCATGGGGCACAGAGATCCCGTGCGAGGTCCCAGCGGATTGCCAGATTGTCCCTGGCCCCTCCCTAGCGCGCCCACGGAGGCCAGCGGCTCGCAAATAATCCCTGGCACATCCCCACTGCGTGCAGGGGCCCCAGTGGCTTTCCATGGGGTCCCCAGCACGCGCACGGGACCCAGCGACCACGTGCGGCGTCCCAGCTGCTCGCCAAATCATCCCTGGCACCTCCCCAGCACGCGCACGAACACCAGCTACCCCATGCGGGGTACCAGCTGCACGCCAAATGGTCCATGGCACCTCCCCATCAAACGCACAGGCCCTAGCGACTTCGTGTTGGGTCCCAGCAGCTCACCAAATGTTCCCTGGTACATCCCCAGCACGCGCACGGGGCCTAGCGACACCGCGCGGGTTCCCAGCAGCACGCCAAGCGGTCCCTGGCGCCTCCCCAGCATGCGCACGGGGCCCAGCAACCCCGCGACCCCACGCGGTGTCCAAGCTGCTCGCCAAATGGTCCCTGGTAACTCCCAAGTGCGTGCACGTGCACCAGCTACCCCACACGGGGTCCCAAAGGCTTGACAAACCGTCCATGGCGCCTCCCCAGCATGCGCACGGGACACAGCTACCCCGCACGGCGTCCCAGCTGCTCGTCAAATGGTCCCTGGCACCTCCCCAGCACGCGCACTGGGACCAGCGACCCTGCGCGGGGTCCCAGCTGCATGACAAACTGTCCTTAGCTCCTCACCAGCACACGCACGGACCCCAGCAACTTCACACGGGGTCTCAGCAGCTCGCCAAATGGTCTGTGGCCCCTCCCCAGCGCACGCACTGGCTTCAGAGACTCTGCGCGGGATTTGTGCGCCTCGCCAAACGGTCCCACATTCAAAATCCTAAAAGGTATAGATAATGTCAACCCGGGGGACTTCTTTGACTTGAAAAAAGAAAAAAGGACCAGGGGTCATAAATGGAGATTAGATAAAGGGGCATTCAGAACAGAAAATAGGAGAATTTTGAGGGTCTGGAACCAACTTCCCAGTAATGTTATTGAAGCTGACACCCTGGGATCCTTCAAGAAGCTGCTTGATGAGATTCTGGGATCAATAAGCTACTAACAATCAAACGAGCAAGATGGGCTGAATGGCCTCCTCTCATTTGTAAACTTTCTTATGTTCTTATGTTCTTATGTTCTTATGTTCTTATGTTCTTATGTTCTTATGTCCCTGGCACCTCCCCAGCACATGCACGGGCCCCAGCGAATTCGCGTGGGGTCCCAGAGAGCTCGCCAAATGTTCCCTGGCACATCCCTAGCGCGCATGGGCCCCAGCGACTTCGCACGGAGTCCCAGCGGCTCGCCAAATGGTCCCTGGCACCTCACCAGCGCACGCATGGGGACAGGCGACTTCGTGCGGGATCCCAGCGGCTCACCAAATGATCCCTGGCACATCCCCAGCATGCACACAGGCCCCAGAGACCCCAGACGTGGTCCGAGTGGCTCGCCAAATGGTCCCTGGCACCTCACCAGCGTGCGCACGCGCCCCAGCGGCTTCCCGCGGGGTAACAGCGGCTTCCCAAATGGTCCCTGGCCCCTCCCCAGCGCGCGCACAGGCCCCAGAGACCCCAGGCGTGGTCCGAGTGGCTCGCCAAATGGTCCCTGGCACCTCACCAGCGTGCGCACGGGCCCCAGAGACCCCGCGTGGAGTCCCAGCAGCTTGCAAAATGGTCCCTGGTACCTCACCAGCGTGCGCATGCGCCCCAGCGACCCCATGCCGGGTCCCAGCATCACACCAAATGTTCCCTGGCACCTCCTCAGCACGTGCACGGGCCCCAACAACTTCAAGCGGGGTCCTAGCGGCTCGCTAATGGACCCTGGCACATCACCAGTGGACGCACGGGCCCCAGCGACCCCAGGCATGGTCTGAGTGGCTCGCCAAATGGTCCCTGGCACCTCACCAGCGTGCGCACACCGCCCAGCGACCCCGTGTGGAGTCCCAGCGGCTTGCCAAATGGTCCCTGGCACCTCACCAGCGTGCGCACGCGCCCCAGCGTCCCTGTGCCGGGTCCCAGCGTCACACCAAATGGTCCCTGGCACCTCCCCAGCACGAGCACGAACCCCAGTGACTTTGCGCGTCCTCCAAGCGGCTTGCCAAACTGTCCCTGGCACCTCACCAGCATGCACAGGGAACCCAGCGACATCACGTGGTGTCCCAGCGGCTCGCCAAATGGTACCTGGCACCTCACCAGCACGCGCATGGGCCCCAGCGACCCCGTGTGCAGTCCAAGTGGCTTACCAAAAGGTCCTTGATACCTCCCCAGCGTGCACACGGGGCCCAGTGACCACTCGCGAGGATGCAGCGTCACACCAAATGTTCCCTGGAACCTCCTCAGCACGTGAACGAACCCCAGCGACTTCGGTAGTGGTCCCACAGGAACGCCAAATGGTCCCTGGCACATACCCAGCATGTGCACGGGCCCAAGCGACCCCGTGTGCAGTCCAAGTGGCTTGCCAAAAGGTCCTTGATATCTCCCCAGCGTGCGCACGGGGCCCAGTGACCACTCGCGAGGTCCCAGAGGCACGCCAAATGGTCCCTGGCACATCCCCAGCACGGGCACGGGCCCCAACAACTTCAAGCGGGGTCCTAGCGGCTCACAAATGGACCCTGGCACATCCCCAGCGCGTGCATGGGCCCCATTGACTTCGCGTGGGGTCCCACCAGCTCGCCAAATGATCCTAGGCACATCCCCAGCAAGCGCACAAGCCCCAACAACTTCAAGCGGGGACATAGAGGCTCGCAAATGCTCCCTGGCACATCACCAGCGCACGCACGGGCCCCAGCGACTTCAAGTGGGGTCTAGCGGCTCGCAAATGGTCCCTGGAATGTCCCCTAGTAACTGGGGCCCAATGCGCGCACTGGGGAGGTGCCAAGGACCATTTGGAGAGCTGCTGGAACCTCGCGCAGTGTCACTGGGCCGCGTGTGTGCGCTGGGGAGTGGCCAGGGACCATTTGGCGAGCCACTGGGACCCCGCGTTGGGTCTCTGGGCCCCATGCGTGTGCTGTGGAGGTGCCAGGGACCATTTGGCGAGCCGCTGGAACCCCGCGCGGGGTCGCGGAGTCGCTGGGCCCTGTGCGTGTGCTGGGGAGTGGCCAGGGTCCATTTGGTGAGCCGCTCCAACCAGACGCGGGGTCTCTGGGCCCCGTGCGCTCGCTGGGGAAGAGCCAGCCACCATTTGATGAGCTACTTGGACCCCACGCGGGATCGCTGGGACCAGTGCGTGCACTGGGCAGGTACAAGGGACCATTTAGCGAGCCGCTGGGACCCTGCTTGAAGTCGCTAGGGCCCTTGCGCGTGCTGGGGATGTGCCAGGGACAATTTGGCTAGCCGCTGGGAACCCTTGCGAAGTTGTTGGCACCCGTGCCCACTCTTGAGATGTACCAGGGACCATTTGCGAGCTGCTGGGACCATGCTCGTGGTTGCTGGGCCCTGTGCGCGCGATGGGTAGGAGCCAGGGATCATTTGGCGAGCGGCTGGGACCCCGCGCGGGATCGCTGGACCACGTGCGTGCGCTGGGGAGTGGCCAGGGACCATTTGGCAAGCCACTGGGACACCGCTTTGGGTCTCTGGGCCTCGTGCGTGTGCTCGTGATGTGCTAGGGACCTTTTGGGGAGCCCTGGGACTCTACGCCTGGTAACTGGGGCCCAATGCGCGCACTGGGGAGGTGCCAAGGACCATTTGGAGAGCCGCTGGAACATCGCGCAGTGTCACTGGGCCGCGTGTGTGCGCTGGGGAGTGGCCAGGGACCATTTGGTGAGCCGCTGGGACCCCGCTCGGGGTTGCTGGGCCCTGTGCATGCTCTGGGTAAGAGCCAGGGACCATTCTGGGAACCGCTGTGACCCCGCACGAGGTCGCTGGTGCCTGTGCGAGTGCTGGTGAGGTGCCTGGGACCATTTGGAGAGCAGCTGTGACCCTGTGCGGGGTCGTTGTGCCAGTGTGCGTGCTGGGGAGGAGCCAGGTACCATTTGGCGAGCTGCTGGGACACTGCACGAAGTCGCTGGGCCCGTGCGCGTGCTGTGGATGTGCCAGGGACCATTTGGTGAGCCTCTGGGACACCACGCGAGGTCAGTGGGCCCAGTGCGTGCGCTTGGGAGGTACCAAGGACCATTTGGAGAACCGCTGGGATCACGTGCAGGGTCACTGGGCCCAATGCGTGTGATGGGGAGGTGCCAGGATCCATTTGGCAAGCCTCTGGGACCTGCGCGGGGTCGCTGGGACCCGTGCGCATGCTGGGGCGGGGCCAGGGACCATTTAGCGTGCCGTAAGGACCCTACGTGAGGTCGCTGGGCCCCATGCGTGTGCTGGTGAGGTGCCAGGGACCATGTGCCGAGCTACTGGGACCCCACGCGCGCGCTGGGGAGGGGCAAGGGAGCATTTGCGAGCCGCTTGGACCCCATGCGGGGTCGCAGGGCCCCGTACTTGTGCAGGGGAGGTGCCAGGTACCATTTGGCGAGCCATTGGGAACCCTTGCGAAGTTGCTGGCACCCGTGCCCACTCTTGAGATGTACCAGGGACCATTTGCGAGCTGCTGGGACCATGCTCATGGTTCCTGGGCCCTGTGCACGCGCTGGGTAGGAGCCAGGGACCATTTGGCGAGCCGGTGGGACCCCGCGTGGGGTCGCTGGGCAACGTGCGTGCGCTGGGGAGTGGCCAGGGACCATTTGGCAAGCCACTGGGACACCGCTTTGGGTCTCTGGGCCTCGTGCGTCTGCTCGTGATGTGCTAGGGACCTTTTGGGGAGCCCTGGGACTCTACGCCTGGTATCTGGCGCCCAATGCGCATGCTGGGGAGGTGCCAAGGACCATTTGACGAGCCACTTGGACCCCACGCGGGATCGCTGGGACCAGTGCGTGCACTGGGCAGGTACAAGGGACCATTTAGCGAGCCGCTGGGACCCTGCTCGAAGTCGCTGGGGCCCTTGCGCGTGCTGGGGATGTGCCAGGGACAATTTGGCTCGCCTCTGTGAACCCTTGCGAAGTTGTTGGCACCCGTGCCCACTCTTGAGATGTACCAGGGACCATTTGCGAGCTTCTGGGACCATGCTCGTGGTTGCTGGGCCCTGTGCGCGCGATGGGTAGGAGCCAGGGACCAATTGGCGAGAAGCTGGGACCCCGCGCGGGATTGCTGGGCAACGTGCGTGCGCTGGGGAGTGGCCAGGGACCATTTGGCAAGCCACTGGGACACCGCTTTGGGTCTCTGGGCCTCGTGCGTGTGCTGTTGATGTGCTAGGGACCTTTTGGGGAGCCCTGGGACTCTACGCCTAGCAACTGGGGCCCCATGCGTGTGCTGCGGAGGTGCCAGGGACAATTTGGCGAGCCGCTGGAAGCCCACCCGGGGTCGCGGGGTTGCTGGGCCCTGTGCGTGTGCTGGGGAGTCGCCAGGGTCCATTTGTTGAGCCGCTCCGACCAGACGCGGGGTCTCTGGGGCCGGTGCGCGCGGTGGGAGGTGCCAGGGATCATTTGGCGAGCTGCAGGGACCCCTGCTCGGGGACATTGGGCCCCGTGCGCTCGCTGGGGAAGAGCCAGCCATCATTTGACGAGCCACTTGGACCCCACGCGGGATCGCTGGGACCAGTGCGTGCACTGGGCAGGTACCAAGGACCATTTGGCGAGCCTCTGGGACCCCGCGCGGGGTCGCGGGGTCGCTGGGCCTTGTGCGTGCAGTGGGGAGTGGACAGGGTTCATTTGGAAAGCTGCTGGGACCCAGTGTGAAGTTGCTGGAGCCTGTGCGAGTGCTGGGGATGTGGCAGGGATCATTTGGCAAGCCTCTGGGACACCACGCAAGGTCACTGGGCCCAGTGAATGCATTGGGGATGTGCCAGGGACCATTTGCGAGGTGCTGGAACCCCGCGCGCAGTTGCTGGGGCTCTTGTGTGCACTGGGGATGTGCTAGTGACTATTTGCGAGATGCTGGGACCCCGCGCAAAGTCGCTGGGGCCCGTGCGTGCACTGGAGATGTGCCAGGGACCATTTGGCGAGCCGGAGGGACCCCGCGTGGGATCGCTGGGCCACATGCATGCGCTGGGGAGTGGCCAGGGACCATTTGGCGAGCCGCTGGGATACCGCGTGGGATCGCTGGGACCAGTGCGTGCACTGGGCAGGTATCAGGGACCATTTGGCGAGCCGCTGGGATCCTGCTCGAAGTCTCTGTTGAGGTGCTAGGGACGATTTGGCGAGCTGCTGGGACACCACGTGGGGTCGCTGGGCCTCATGCGCACGCCTGAGAGGTGTCAGGCACCATTTGGCTAGCCGCTGGGAACCCTCGTGAAGTTGCTGGGGCCCGTGCCTGCGCTGGGGATAGGACAGGGACCATGTGCGAGCCACTTGAACACTACGCAAGATCGCTGGGGCCAGTGCTTGCGCTTGGGAGGTACCAGGGACCATTTGACGAGCCGCTGGGTCCCCGCTCGGGGTCGCTGGGCACTATGCGTGCGCTAGAGAGGCGGTGCCAGGTACCATTTGGCGAGCCATTGGGAACCCTTGCGAAGTTGCTGGTGCCCGTGCCCACTCTTGAGATGTACCAGGGACCATTTGCGAGCTGCTGGGACAATGCTCGTGGTTGCTGGGTCCTGTGCGCGCGATGGGTAGGAGCCAGGGACCATTTGGCGAGCCGGTGGGACCCCGCGTGGGATCGCTGGGCCACTTGCCTGCGCTGGGGAGTGGCCAGGGACCATTTGGCGAGAAGCTGGGACCCTGCTCGAAATCGCTGGGGCCCTTGTGCGCGCTGGAGAGGTGCCATGGACCATTCAGCAAGCCACTGGGACCCCGTGCGGGGTCGCTGGGTCCCATGCCCGCGCTGGGGATGAGCCAGGTACCATTTGGCGAGACGCTGGGGCACTTCGCAAAGTTGCTGGGGCCCGTGCCAGCGCTGGGGAGGGTCAAGGGACTATTTAGCGAGCCGCTGGGACCCCGCTCAGGGTTGATGTGGCCAGTGCGCGTACTGATAATGTGCCAGGGACCATTTGGCGAGCTCATGGGACCCCGCGCGGAGTCGCTGGGACCAGTGCGCGTGTTGGGGAGGGGCCAGGGACCATTTATAATCCGCTGGGACCCCGCGCGTAGTTGCTGGGCCCTGTGCGTGCACTGGGTAAGAGCCAGGGACCATTTGGGGAGCTGCTGGGAACCTGCACGTGATTGCTGGGGCCCGTGCACATGCTGGGGAGGGTCAAGGGACTATTTAGCGAGCCTCTGGGAACCTGCACGTGATCGCTGGGGCCCGTGCACGCGCTGGGGAGGTGCCAGGGACCATTTAGCGACCCTCTGGGATACCGCGTGTGGTCGCTGGGCCGAGTGTGTGCGCTGGGCAGGTACCATGGACAATTTGGGGAGCCTCTGGGACCCTGTGTGAGGTCGCTGGGGCACGTGTTTCTGGGGAGGGGGCAGGTACTATTTCACGAGCCGCTGGGACCCTGCTCGAAGTTGCTGGGGCTCTGGCACGCACTGGGGATGTGCTAGTGACTATTTGCGAGATGATGGGACCCCGCGAAAAGTTGCTGGGGCCCGTGCGTGCACTGGGGAGGAGCCAGGCACCATTTGACTAGCCACTGTGACCCAGTGTTGGGTCTCTGAGCCCCATGCGTGCGCTGGGGAGGAGCCAGGCACCATTTGACGAGCCACTTGGACCCCACGCGGGATCGCTGGGAGCAGTGCGTGCACCGGGCAGTCTACCAGGGACCATTTGGCGAGCCGCTGGGACCCTGCTCGAAGTCGCTGGGGTCTTGCGCATGCTGGGGATGTGCCCGGGATCATTTGGCGAGTCTCTGCGACCCTGTGCGAAGTCGCTGGGGCACGTGTGATCTGGGGAGGGGGCAGGTACCATTTAGCGAGCCACTGGGACCCCGCTCGGGGTTGATGTGGCCTGTGCGCACGTTGGGGAGGGGCCAGGGACCATTTGTGATCCGCTGGGACCCCACGCGTGGTTGCTGGGCCCTGTGCATGGTCTGGGTAAGAGCCAGGGACCATTCTGGGATCCGCTGTGACCCCGCACGAGGTCGCTGGTGCCTGTGCGAGTGCTGGTGAGGTTCCTGGGACCATTTGGAGAACAGCTGGGACCCCGCGCGGGGTCGCTACGCCTAATGAGCTCACTGGGGAGGTGCCAGGGACCATTCGGTGAGCCTCTGGGACCCCGCGCAGGGTCACTGTGCCCAGTGTGCGTGCAGGGGAGGAGCTGGGTACCATTTGGCGAGCTGCTGGGACCCTGCACGAAGTCGCTGTGGCCCGTGCGCATGCTGGGGACGTGCCAGGGACCATATGTTACTTGTATTGTAACGCTTGAAATGTTTTTGCTTACGATTGTAAGTCGCCCTGGGTAAGGGCATCGGCTAAGAAATAAATAATAATAATATGGCGAGCAGCTGGAACACCGCGCTTTTTTGCTTGTCCGCGTACGTACGCTGGGTAGTGGCCATGGACCATTTGGTGAGCCGCTGGAACCCCGCGCAAAGTCGCTGGGGCCCGTGCGTGCACTGGAGATGTGCCAGGGACCATTTGCGAGGTGCTGGGACCCTGCGCGCGGTTGCTGGGCCCTGTGCGCGCGATGGGGAGGAGCCAGGCACCATTTGACGAGCCACTGTGACCCCGTGTTGGGTCTCTGAGCCCCATGCGTGCGCTGGGGAAGAGCCAGGCACCATTTGACGAGCCACTTAGACCCCGCGCGGGATCGCTGGGACCAGTGTGTGCACTGGGCAGGTATCAGGGACCATTTGGCGAGCCGCTGGGATCCTGCTCGAAGTCGCTGTTGAGATACTAGGGACGATTTGGCGAGCAGCTGGGACACCGCGTGGGGTTCGCTGGGCCTCATGCGCACGCCTGAGAGGTGTCAGGTACCATTTGGCTAGCCGCTGGGAACCCTCGCGAAGTTGCTGGGGCCCGTGCCTGCGCTGGGGATAGGACAGGGACCATGTGCGAGCCTCTTGAACACTGCGCGAGATCGCTGGGGCAAGTTTGTGCGCTTGGGAGGTACCAGGGACCATTTGACGAGATGCTGGGTCCCCACTCGGGGTCGCTGGGCATTATGAGTGCGCTGGAGAGGTGCCCGGGACAATTTGGCGAGCAGCTGGGACCCCGCGCGGGATCGCTGGTCCGCATGCGTGCGCTGGGGAGTGGCCAGGGACCATTTGGCAAGCCACTGGGTAACCGCGTTGGGTCTCTGGGCCAGGTGTGTGTGTTCGTGATGTGCTAGGGACCTTTAGGGGAGCCCTGGGACTCTACGCCTGGTAACTGGGGCAGATGCGCGTGCTGGGGAGGTGCCAAGGACCATTTGGAGAGCCGCTGGAACCTCGTGCAGTGTTGCTGGGCCACGTGCGATCGCTGGGGAGGTGACATGGACCATTCGGCGAGCCACTGGGACCCCGTGCGGGGTCGCTGGGTCCCATGCCCGCGCTGGGGATGAGCCAGGTACCATTTGGCGAGATGCTGGTAACCCTCGCACAGTTGCAGGGGCCCGTGCCTGCGCTGGGGAGGGTCAAGGGATTATTTAGCGAGCCGCTGGGACCCCTCTCGGGGTTGATGTGGCCAGTGCGCGCGCCGGGGATGTGCCAGGCACCATTTGACGAGCCACTTGGACCCCACGTGGGATCGCTGGGACCAGTGCGTGCGCTGGGCAGGTACCAGCGACCATTTGGCGAGCCGCTGGGACCCTGATCGAAGTCGCTGGGGCCCTTGCGCTTGCTGGGGATGTGCCAGGGACAATTTGGCGAGCCTCTGGGACCCTGCGCGAGGTCGCTGGGGCACGTGTGATCTGGGGAGAGGGCGGGTACTATTTCACGAGCCGCTGGGACCCCGCTCGAAGTCGCTGGGGCCAGTCCGTGCATTGGGGATTTCCCAGGGACCATTATGCGAGACTCTGGGTCGCTGTGGCCCGTGCCTGCACTAGGGATGTGCCAGGGATGTAATAGGGACCATATGTGAGCCGCTGGGTCCCCGCGCGTGGTCGCTGGTCCCACTGTGCGTGCTGGGGAGGTAGCAGGGACCATTGGGCGTGATGTTGGGACCCCGCACGCGGGGGAGCAGGGGCCCCTGCGCGCGCTGGGGAGGTGCCAGGGATAATTTGGCGAGCCGCTGGGACCCCACACGATTAGCTCTGGCCTGTAAGCATGCTGCGGAGATGCCAGGGACCATTTGGCGAGCCGCTCGGACCCCGCTCAGGGTCTCTGGGGCCCGTGCGCTCACTGGGGAGGGGCCATGGACCATATGGTGAGCCGCTGGGACCCCGTGGGAAGTAGCTGGGGCCAATGCGCACGCTGGGGATGTCCCAGGGACCATATGCGAGCCGCTAGGTCCCCGCGCTGGGTCGCTGGGCCCAGTGTGCGTGCTAGGTAGGTGCCAGGGACCGTTTGCAGAGCCGCTGGGAACCCCCGCGGGGTCGCGGTGCCCTGTTCGCATGCTGGGGAGGGGCCAGGGACCATTTGGCGAGCCGTTGGGACCACGGGCGAAGTCGCTGGGCCCTGTGCACGTGCTGCATAGGTGCCAGAGCCCGTTTGGTGTGCCGCTCGGATCGAGCTTGTGGTCGATGGGGCCCGTGCGCATACTGGGGAGGTGCCAGGGACCATTTGGCGAGCCGCTCGGACCCAGCGCGGGGTCTCTGGGGCCCGTGCTTGCGCTGGGGACATGCCAGGAACCATTAAGCGAGCCGCTGGGACTCGACTGCGAAGTTGCTGGGGACCATGCGCACGCTGGGGATGTCCCAGCGACCATTTGTGAGCCGCTCGGTCCCGACAGGGGGTCGCTGGGGCCCGTGCTTGTGCTGGGGAGGTGCCAGGACTCCGGGTGAAGTCGCCGCGGCCCGTGCATGTGCTGCGGAGGTGCCAGGGACCATTTGGGGGGCCGCCCGGACCACGCGCGGGATCGCTGGGCCGTGTGCGTGCGCTGGGGAGTGGCCAGGGACCATTTGGCAAGCCACTGGGACACTGCGTTGGGTCTCTGGGCGTCGTGCGTGTGCTCGTGATGTGCTAGGGACCTTTTGGGGAGACCTGGGACTCTACGCCTGGCACTGGGGAGGTGACAAGGACCATTTGGAGAGCCACAGGAACCTCGTGCAGTGTCGCTGGGCCCCGTGCGCTCGTTGGGGAGGTGACATGGACCATTCGGCGAGCCACTGGGACCCCGTGCGGGGTCGCTGGGTCCCATGCCCGAACTGGGGATGAGCCAGGTACCATTTGGCGAGACGCTGGGACCCCTCGCAAAGTTGCAGGGGCCCGTGCCCGTGCTGGGGAGGGTCAAGGGATTATTTAGCGAGCCGCTGGGACCCCTCTCTAGGTTGATGTGGCCAGTGCGCGCGCCGGGGATGTGCCAGGCACCATTTGACGAGCCACTTGGACCCCGCGCGGGATCGCTGGGACCAGTGCGTGCACTGGGCAGGTATCAGGGACCATTTGGCGAGCCGCTGGGATCCTGCTCGAAGTCGCTGTTGAGATACTAGGGACGATTTGGCGAGCAGCTGGGACACCGCGTGGGGTCGCTGGGCCTCATGCGCACGCCTGAGAGGTGTCAGGTACCATTTGGCTAGCCACTGGGAATCCTTGCGAAGTTGCTGGCGCCCGGGCCCACTCTTGAGATGTGCCAGGGACCATTTGCGAGCTGCTGGGACCATGCTCGTAGTTGCTGGGCCATGTGCGCGTGCTGGGTAGGAGCCAGGGACCATTTGGCGAGCCTCTGGGACCCCGCGCGGTGTCGCTGGGCCCCGTGCACTAGCTGGGGAGGTGACATGGACCATTCGGCGAGCCACTGGGACCCTGTGCGGGGTCGCTGGAACCCCGCGCTTTTTTGCTTGGCCGCGTTCATGCACTGGGGAGTGGCCAGGGACCATTTGGTGAGCCGCTGGAACCCCGCGTGGGGTCGTGGGGTGGCTGGGCCCTGTGCATGCACTGGGGAGTGGCCAGGGTTCATTTGGAAAGCTGCTGGGACCCCGCGCGAAGTTGCTGGGGCTCTGGCGCGCACTGGGAATGTGCTAGTGACTATTTGCGAGATGCTGGGACCCCGCACAAAGTTTCTGGGGCCCATGCGTGCACTGGAGATGTGCTAGGGACCATTTGCGAGGTGCTGGGACCCCGCGCGCGGTTGCTTTGCCCTGTGCGCCCGCTGGGGAGGAGCCAGGCACCATTTGACGAGCCACTGTGACCCCGTGTTGGGTCTTTGAGCCCCATGCGTGTGCTGGGGAGGAGCCAGGCACCATTTGTCGAGCCACTTGGACCCCACGCGGGATCGCTGGGACCAGTGCATGCACCGGGCAGGTACCAGGGACCATTTGGCGAGCCGCTGGGACCCTGCTCGAAGTTGCTGGGGCCTTGTGCATGCTGGGGATGTGCTCGGGATCATTTGGCGAGCCTCTGTCTTTGTGCCCAGTGTGCGCGTGCTGGTGAGGAGCCAGGTACCATTTGGCGATTTTGTAATAGGGACCATATGCGAGCCGCTGGGTCCCCGCGCGTGGTCGCTGGGCCCACTGTGCGTGCTGGGGAGGTAGCAGGGACCATTGGGCGATATGTTGGGACCCCGCGCGCGGGGGTGCAGGGGCCCCTGCGCGTGCTGGGGAGGTGCCAGGGATCATTTGGCGAGCCGCTGGGACCCCACACGATTAGCTCTGGCCTGTAAGCGTGCTGCGGAGATGCCAGGGACCATTTGGCGAGCCGCTCGTTCCCCGTGCGAAGTTGCTGGGGCCAATGCGCACGCTGGGGATGTCCCAGGGACCATATGCGAGCCGCTAGGTCCCCGCGCTGGGTCGCTGGGCCCACTGTTCGTGCTGGGGAGGTAGCAGGGATCACGTGCCACTGGGACCCTGCCCGGGGTTGCTGGCGCCCTTGCGCGTGCTAGGTAGGTGCCAGGGACCGTTTGCAGAGCCGCTGGGAACCCCCGCGGGATCGTGGTGCCCTGTTCGCATGCTGGGGAGGGGCCAGGGACCATTTGGCGAGCCGTTGGGACCACGGGCGAAGTCGCTGGGGCCCGTGCACGTGCTGGGGAGGGGCCAGGGAACATTTGGCGAGCCGCTTGGACCCCGCGCTGGGTCGCTGGGCCCCGTACGTGTGGTGGGGAGGTGCCAGGGACCATTCAGTGAGCCACTCGGACCCTGCGTGGGGTCTGTGGGGCCCGGGCGCATGCTGGGGAGGGGCCATGGACCATATGGGACCCCGTGCGAAGTTGCTGTGGCCCATGCGTGTGCTGGGGATGTCCCAGGGACCATATGTGAGCCGCTGGGCCCCGTGCGCATGCTGGGGAGGTGACAGGGACAGTTTGGCGAGTCGTTGGGATCCAGCGCGGGGGTGCTACGGCCCCTGCGCTTGCTGGGGAGGTGCCAGGGAGCATTTGGCGAGCCGCTCGGATCCCGCGTAGGGTCTCTGTGGCCTGTGCTTCCGCTGGGCATGTGCCAGGGACCATTTAGGGATCCGCAGGTACCACGCACTGGATCGCTGGGGCCCGTGTGCGTGGTGCGGAGGCACCAGGGACCTTTTGGCGGGCCACCCGGAACCCGCGCGTGGTCACTGGGGCCCATGCGTGCGCTGCGCGAGGGGCCAGGGACCATTTGGTGAGCTGTTGGGATCCGGCGCAGGGATGCTGCTGCCCCTGCGCTTGCTGCGGAGGTGCCAAGGACCATTTGCGAGCCGTTCGGGGTTGCTGGGCCCACTGCGCCCGCTGGGGAGGTTGCAGGGATCGTTTGGCGACTCGCTGGGACCCGTGCGCATGCTCGGGATGTGCCAGGGACCATTTGGCGAGCAGTTGGGATCCCGCGCGGAGGTGCTGCGGCCCCTGCGCTTGCTGGGGAGTGGCCAGGGTCCATTTGGTGAGCCGCTCCAACCAGACGCGGGGTCTCTGGGCCCCGTGCGCTCGCTGGGGAAGAGCCAGCCACCATTTGACGAGCCACTTGGACCCCACGTGGGATCGCTGGGACCAGTGCGTGCACTGGGCAGGTACAAGGGACCATTTAGCGAGCCGCTGGGACCCTGCTCGAAGTCGCTGGGGCCCTTGCGCGTGCTGGGGATGTGCCATGGACAATTTGGCTAGCCGCTGGGAACCCTTGCGAAGTTGCTGGCACCCGTGTCCACTCTTGAGATGTACCAGGGACCATTTGCGAGCTGCTGGGACCATGCTCGTGGTTGCTGGGCCCTGTGCGCGCGATGGGTAGGAGCCAGGGACGATTTGGCGAGCCGCTGGGACCCCGCGCGGGATCATTCGGCCCTGTGCGTGTGCTGGGGTGTCGGCAGGGTCCATTTTGTGAGCCGCTCCGACCAGACGCGGGGTCTCTGGGGCCGGTGCGCGCGGTGGGAGCTGCCAGGGATCATTTGGCGAGCCGGTGGGACCCCGCATGGGATCGCTGGGCCACGTGCGTGCGCTGGGGAGGAGCCAGGAACCATTTGGCAAGCTGCTGGGACACTGCACGAAGTCGCTGTGCCCGTGCGCGTGCTGTGGATGTGCCAGGGACCATTTGGTGAGCCTCTGGGACACCACGCGAGGTCACTGGGCCCAGTGCGTGCGCTTCGGAGGTACCAGGGACCATTTGGAGAACCGCTGGAACCACGTGCAAGGTCACTGGGCCCAATGTGCGTGATGGGGAGGTGCCAGGATCCATTTGGCAAGCCGCTGGGACCTGCGCGGGGTCGCTGGGACCCGTGCGCACGCTGGGGCGGGGCCAGGGACCATTTAGCGTGCCGTAGGGACCCTACGTGAGGTCGCTGGGCCCCATGCGTGTGCTGGTGAGGTGCCAGGGACCATGTGCCGAGCTACTGGGACCCCGCGCGCGCGCTGGGGAGGGGCAAGGGAGCATTTGCGAGCCGCTTGGACCCCATGCGGGGTCGCAGGGCCCCGTACTTGTGCAGGGGCGGTGCCAGGTACCATTTGGCGAGCCATTGGGAACCCTTGCGAAGTTGCTGGGGCCCGTGCCCACTCTTGAGATGTACCTGGGGTCGCGGGGTCGCTGGGCCTTGTGTGTGCAGTGGAGAGTGGACAGGGTTCATTTGGAAAGCTGCTGGGACCCAGCGCGAAGTTGCTGGAGCCTGTGCGAGTGCTTGGGATGTGGCAGGGATCATTTGGCAAGCCTCTGGGACACCACGCAAGGTCACTGGGCCCAGTGAGTGCACTGGAGATGTGCCAGGGACCATTTGTGAGGTGCTGGGACCCCGCGCGCAGTTGTTGGGCCCTGTGCGCGACTTGGGGAGGAGCCAGGCACCATTTGACGAGCCACTTGGACCCCGTGGGGGATCGCTGGGACCAATGTGTGCGCTGGGCAGGTACCAGTGACCATTTGGCGTGCTGCTGGGAACCCGCTCGAAGTCGCTGGAGCCTGTGCGAGTGCTGGGGGTGTGGCAGGGATAATTTGGCAAGCCTTTGGGACACCACGCAAGGTCACTGGACCCAGTGAGTGCTTTTGGGAGGTACCACGGACCATTTGGAGAACCGCTGGGACCACGTGCGGGGTCGCTGGGCCCATTGCGCGCGTTGGGGAGTGGCCAGGGACCATTCGGCGAGCCTCTGGGACACCGCGCGGGGTCGCTGGGCCCAATGCGCGTGCAGGGGAGGAGCCAGGTACCATTTGGCGAGCTGCTGGGACCCTGCACGAAGTCGCTGTGGCCCGTGCGCGTGCTGTGGATGTGCCAGGCACCATTTGGCGAGCCGCTGGAACCCCGCGCTTTTTCGCTTGGCCGCGTGCGTGCGCTGGGGAGTGGCCAAGGACCATTTGGTGAGCCGCTGGAATCCCCCGTGGGGTCACGGAGTCGCTGGGCCCTGTGCGTGAGCTGGGGAGTGGCCAGGGTTCATTTGGAAATCTGCTGGGACCCCGCACGAAGTTGCTGGGGCTCTGGCGCGCACTGGGGATGTGCTAGTGACTATTTGCGAGATGCTGGGACCCCGCGAAAAGTTGCTGGGGCCCGTGCGTGCACTGGAGATGTGCCAGGGACCATTTGCGAGGTGCTGGGACCCCGCGCGCGGTTGCTAGGCCCTGTGCATGCGCTGGGGAGGAGCCAGGCACCATTTGACGAGCCACTGTGACCCCGTGTTGGGTCTCTGAGCCCCATGCGTGCGCTGGGGAGGAGCCATGCACCATTTGACGAGCCACTTGGACCCCACGCGGGATCGCTGGGACCAGTGCGTGCACCTGGCAGGTACCAGGGACCATTTGCCGAGCCGCTGGGACCCTGCTAGAAGTCGCGGGGGTCTTGCGCATGCTGGGGATGTGCCCGGGATCATTTGGCGAGCCTCTGCGACCCTGTGCGAGGTCGCTGGGGCACGTGTGATCTGGGGAGGGGGCAGGTACCATTTAGCGAGCCGCTGGGACCCCGCTCGGGGTTGATGTGTACTTGTGCAGGGGAGGTGCCAGGTACCATTTGGCGAGCCATTGGGAACCCTTGTGAAGTTGCTGGCGCCCGTGCCCACTCTTGAGATGTACCAGGGACCATTTGCGAGCTGCAGGGACCATGCTCGTGGTTCCTGGTCCCTGTGTGCGCGCTGGGTAGGAACCAGGGACCATTTGGCGATCCGGTGGGACCCCGCGTGGGATCGCTGGGCCACGTGCGTGCGCTGGGGAGTGGACAGGGACCATTTGGCAAGCCACTGCGACACCGCTTTGGGTCTCTGGGCCTCGTGCGTGTGCTCGTGATGTGCTAGGGACCTTTTGGGGAGCCCTGGGACTCTACGCCTTGTAACTGGCGCCCAATGCCCGTGCTGGGGAGGTGCCATGGACCATTTGGAGAGCTGCTGGAACCTCGCGCAGTGTTGCTGGGCCGCGTGTGTGCGCTGGGGAGTGGCCAGGAACCATTTGGCGAGCCACTGGGACCCCGCGTTGGGTCTTTGGGTCCCATGCGTGTGCTGCGGAGGTGCCAGGGACCATTTGGCGAGCCGCTGGAAGCCCGCGCGGGGTCGCGGAGTCGCTGGGCCCTGTGCGTGTGCTGGGGAGTGGCCAGGGTCCATTTGGTGAGCCGCTCCAACCAGACGCGGGGTCTCTGGGCCCTGTGCGCTCGCTGGGGAAGAGCCAGCCACCATTTGACGAGCCACTTGGACCCCACGCGGGATCGCTGGGACCAGTGCGTGCACTGGGCAGGTACAAGGGACCATTTAGCGAGCCGCTGGGACCCCGCGCGTGGTTGCTGGGCCCTGTGCATGCTCAGGTTAACAGCCAGGGACCATTCTGGGATCTGCTGTGACCCCGCACAAGGTCGTTGGTGCCTGTGCGAGTGCTGGTGAGGTGCCTGGGACCATTTGGAAAGCAGCTGGGACCCTGTGCGGGGTTGTTGTGCCCAGTGTGCGCGCTGGGGAGGAGCCAGGTACCATTTGGCGAGCTGCTGGGACACTGCACAACGTCGCTGTGGCCCGTGTGCGTGCTGTGGATGTGCCAGGGACCATTTGGTGAGCCTCTGGGACACCACGCGAGGTCAGTGGGCCCAGTGCGTGCACTTGGGAGGTACCAGGGACCATTTGGAGAACCGCTGGGACCACGTGCAGGGTCACTGGGCCCAATGCGCGTGATGGGGAGGTGCCAGGATCCATTTGGCAAGCCGCTGGGACCTGCGCAGGGTCGCAGGGACCCGTGCGCACGCTGGGGCGGGGCCAGGGACCATTTAGCGTGCCATAGGGACCCTACGTGAGGTCGCTGGGCCCTATGCGTGTGCTGGTGAGGTGCCAGGGACCATGTGCCGAACTACTGGGACACCGCGCGCGCGCTGGGGAGGGCCAAGGGAGCATTTGCGAGTCGCTTGGACCCCATGCGGGGTCGCAGGGCCCCGTACTTGTGCAGGGGCGGGGCCAGGTACCATTTGGCGAGCCATTGGGAACCCTTGCGAAGTTGCTGGCGCCCGTGCCCACTCTTGAGATGTACCAGGGACCATTTGCGAGCTGCTGGGACCATGCTCGTGGTTCCTGGGCCCTGTTCGCGCGCTGGGGAAGAGCCAGCCACCATTTGACGAGCCACTTGGACCCCACGCGGGATCGCTGGGACAAGTGCGTGCACTGGGCAGGTACAAGGGACCATTTAGCGAGCCGCTGGGACCCTGCTCGAAGTCGCTGGGGCCCTTGCGCGTGCTGGGGATGTGCCATGGACAATTTGGCTAGCCGCTGGGAACCCTTGCAAAGTTGTTGGCACCCGTGCCCACTCTTGAGATGTACCAGGTTACATTTGCGAGCTGCTGGGACCATACTCGTGGTTGCTGGGCCCTGTGCGCGCGATGGGTAGGAGCCAGGGACCATTTGGAGAGCCGCTGGAACCTCGCGCAGTGTCGCTGGGCCGCGTGTGTGCGCTGGGGAGTGGCCAGGGACCATTTGTGGAGCCGCTGGGATCCCGCACGAGGTCGCTGGTGCCTGTGCGAGTGCTGGTGAGGTTCCTGTGACCATTTGGAGAACAGCTGGGACCCCGCGCGGGGTCGCTTGGCCCAATGAGCTCACTGAGGAGGTGCCAGGGACCATTCGGCGAGCCTCTGGGACCCCGCGCTGGGTCGCTGTGCCCAGTGTGCGTGAATGGGAGGAGCCAGGTACCATTTGGCGAGCTGCTGGGACCCTGCACGAAGTCGCTGTGGCCCGTGCGCGTGCTGGGGAGTGGACAGGGACCATTTGGCGAGCGGCTGGAACACCGCGCTTTTTTGCTTGGCAGCGTACGTGCGCTGGGGAGTGGCCAGGGACCATTTGGTGAGCCGCTGGAAAATCTCGTGGGGTCGCGGGGTCGCTGGGCCCTGTGGGTGCGCTGGGGACTGGCCAGGGTTCATTTGGAAAGCTGCTGGGACCCCGCGCGAAGTTGCTGGGGCTCTTGCGTGCACTGGGGATGTGCTAGTGACTATTTGCGAGATGCTGGGACCCCGCGCAAAGTCGCTGGGGCCCGTGCGTGCACTGGAGATGTGCCAGGGACCATTTGCGAGGTGCTGGGACCCTGCGCGCGGTTGCTGGGCCCTGTGCGCGCGATGGGGAGGAGCCAGGCACCATTTGACGAGCCACTGTGACCCCGTGTTGGGTCTCTGAGCCCCATGCGTGCGCTGGGGAAGAGCCAGGCACAATTTGACGAGCCACTTGGACCCCACGCAGGATCGCTGGGACCAGTGCGTGCACTGGGCAGGTATCAGGGACCATTTGGCGAGCTGCTGGGATCCTGCTCGAAGTCGCTGTTGAGGTGCTAGGGACGATTTGGCGAGCTGCTGGGACACCGCGCAAAGTCGCTGGGCCTCATGCGCACGCCTGAGAGGTGTCAGGTACCATTTGGCTAGCTGCTGGGAACCCTCGCGAAGTTGCTGGGGCCCGTGCCTGCGCTGGGGATAGGACAGGGACCATGTGAGAGCATCTTGAACACTGCGAGAGATCGCTGGGGCCAGTGCGTGCGCTTGGGAGGTACCAGGGACCACTTGACGAGACGCTGGGTCCCCACTCGGGGTCGCTGGGCACTATGCGTGCGCTGGAGAGGTGCCAGGGACCATTTGGCGAGCCTCTGGGACCCCGCGCGGGATCGCTGGGCCCTGTGCGTTTGCTGGGTATGTGCCAGGGACCATTTAGCGAGCCTCTTGGACACTGCGTGAGGTCGCTGGGACCAGTGCGTGCGCTTGAGAGGTATCAGGGACCATTTGGCGAGCTGCTGGGTCCCCACTAGGGGTCGCTGGGCCCTATGCGCGCGCTGGAGAGGTGCCATGGACCATTCGGCGAGCCACTGGGACCCCGTGCGGGGTTGCTGGGTCCCATGCCCGCGCTGGGGATGAGCCAGGTACCATTTGGCGAGACGCTGGGACACCTCGCAAAGTTACTGGGGCCCGTGCCCGCGCTGGGGAGGGTCAAGGGACTATTTAGCGAGCCGCTGGGACCCCGCTCAGGGTTGATGTGGCCAGTGCGCGCGCTGATAATGTGCCAGGGACCATTTGGCGAGCTGCTGGGACCCCGCGCGGAGTCGCTGGGCCCAGTGCGCGTGTTGGGGAGGGGCCAGGACCATTTATAATCTGCTGGGACCCCGCGCGTAGTTGCTGGGCCCTGTGCGTGCGCTGGGTAAGAGCCAGGGACCATTTGGGGAGCCGCTGGGACCCCGCACGAGGTCGCTGGTGCCTGTGCGCGCGCTGGGCATATGCCAGGGACCATTTGTCGAGATGCTGGGAACCTTCACGTGATCGCTGGGGCCCGTGCACGCGCTGGGGAGGGTCAAGGGACTATTTAGCGAGCCTCTGGGAACCTGCACGTGATCGCTGGGCCTGTTCACGCACTGTGGAGGTGCCAGGGACCATTTGTCGAGACGCTGGGACCCCGCGCAAAGTCGCTGGGGCCCGTGCGTGTGCTGGGGATGTGACAGGGACCATTTGGCGAGCCTCTGGGAACCTGCACGTGGTCGCTGGGCCGAGTGTGTGCGCTGGGCAGGTACCATGGACAATTTGGCGAGCCTCTGGGACCTTGCGCGAGGTCGCTGGGGCACGTGTGTTCTGGGGAGGGGGCAGGTACTATTTCACGAGCCGCTGGGACCCTGCTCGAAGTCGCTGGGGCCAGTCCGTGCACTGGGGATTTCCCAGGGACCATTATGCGAGCCGCTGGGAAACATCACGAAGTCGCTGGGGCCCGTGCCTGCACTAGGGATGTGCAAGGGACCATTTACGAGTCTCTGGGACAATGTGCGAGGTCACTGGGCCCAGTGCGTGTGCTTGGGAGATACCAGGGACCATTTGGCGAGATGCTGGGACCCCTCGCAAAGTTGCTGGGGCCCGTGCCCACGCTGGGGACGGTCAAGGGACTATTTAGCAAGCCGCTGGGACCCTGCTCGGGGTTGATGTGGCCTGTGCGCGTGCTGGTAAGGTGCCAGAGCCCGTTTGGTGTGCCACTCGGATCGAGCTTGTGGTCGATGGGGCCCGTGCGCATACTGGGGAGGTGCCAGGGACCATTCAGTGAGCCACTCGGACCCTGCACAGGGTCTGTGGGGCCCGTGCGCATGCTGGGGAGGGGCCATGGACCATATGGCGAGCTGCTGGGACCCCGTGCGAAGTTGCTGTGGCTCATGCGCGTGCTGGGGATGTCCCAGGGACCATATGTGAGCTGCTGTGTCCCCTGCGGGGTCGCTGGGCCCCGTGCGCATGCTGTGGAGGTGCAAGGGACAGTTTGGCGAGCCGTTGGGATCCAGCGCGGGGTCACTGGGGCCCATGCGTGCGCTGGGGGAGGGGCCAGGGACCATTTGGTGAGCTGTTGGGATCCGGCACAGGGATGCTGCTGCCCCTGCGCTTCCTGCGGAGGTGCCAATGACCATTTGCGAGCCGTGCGGGGTTGCTGGGCCCACTGCGCGTGCTGGGGAGGTTGCAGGGATCGTTTGGCGAGCAGTTGGGATCCCGCGCGGAGGTGCTGCGGCCCCTGCGCTTGCTGGGGAGTGGCCAGGGTCCATTTGGTGAGCCGCTCCAACCAGACGCGGGGTCTCTGGGCCCCGTGCGCTCGCTGGGGAAGAGCCAGCCACCATTTGACGAGCCACTTGGAACCCACGCGGGATCGCTGGGACCAGTGCGTGCACTGGGCAGGTACAAGGGACCATTTAGCGAGCCGCTGGGACCCTGCTCGAAGTCGCTGGGGCCCTTGCGCGTGCTGGGGATGTGCCAGGGACAATTTGGCTAGCCGCTGGGAACCCTTGCGAAGTTGCTGGCACCCGTGCCCACTCTTGAGATGTACCAGGGACCATTTGCGAGCTGCTGGGACAATGCGCGGGATCGCTGGGCCACGTGCGTGCACTGGGGATTTCCCAGGGACCATTATGCAAGACTCTGGGTCACTGCGTGAGGCCGCTGGGCCTCATGCTCGCGCCTGAGATGTGTCAGGTACCATTTGGCGAGCCGCTGGGAAATATCACGAAGTCGCTGGGGCACGTGCCTGCACTAGGGATGTGCCAGGGACCATTTACGAGTCTCTGGGACAATGTGCGAGGTCACTGGGCCCAGTTTGTGTGCTTGGGAGATACCAGGGACCATTTGGCAAGCCGCTGGGACCCCTCGCTAAGTTGCTTGGGCCCGTGCCCGCGCTGGGGACGGTCAAGGTCCTATTTAGTTAGCCGCTGGGACCCCACTCGGGGTTGATGTGGCCTGTGCGCGCACTGGTAAGGTGCCAGGGACCATTTGGCGAGCTGCTGGGACCCCGCACGGAGTCGCTGGGCCCAGTGCGCACGTTGGGGACGGGCCAGGGACCATTTGTGATCCGCTGGGACCCCGCGCGTGGTTGCTGGGACCTGTGCATGCTCTGGGTAAGAGCCAGGGACCATTTGGGGAGCCGCTGGGATTCCTCACGAGGTCGCTGGTGCCTGTGCGAGTGCTGGTGAGGTTCCTGGGACCATTTGGAGAGCAGCTGGGACCCCGCGTGGGGTCGCTAGGCCCAATGAGCTCACTGGGGAGGTGCCAGGGACCATTCGGCGAGCCTCTGGGACCCAACGCAAGGTCCCTGGGCCCAGTGCGTGCGTTTGGGAGGTACCAGGGACCAATTTGAGAACCGCTGGGACCACGTGCGGGGTCGCTGGGCCCAATGCGCGCATTGGGGAGGGGCCAGGGACCATTCGGCGAGCCTCTGGGACCCCGCGCGGGGTCGCTGTGCCCAGTGTGCGCGCAGGGGAGGAGCCAGGTACCATTTGGCGAGCTGCTGGGACCCTGCACGAAGTCGCTGTGGCCCGTGCGCGTGCTGTGGACGTGCCAGGGACCATTTGGCGAGCCTCTGGAACCCCGCGCTTTTTCGCTTGGCCGCGTGCGTACGCTGGGGAGTGGCCAGGGACCATTTGGTGAGCCACTGGAATCCCGCGTGGGGTCGCGGGGTCGCTGGGCCCTGTGCGTGAGCTGGGGAGTGGCCAGCGTTCATTTGGAAAGCTGTTGTGACCCCGCGCAAAGTTGCTGGGGCTCTGGCGCGCACTGGGGATGTGCCAGGGACAATTTGGCTAGCCGCTGGGAAACCTTGCGGAGTTGCTGGCACCCGTGCCCACTCTTGAGATGTACCAGGGACCATTTGCGAGCTGCTGGGACCATGCTCGTGGTTGCTGGGCCCTGTGCGCGCGATGGGTAGGAGCCAGGGACCATTTGGCGAACCTCTGGGACACCGCTTTGGGTCTCTGGGCCTCGTGCGTGTGCTCGTGATGTGCTAGGGACCTTTTGGGGAGCCGCTGGAACCCCGCGCAGAGTCGCGGGGTCGCTGGGCCACGTGCGTGCGCTGGGGAGTGGCCAGCCACCATTTGACGAGCCACTTGGACCCCGTGGGGGATCGCTGGGACCAATGCGTGCGCTGGGCAGGTACCAGTGACCATTTGGCGAGCTGCTGGGAACCTGCTCGAAGTCGCTGGAGCCTGTGCGAGTGCTGGGGATGTGGCAGGGATCATTTGGCAAGCCTCTGGGACACCACGCAAGGTCGCTGTGCCCAGTGTGCGCGCAGGGGAGGTGCCAAGGACCATTTGGAGAGCTGCTGGAACCTCGCGCAGTGTCGCTGGGCCGCGTGTGTGCGCTGGGGAGTGGCCAGGGACCATTTGGCGAGTCACTGGGAACCCGCGTTGGGTCTCTGGGCCCCATGCGTGTGCTGCGGAGGTGCCAGGGACCATTTGGCGAGCCGCTGGAACCCCGCGCAGAGTCGCGGGGTCGCTGGGCCACGTGCGTGCGCTGGGGAGTGGCCAGCCACCATTTGACGAGCCACTTGGACCCCGTGGGGGATCGCTGGGACCAATGCGTGCGCTGGGCAGGTACCAGTGACCATTTGGCGAGCTGCTGGGAACCTGCTCGAAGTCGCTGGAGCCTGTGCGAGTGCTGGGGATGTGGCAGGGATCATTTGGCAAGCCTCTGGGACACCACGCAAGGTCGCTGTGCCCAGTGTGCGCGCAGGGGAGGAGCCAGGTACCATTTGGTGAGCAGCTGGGACCCTGCACGAAGTCGCTGTGGCCCGTGCGTGTGCTGTGGACGTGCCAGGGACCATTTGGCGAGACGCTGGAACCCCGCGCTTTTTCGCTTGGCCGCGTGCGTGCGCTGGGGAGTGGCCAGGGAAAATTTGGCAAGCCACTGGGACACCGCGTTGGGTCTCTGGGCGTCGTGCGTGTGCTCGTGATGTGCTAGGGACCTTTTGGGGAGCCCTGGGACTCTACGCCTGGTAACTGGGGACCATGCGCGTGCTGGGGAGATGCAAAGGACAATTTGGAGAGCCGCTGGAACCTCGTGCAGGGTCGCTGGGGAGGTGACATGGACCATTCGGCGAGCCACTGGGACCACGTGCGGGGTTGCTGGGTCCCATGCCCGCGCTGGGGATGAGCCAGGTACCATTTGGGGAGACGCTGGGACACCTCGCAAAGTTACTGGGGCCCGTGCCCGCGCTTGGGAGGGTCAAGGGACTATATAGCGAGCCGCTGGGACCCCGCTCAGGGTTGATGTGGCCAGTGCGCGCGCTGATAATGTGCCAGGGACCATTTGGCGAGCTGCTGGGACCCCGCACAGAGTCGCTGGGCCCAGTGCGCGTGTTGGGGAGGGGCCAGGACCATTTATAATCTGCTGGGACCCCGCGCGTAGTTGCTGGGCCCTGTGCGTGCGCTGGGTAAGAGCCAGGGACCATTTGGGGAGCCGCTGGGACCCCGCACGAGGTTGCTGGTGCCTGTGCGCGCGCTGGGCATGTGCCAGGGACCATTTGTCGAGATGCTGGGAACCTTCACGTGATCGCTGGGGCCCGTGCACGCGCTGGGGAGGGTCAAGGGACTATTTAGCGAGCCTCTGGGAACCTGCACGTGATCGCTGGGCCTGTTCACGCACTGTGGAGGTGCCAGGGACCATTTGTCGAGACGCTGGGACCCCGCGCAAAGTTGCAGGGGCCCATGCCCGCGCTGGGGAGGGTCAAGGGATTATTTAGCGAGCCGCTGGGACCCCTCTCGGGGTTGATGTGGCCTGTGCGCGCACCGGGGATGTGCCAGGCACCATTTGACGAGCCACTTGGACCCCACGTGGGATCGCTGGGGCCCTTGCGCGTGCTGGAGATGTGCCAGGGACAATTTGGTGAGCCTCTGGGACCCTGCGCGAGGTCGCTGGGGCACGTGTGATCTGGGGAGAGGGCGGGTACTATTTCACGAGCCGCTGGGACCCCGCTCGAAGTCGCTTGGGCCAGTCCGTGCACTGGGGATTTCCCAGGGACCATTATGCGAGACTCTGGGTCACTGCATGAGGTCGCTGGGCCTCATGCTTGCGCCTGAGAGGTGTCAGGTACCATTTGGCGAAAGTCCGTGCACTGGGGATTTCCCAGGGACCATTATGCGAGACTCTGGGTCACTGTGTGAGGTCGCTGGGCCTCATGCTCGCGCCTGAGAGGTGTCAGGTACCATTTGGCGAGCCGCTGGGAAACATCACGAAGTCGCTGTGGCCCGTGCCTGCACTAGGGATGTGCCAGGGATGAAATAGGGACCATATGTGAGCCGCTGGGTCCCCGCGCGTGGTCGCTGGGCCCACTGTGCATGCTGGGGAGGTAGCAGGGACCATTGGGCGAGATGTTGGGACCCCGCGCGCGGGGTTGCAGGGGCCCGTGCGCGTGCTGGGGAGGTGCCAGGGATCATTTGGCGAGCCGCTGGGACCCCACACGATTAGCTCTGGCCTTTAAGCGTGCTGCGGAGATGCCAAGGACCATTTGGCGAGCCGCTCGGACCCCGCGCAGGGTCTCTGGGGCCCGTGCGCTCACTGGGGAGGGGCCATGGACCATATGGTGAGCCGCTGGGACCCCGTGCAAAGTTGCTGGGGCCAATGCGCACGCTGGGGATGTCCCAGGGACCATATGCGAGCCGCTAGGTCCCCGCGCTGGGTCGCTGGGCCCACTATGCGTGCTGGGGAGGTAGCAGGGATCACGTGCCACTGGGACCCTGCCCGGGGTTGCTGGCGCCCTTGCGCGTGCTAGGTAGGTGCCAGGGACCGTTTGCAGAGCCGCTGGGAACCCCCGCGGGGTCGCGGTGCCCTGTTCACATGCTGGGGAGGGGCCAGGGACCATTTGGCGAGCCGTTGGGACCACGGGCGAAGTCGCTGGGGCCCCGTGCACGTGCTGCATAGGTGCCAGAGCCCGTTTGGTGTGCCGCTCGGATCGAGCGCGTGGTCAATGGGGCCCGTGCGCGTGCTGTAGAGGCACCAGGGACCATTTGGTGGGCCGCCCAGAACCCACGCAGGGTCACTGGGGCCCATACGTGCACTGGGGTAGGGGCCAGGGAGCATTTGGCGAGCCGCTCGGACTCCGCGGAGGGTCTCTGGGGCCCGTGCATGTGCTGGGGAGGGGCCAGGGAACATTTGGCGAGCCGCTTGGAACCCGCGCGGGGTCGCTGGGCCCCGTACGTGTGGTGGGGAGGTGCCAGGGACCATTCAGTGAGCCACTCGGACCCCGTGCGGGGTCGCTGGGCCCCGTGCGCATGCTGCGGAGGTGCCAGGGACAGTTTGGCGAGCCGTTGGGATCCAGCGCGGGGGTGCTACGGCCCCTGCGCTTGCTGGGGAGGTGCCAGGGACCATTTGGCGAGCCGCTCGGTTCCCGCGTAGGGTCTCTGTGGCCTATGCTTCCGCTGGGCATGTGCCAGGGACCATTTACGGATCCGCAGGTACCCCGCACTGGATCGCTGGGGCCCTTGTGCGTGGTGCGGAGGCGCCAGGGACCATTTGGTGAGCTGTTGGGATCCGGCGCAGGGATGCTGCTGCCCCTGCGCTTGCTGCGGAGGTGCCAGGGACGATTTGCGAGCCGTGCGGGGTTGCTGGGCCCACTGCGCGTGCTGGGGATGTGCCAGGGACCATTTGGCGAGCAGTTGGGATCCCGCGCGGAGGTGCTGCAGCCCCTGCGCATGCTGCGGAGGTGCCAGGGACCATTTGGCGAGCCGCTCGGATCCCGCGCAGGGTCTCTGTGGCCTGTGCTTCCGCTGGGGATGTGCCAGGGACCATTTGACGATCAGCAGGTACCCCGCACTGGGTCGCTGGGGCCCGTGCGCATGCTGAGGAGGTGTCAGTGACCGTTTTGTGAGCCACTGGGACCCCGTGCAGTGTCGCTGGTGAACATGCGCGCTGGGGAGGTGCCAGGGACTGTTTGGCAAGCTGCTGGGACCTGACGCGGGGTTGCTGGGCCCCGTGCACATGCTGGGGAGGTGCCAGGAACAGTTTGGCGTGCCGCTGGGACCCCACGCGGGGTCACTGTAGCCCATGCGTGCACTGGGGGAGGGGCCAGGGACTGTTTGACGAGCCGCCTCGACCCTGCCAGAGGTTGCTGGGGGCCGTACGCATACGGGGTAGGTGGTAGGGACAGTTTGGCGAGCCACTGGGACCCCGTGCAGTGTCGCTGGTGAACATGCGTGCTGGGGAAGTGCCAGAGACCATTTGACGTGCCGCTGGGACGGCACGCAAAGTCACTGCTGCCCGTGCGCGTGCTGCGGAGGCGCCAGGGACCGTTTGGCGAGCCGCCTCGACCCTGCCGGAGGTTGCTGGCGCCCGTGCGCGTGCTGGGCAGGTGCCAGTGACCGTTTTGTGAGCCGCTGGGACCCCGTGCAGGGTTGCTGGGCCCCGTGCATGTGCTGGGGAGGTGCCAGGGACCATTCAGTGAGCCGCTCGGAACCTGCGTGGGGTCTGTGGGGCCCGTGCAAGCGCTGGGGAGGTGCCAGGGATCATTTGGCGAGCCGCTGGGATCCTGTGAGTGGTCTCTGGGGCCACTCTGCGTGCTAAGGTAGCAGGGATCACGCGCCACTGGGACCATGCCTGTGGTTGCTGGGCCCTGTGCGCACGCTGGGTAGGAGCCAGGGACCATTTGGCGAGCCGCTGGGACCCCGCGCAGGATCGCTGGGCCGTGTGCGTGCGCTGGGGAGTGGCCAGGGACCATTTGGCAAGCCACTGGGACACTGCGTTGGGTCTCTGGGCGTCGTGCGTGTGCTTGTGATGTGCTAGGGACCTTTTGGGGAGCCCTGGGACTCTACGCCTGGTAACTGGGGCCCATGCGCGTGCTGGGGAGGTACCAAGGACCATTTGGAGAGCCACAGGAACCTCGTGCAGTGTCGCTGGGCCCCGTGCGCTCGCTGGGGAGGTGACATGGACCATTCGGTGAGCCACTGGGACCCCGTGCGGGGTCGCTGGGTCCCATGCCCGCGCTGGGGATGAGCAAGGTACCATTTGGCGAGACTCTGGGACCCCTCGCAAAGTTGCTGGGGCCCGTGCCCGCGCTGGGGAGGGTCAAGGGATTATTTAGCGAGCCGCTGGGACCCCTCTCGGGGTTGATGTGGCCAGTGAGCGCGCTGGGGATGTGCCAGGGACCATTTGGCAAGCTGCTGGGACCCCGCGCGAAGTTGCTGGGGCTCGTGCGCGCTGGGGAGGAGCCAGGCACCATTTGACGAGCCACTTGGACCCCACGTGAGATCGCTGGGACCAGTGCGTGCACTGGGCAGGTACCAGGGACCATTTGGCGAACCGCTGGGACCCTGCTCGCAGTCGCTGGGGCCCTTGCGCGTGCTGGGGATGTGCCAGGGACAATTTGGCGAGCCTCTGGGACCCTGCGCGAGGTCGCTGGGGCACGTGTGATCTTGGGAGGGGGCAGGTACTATTTCACGAGCCGCTGGGACCCCGCTCGAAGTCGCTGGGGCTAGTCCGTGCACTGGGGATTTCCCAGGGACCATTATGCGAGACTCTGGGTCACTGCGTGAGGTCGCTGGGCCTCATGCTCGCGCCTGAGAGGTGTCAGGTACCATTTGGCGAGCCGCTGGGACCATGCTCGTGGTTGCTGGGCCCTGTGCGCGTGCTGGGGAGGTTGCAGGGATCGTTTGGCGACCCGCTGGGACCCGTGCGCATGCTCGGGATGTGCCAGGGACCATTTGGCGAGCAGTTGGGATACCGCGTGGAGGTGCTGCGGCCTGTGCTTCCACTGGGGATATGCCAGGGACCATTTGACGATCAGCAGGTACCCCGCACTGGGTCGCTGAGGCCCGTGCGCATGCTGCGGAGGCGCCAGGGACCGTTTGGCGAGCCGCCTCGACCCTGCCGGAGGTTGCTTTTGCCCGTGCGCGTGCTGGGGAGGTGCCAGTGACCGTTTTGTGAGCTGCTGGGACCCCGTGCAGGGTTGCTGGGCCCCGTGCCTGTGCTGGGGAGGTGCCAGGGACCATTCAGTGAGCCGCTCGGACCCTGCGTGGGGCCTTTGGGGCCCGTGCGAGCGCTGGGGAGGTGCCAGAGATCATTTGGCGTGCCGCTGGGATCCTGCGAGTGGTCCCTTGGGCAGCTGCGTGTGCTGGGGAGGTGCCAGGGACCATTTGGCGATCCGCTCGGACCCCGCGCAGGGTCTCTGGGGCCCGTGCGCTCGCTGGGGAGGGGCCATGGACGATATGGCGAGCCGCTGGGTCCCTGCGCGGGGTCGCTGGGCCCACTCTGCGTGCTGAGGTAGCAGGGATCACGCGCCACTGGGACCATGCTCGTGGTTGCTGGGCCCTGTGCGTGCGCTGGGTAGGAGCCAGGGACCATTTGGCCAGCCGCTGGGACCCCGCGCGGGATCGCTGGGCTGAGTGCTTGCGCTGGGGAGTGGCCAGGGACCATTTGGCAAGCCACTGGGACACTGCGTTGGGTCTCTGGGCGTCATGCGTGTGCTCGTGATGTGCTAGGGACCTTTTGGGGAGCCCTGGGACTCTACGCCTGGTAACTGGGGCCCATGCGCGTGCTGGGGAGGTGCCAAGGACCATTTGGAGAGCCACTGGAACCTCGTGCGGGGTCGCTGGGTCCCGTGCTCGCGCTGGGGATGAGCCAGGTACCATTAGGCGAGACGCTGGGACCCCTCGCAAAGTTGCTGGGGCCCGTGCCCACGCTGGGGAGGGTCAAGGGATTATTTAGCGAGCCGCTGGGACCCCGCTCGGGGTTGATGTGGCCTGTGCGCATGCTGGTAAGGTGCCAGGGACCATTTGGCGAGCTGCTGGGACCCCGCGCGCACTCTGGGGATGTGCCATGGACCATTTCGCACGCTGCTGGGACCCCGCGCGAAGTTACTGAGGCTCGTGCGCGCGCTGGGGAGGAGCCAGGCACCATTTGACGAGCCACTTGGACCCCACGTGGGATCGCTGGGACCAGTGCGTGCACTGGGCAGGTACCAGCGACCATTTGGCAAGCCGCTGGGACCCTGCTCGAAGTCGCTGGGGCCCTTGCGCGTGCTGGGGATGTGCCAGGGACCATTTGGCGAGCTGCTGGGACCCCGCGCACACGCTGGGGAGGGGCAAGGGAGCATTTGCGAGCCGCTTGGACCCCATGCGGGGTCGCAGGGCCCCGTACTTGTGCAGGGACCAATGCGTGCGCTGGGTAGGTACTAGTGACCATTTGGCGAGCTGCTGGGAACCCGCTCAAAGTCGCTGGAGCCTGTGCGAGTGCTGGGGATGTGGCAGGGATCATTTGGCAAGCCTCTGGGAGACCACGCAAGGTCACTGGGCCCAGTGCGTGCGTTTGGGAGGTACCAGGGACCATTTGGAGAACCGCTGGGACCACGTGCTGGGTCGCTGGGCCCTGTGTGCACGCAGGGGAGGAGCCAGGTACCATTTGGTGAGCTGCTGGGACCCTGCACGAAGTCGCTGTGACCCGTGTATGTGCTGTGGACGTGCCAGGGACCATTTGGCGAGCCGCTGGAACCCCGCGTTTTCTCGCTTGGCCACGTGCGTGCGCTGGGGAGTGGCCAGGGACCATTTGGAGAGCCGCTGGAATCCCGCGTTGGGTCGCGGGTTCGCTGGGCCCTGTGCGTGTGCTGGGCAGGTACCAGGGACCATTTGGCGAGCCGCTGGGACCCTGCTCGAAGTCGCTGGGGCCCTTGAGCATGCTGGGGATGTGTCAGGGACATTTGGCGAGCCTCTTGGACCCCGGGCGAGGTCACTGGGCCTTGTGCGTGCAGTGGGGAGTGGACAGGGTTCATTTGGAAAGCTGCTGGGACCCAGCGCGAAGTTGCTGGGGCTCGTGCACACACTGGGGATATGCCAGTGACTATTTGCGAGATGCTGGGACCCCACGCAAAGTCGCTGGGTCCCGTGCGTGCACTGGAGATGTGCCATGGACCATTTGCGAGGTGCTGGGACCCGGCGCACAGTTGATGGGCCCTGTGCGCGACTTGGGGAGGAGCCAGGCACCATTTGACGAGCCACTTGGACCCCGTGGGGGATCGCTGGGACCAATGCGTGCGCTGGGCAGGTACCAGTGACCATTTGGCGAGCTGCTGGGAACCCGCTCGAAGTTGCTGGAGCCTGTGCGAGTGCTGGGGATGTGCTAGGGACCTTTTGGGGAGCCCTGGGACTCTACGCCTGGTAACTGGCACCCAATGCACGCGCTGGGGAGGTGCTAAGGACCATTTGGAGAGCCGCTGGAACCTCGCACAGTGTCGCTGGGCCGCGTGTGTGCGCTGGGGAGTGGCCAGGGACCATTTGGCGAGCCACTGGGACCCCGCGTTGGGTCTCTGGGTCCCATGCGTGTGCTGCGGAGGTGCCAGGGACCATTTGGCGAGCCGCTGGAGCCCCGCGCGGGGTCGCGGGGTCGCGGGGTCGCTGGGTCGCTGGGCCCTGTGCGTGTGCTGGGGAGTGGCCAGGGACCATTTGGCGAGCCACTGGGACCCCGCGTTGGGTCTCTGGGTCCCATGCGTGTGCTGCGGAGGTGCCAGCCACCATTTGACGAGCCACTTGGACCCCACGCGGGATCGCTGGGACCAGTGCGTGCACTGGGCAGGTACAACGGACCATTTAGCGAGCCACTGGGACCCTGCTCGAAGTCGCTGGGGCCCTTGCGCGTGCTGGGGATGTGCCAGGGATAATTTGGCTAGCCGCTGGGAACACTTGCGAAGTTGTTGGCACCCGTGCCCACTCTTGAGATGTACCAGGGACCATTTGCGAGCTGCTGGGAGCATGCTCGTGGTTGCTGGGCCCTGTGCGCACGATGGGTATGAACCAGGGACCATTTGGCGAGCCGCTGGGACCCCGCGCGGGATCGCTGGGCCACGTGCGTGCGCTGGGGAGTGGCCAGGGACCATTTGGCAAGTCACTGGGACACCGCTTTTGGTCTTTGGGCCTCGTGCGTGTGCTCGTGATGTGCTAGGGACCTTTTGGGGAGCCCTAGGACTCTACGCCTGGTAACTGGCGCCCAATGCGCGCGCTGGGGAGGTGCCAAGGACCATTTGGAGAGCTGCTGGAACCTCGCGCAGTGTCGCTGGGCCGCGTGTGTGCGATGGGGAGTGGCCAGGGACCATTTGGCGAGCCACTGGGACCCCGCGTTGGGTCTCTGGGCCCCATGCGTGTGCTGCGGAGGTGCCAAGGACCATTTGGCGAGCCGCTGGACGCCCGCGCGGGGTTGCGGGGTCGCTGGGCCCTGTGCGTGTGCTGGGGAGTCGCCAGGGTCCATTTGGTGAGCCGCTCCGACCAGACGCGTGGTCTCTGGGGCCGGTGTACGCGGTGGGTGGTGCCAGGGATCATTTGGCGAGCCGCAGGGACCCCTGCTCGGGGACATTGGGCCCCTGCTCGGGGACATTGGGCCCCGTGCGCTCGCCGGGGAAGAGCCAGCCACCATTTGACGAGCCACTTGGACCCCGTGGGGGATCGCTGGGACCAATGCGTGCGCTGGGCAGGTACCAGTGACCATTCGGCGAGCCTCTGGGAACCCGCGCGGGGTCGCTGTGCCCAGTGTGCGCGCAGGGGAGGAGCCAGGTACCATTTGGTGAGCTGCTGGGACCCTGCACGAAGTCGCTGTGGCCCGTGCGCGTGCTGTGGACGTGCCAGGGACCATTTGGCTAACCGCTGGAACCCCGCGCTTTTTCGCTTGGCCGCGTGCGTGCGCTGGGGAGTGGCCAGGGCCCATTTGGTGAGCCGCTGGAATCCCGCGTGGGGTCGCGGAGTCGCTGGGCCCTGAGCGTGAGCTGGGGAGTGGCCAGGGTTCATTTGGAAAGCTGCTGGGACCCCGCGCGAAGTTGCTGGGTCTCTGGCGCGCACTGGGGATGTGCTAGTGACTATTTGCGAGATGCTGGGACCCCACGAAAAGTTGCTGGGGCCCGTGCGTGCACTGGAGATGTGCCAGGGACCATTTGGCGAGCCACTGGGACCCCGCGTTGGGTCTCTGGGCCCCATGCGTGTGCTGCGGAGGTGCCAGGGACCATTTGGCGAGCCGCTGGAAGCCCGTGCGGGGTTGCGGGGTCGCTGGGCCCTGTGCGTGTGCTGGGGAGTCGCCAGGGTCCATTTGGTGAGCCGCTCCGACCAGACGCGTGGTCTCTGGGACTAATGCGTGCGCTGGGCAGGTACCAGTGACCATTCGGCGAGCCTCTGGGAACCCGCGCGGGGTCGCTGTGCCCAGTGTGCGCGCAGGGGAGGAGCCAGGTACCATTTGGTGAGCTGCTGGGACCCTGCACGAAGTCGCTGTGGCCCGTGCGCGTGCAGTGGACGTGCCAGGGACCATTTGGCTAACCGCTGGAACCCCGCGCTTTTTCGCTTGGCCGCGTGCGTGCGCTGGGGAGTGGACAGGGCCCATTTGGTGAGCCGCTGGAATCCCGCGTGGGGTCGCGGAGTCGCTGGGCCCTGAGCGTGAGCTGGGGAGTGGCCAGGGTTCATTTGGAAAGCTGCTGGGACCCCGCGCGAAGTTGCTGGGTCTCTGGCGCGCACTGGGGATGTGCTAGTGACTATTTGCGAGATGCTGGGACCCCACGAAAAGTTGCTGGGGCCCGTGCGTGCACTGGAGATGTGCCAGGGACCATTTGGCGAGCCACTGGGACCCCGCGTTGGGTCTCTGGGCCCCATGCGTGTGCTGCGGAGGTGCCAGGGACCATTTGGCGAGCCGCTGGAAGCCCGTGCGGGGTTGCGGGGTCGCTGGGCCCTGTGCGTGTGCTGGGGAGTCGCCAGGGTCCATTTGGTGAGCCGCTCCGAACAGACGCGTGGTCTCTGGGGCCGGTGTACGCGGTGGGTGGTGCCAGGGATCATTTGGCGAGCCGCAGGGACCCCTGCTCGGGGACATTGGGCCCCGTGCGCTCGCTGGGGAAGAGCAAGCCACCATTTGACGAGCCACTTGGACCCCGTGGGGGATCGCTGGGACCAATGCGTGCGCTGGGCAGGTACCAGTGACCATTTGGCGAGCTGCTGGGAACCCGCTCGAAGTCGCTGGAGCCTGTGCGAGTGCTGGGGATGTGGCAGGGGTCATTTGGCAAGCCTCTGGGACACCACGCAAGGTCACTGGGCCCAGTGCGTGCGTTTGGGAGGTACCAGGGACCATTTGGAGAACCGCTGAGACCACGTGCGGGGTCGCTGGGCCCAATGCGCGTGTTGGGGAGGGGCCAGGGACCATTCGGCGAGCCTCTGGGACCCCGCGCGGGGTCGCTGTGCCCAGTGTGCGCGCAGGGGAGGAGCCAGGTACCATTTGGCGAGCTCTGGGACCCTGCACGAAGTCGCTGTGGCCCGTGCGCGTGCTGTGGACGTGCCAGGGACCATTTCGCGAGAAGCCGGAACCACGCGCTTTTTCGCTTGGCCGCGTGCGTGCGCTGGGGAGTTGCCAGGGACCATTTGGAAAGCCACTGGGACACCGCGTTGGGTCTCTGGGCCTCGTGCGTGTGCTCGTTATGTGCTAGGGACATTTTGGGGAGCCCTGGGACTCTACGCCTGGTAACTGGGGCCCATGCGCGCGCTGGGGAGGTGCCAAGGACCATTTGGAAAGCTGCTAGAACCTCGCGCAGTGTCGCTGGGCCTGTGCGCTCGCTGGGGAGGTGACATGGACCATTCGGCGAGCAACTGGGACCCCGTGCAGGGTCGCTGGGTCCCATGCCCGCGCTGGGGATGAGCCAGGTACCATTTGGCGAGACGCTGGGACCCCTCGCAAAGTTGCTGGGGCCCGTGCCCTCGCTGGGGAGGGTCAAGTGATTATTTAGCGAGTCGCTGGGACCCCTCTCGGGGTTGATGTGGCCAGTGCGCGCGCCGGGGATGTGCCAGGGACCATTTGGCGAGCTGCTGGGACCCTGCACGAAGTTGCTGGGGCTCGTGCGCGTGCTGGGGAGGAGCCAGGCACCATATGACGAGCCAATTGGACCACACCTGGGATCGCTGGGACCAGTGCGTGCACTGGGTAAGGTACCAGGGACCATTTGGCGAGCCGCTGGGGTCCTGCTCGAAGTCGCTGGGGCCCTTGCGCATGCTGCGGATGTGCCAGGGACAATTTGGCGAGCCTCTGGGACCCTGCCCAAGGCCGCTGGGGCTCATGTGATCTGGGGAGGGGGCAGGTACTATTTCATGAGCCGCTGGGACCGCACTCAAAGTTGCTGGGGCCAGTCCGTGCACTGGGGATTTCCCAGGGACCATTATGCGAGACTCTGGGTCACTGCGTGAGGTCGCTGGGCCTCATGCTCGCGCCTGAGTTGTGTCAGGTACCATTTGGCAAGCCGCTGGGAAACATCATGAAGTCGATGGGGCAAGTGCCTGCACTAGGGATGTGCCAGGGACCATTTACGAGTCTCTGGGACAATGTGCGAGGTCACTGGGCCCAGTGTGTGTGCTTGGGAGATACCAGGGACCATTTGGTGAGCCGCTGGGACCCTGCTCGAAGTCCCTGGGGTCTTGCGCGTGCTGGGGATGTGCCTGGGATTATTTGGCGAGCCTCTGCGACCCTGTGCGAGGTCGCAGGGGCACGTGTGATCTGGGGAGGGGGCAGGTACCATTTAGCGAGCCGCTGGGACCCCGCGCGTGGTTGCTGGGCCCTGTGCATGCTCTGGGTAAGAGCCAGGGACCATTCTGGGATCCGCTGTGACCCCGCATGAGGTCGCTGTTGCCTGTGCGAGTGCTGGTGAGGTGCCTGGGACCATTTGGAGAGCAGCTGGGACCCCGCACGGGGTCGCTGTGCCCAGTGTGCGCACTGGGGAGGAGCCAGGTACCATTTGGCGAGCTGCTGAGACACTGCACGAAGTCGCTGTGGCCCGTGCATGTGCTGGGGATGTGCCAGGGACCATTTGGTGAGCCTCTGGGAAACCACGCGAGGTCACTGGGCCCAGTGCGTGCGCTTGGGAGGTACCAGGGACCATTTGTAGAACCGCTGGGACCACGTGCAGGGTCGCTGGGCCCAATGAGCGTGATGGGGAGTTGCCAGGATTCATTTGGCAAGCCGCTGGGACCTGCGCGGGGTCGCTGGGACCTGTGCGCGCGCTGGGGCGGGGCCAGGGACCATTTAGCGTGCCGTAGGGACCATACGTGATGTCGCTGGGCCCCATACGCATGCTGGTGAGGTGCCAGGGATCATGTGTCGAGCTACTGGTACCCCGCGCGCACGCTGGGGTGGGGCAAGAGAGCAAGGGAGCCGCTTGGACCCCATGCGGGGTCGCAGGGCCCCGAACTTGTGCAGGGGCGGTGCCAGGTACCATTTGGCGAGCCGCTTGGAACCCTTGCGAAGTTGCTGGCGCCCGTGCCCACTCTTGAGACCATTTGCGAGGTGCTGGGACCCCGCGCGCAGTTGTTGGGCCCTGTGCGCGACTTGGGGAGGAGCCAGGCACCATTTGACGAGCCACTTGGACCACGTGCGGGATCGCTGGGACCAATGCGTGCGCTGGGCAGGTACCAGGGACAATTTGGCGAGCTGCTGTGAACCCGCTCGAAGTCGCTGGAGCCTGTGCGAGTGCTGGGGATGTGGCAGGGACCATTTGGCGAACCTCTAGGACCCCGCGTGGGGTCACGGGGTCGCTGGGCCTTGTGCGTGCACTGGGGAGTGGCCAGGGTTCATTTGGAAAGCTGCTGGGACCCCGCGCAAAGTTGCTGGGGCTCGTGCACGCACTGGAGATGTGACAGTGACTATTTGCGAGACGCTGGGACCCCGCGCGCAGTTGTTGGGCCCTGTGCGCGACTTGGGGAGGAGCCAGGCACCATTTGACGAGCCACTTGGACCCCGTGCGGGATCGCTGGGACCAATGCGTGCGCTGGGCAGGTACCAGGGACAATTTGGCGAGCTGCTGGGAACCCGCTCGAAGTCGCTGGAGCCTGTGCGAGTGCTGGGGATGTTGCAGGGATCATTTGGCAAGCCTCTGGGACACCACGCGAGGTCACTGGGCCCAATGAGCTCACTGGGGAGGTGCCAGGGACCATTCGGCGAGCCTCTGGGATCCCGCAAGAGGTCGCTGGTGCCTGTGCGAGTGCTGCTGTGGTGCCTGGGACCATTTGGAGAGCAGCTGGGACCCCGCACGGGGTCGCTAGGCCCAATGAGCTCACTGGGGAGGTGCCAGGGACCATTCGGCGAGCCTCTGGGACCCCGCGTGGGGTCGCTGTGCCCAGTGTGCGCGCAGGGGAGGAGCCAGGTACCATTTGGCGAGCTGCTGGGACCCTGCACGAAGTCGCTGTGGCCCGTGCGCGTGCTGGGGACGTGCCAGGGACCATTTGGCGAGCCGCTGGAACCCCGCGCTTTTTTGCTTGGCCGCGTGCGTGCGCTGGGGAGTGGCCTGGGACCACTTGGTGAGCCGCTGGAAGACCTCGTGGGGTCGCGGGGTCGCTGGGCCCTGTGTGTGCGCTGGGGACTGGCCAGGGTTCATTTGGAAAGCTGCTGGGACCCCGCGCGAAGTTGCTGGGGCTCTTGCGCGCACTGGGGATGTGCTAGTGACTATTTGCGAGATTCTGGGACCCCGCGCAAAGTCGCTGGGGCCCGTGCGTGCACTGGAGATGTGCCAGGGACCATTTGCGAGGTGCTGGGACCCCGCGCGCGGTTGCTGGGCCCTGTGCGCGCGCTGGGGAGAAGCCAGGCACCATTTGACGAGCCACTTTGACCCCGTGTTGGGTCTCTGAGCCCCATGCGTGCGCTGGGGAGGAGCCAGGCACCATTTGATGAGCCAATTGGACCCCACGCGGGATCGCTGGGACCAGTGCATGCACCATGCAGGTACCAGGGACCATTTGGCGAGCCGCTGGGACCCTGCTCGAAGTCGCTGGGGAATTGTGCGTGCTGGGGATGTGCCCGGGATCATTTGACGAGCCTCTGCAACCCTGTGCGAGGTCGCTGGGGCACGTGTGATCTGGGGAGGGGGCAGGTACCATTTAGCGAGCCACTGGGACCCCACTCGGGGTTGATGTGGCCTGTGCGCACGTTGGGGAGGGGCCAGGGACCATGTGTGATCCGCTGGGACCCCGCGTGTGGTTGCTGGGCCCTGTGCATGGTCAGGGTAACAGCCAGGGACCATTCTGGGATCCGCTGTGACCCCGCACGAGGTCGCTGGTGCCTGTGCGAGTGCTGGTGAGGTGCCTGGGACCATTTGGAGAGCAGCTGGGACCCTGTGCGGGGTCGTTGTGCCCAGTGTGCGCGCTGGGGAGGAGCCAGGTACCATTTGGCGAGCTGCTGGGACACTGCACGAAGTCGCTGTGGCCCGTGTGCGTGCTGTGGATGTGCCAGGGACCATTTGGTGAGCCTCTGGGACACCACGCGAGGTCAGTGGGCCCAGTGTGTGCACTTGGGAGGTACCAGGGACCATTTGGAGAACCGCTGGGACCACGTGCAGGGTCACTGGGCCCAATGCGCGTGATGGGGAGGTGCCAGGATCCATTTGGCAAGCCGCTGGGACCTGCGCAGGGTCGCTGGGACCCGTGCGCACGCTGGGGCGGGGCCAGGGACCATTTAGCGTGCCGTAGGGACCCTATTTGAGGTCGCTGGGCCCCATGCGTGTGCTGGTGAGGTGCCAGGGACCATGTGCCGAGCTACTGGGACACCGCGCGCGCGCTGGGGAGGGCCAAGGGAGCATTTGCGAGTCGCTTGGACCCCATGCGGGGTCGCAGGGCCCCGTACTTGTGCAGGGGCGGTGCCAGGTACCATTTGGCGAGCCATTGGGAACCCTTGCGAAGTTGCTGGCGCCCGTGCCCACTCTTGAGATGTACCAGGGACCATTTGCGAGCTGCTGGGACCATGCTCGTGGTTCCTGGGCCACGTGCGTGAGCTGGGGAGTGGCCAGGGACCATTTGGCAAGCCACTGGGACACCGCTTTGCGTCTCTGGGCCTCGTGCGTGTGCTCGTGATGTGATAGGGACCTTTTGGGGAGCCCTTTGACTCTACGCCTGGTAACTGGCGCCCAATGCGCGCGCTGGGGAGGTGCCAAGGACCATTTTGAGAGCTGCTGGAACCTCGTGCTTTTTTGCTTGGCAGCTTACGTGCGCTGGGGAGTGGCCAGGGACCATTTGTTGAGCCGCTGGAACCCCGCGTGAAGTTGCTGGGGCTCTTGCGTGCACTGGGGATGTGCTAGTGACTATTTGCGAGATGCTGGGACCCCGCGCAGTCGCTGGGGCCCGTGCGTGCACTGGAGATGTGCCAGGGACCATTTGCGAGGTGCTGGGACCCTGCGCGCGGTTGCTGGGCCCTGTGCGCGCGATGGGGAGGAGCCAGGCACCATTTGACGAGCCACTGTGACCCCGTGTTGGGTCTCTGAGCCCCATGCGTGCGCTGGGGAAGAGCCAGGCACCATTTTACGAGCCACTTGGACCCTGCGCGGGATCGCTGAGACCAGTGCGTGCACTGGGCAGGTATCAGGGACCATTTGGCGAGCTGCTGGGATCCTGCTCGAAGTCGCTGTTGAGGTGCTAGGGACGATTTGGCGAGCTGCTGGGACACCGCGTGGGGTCGCTGGGCCTCATGCGCACGCCTGAGAGGTGTCAGGTACCATTTGGCTAGCCGCTGGGAAAACTCGCGAAGTTGCTGGGGCCCGTGCCTGCGCTGGGGATAGGACAGGGACCATGTGCGAGCCTCTTGAACACTGCGCGAGATCGCTGGGGCCAGTGCGTGCGCTTGGGAGGTACCAGGGACCATTTGACGAGATGCTGGGTCCCCACTCGGGGTCCCTGGGCACTATGCGTGCGCTGGAGAGGTGCCAGGGACCATTTGTCGAGATGCTGGGAACCTGCACGTGATCGCTGGGCCTGTGCACGCGCTGTGGAGGTGCCAGGGACCATTTGTCGAGACGCTGGGACCCCGCGCAAAGTCGCTGGGGCCCGTGCGTGTACTGGGGATGTGCCAGGGACCATTTGGCGAGCCTCTGGGAACCTGCACGTGATCGCTGGGGCCCGTGCACGCGCTGGGGAGGTGCCAGGGACCATTTAGCGAGCCTCTGGGATACCGCACGTGGTCGCTGGGCCGAGTGTGTGCGCTGGGCAGGTACCATGGACAATTTGGGGAGCCTCTGGGACCCTGCGCGAGGTCGCTGGGGCACGTGTGTTCTGGGGAGGGGGCAGGTACTATTTCACGAGCCGCTGGGACCCTGCTCGAAGTCGCTGGGGCCAGTCCGTGCACTGGGGATTTCCCAGGGACCATTATGCGAGACTCTGGGTCACTGCGTGAGGTCGCTGGGTCTCATGCTCGCGCCTGAGATGTGTCAGGTACCATTTGGCGAGCCGCTGGGAAACATCATGAAGTCGATGGGGCAAGTGCCTGCACTAGGGATGTGCCAGGGACCATTTGGTGAGCCTCTGGGAAACCACGCGAGGTCACTGGGCCCAGTGCGTGCGCTTGGGAGGTACCAGGGACCATTTGGAGAACCGCTGGGACCACGTGCAGGGTCGCTGGGCCCAATGAGCGTGATGGGGAGTTGCCAGGATTCATTTGGCAAGCCGCTGGGACCTGCGCGGGGTCGCTGGGACCTGTGCGCGCGCTGGGGCGGGGCCAGGGACCATTTAGCGTGCCGTAGGGACCATACGTGATGTCGCTGGGCCCCATACGCGTGCTGGTGAGGTGCCAGGGACCATGTGTCGAGCTACTGGTACCCCGCGCGCACGCTGGGGTGGGGCAAGAGAGCAAGGGAGCCGCTTGGACCCCATGCGGGGTCGCAGGGCCCCGAACTTGTGCAGGGGCGGTGCCAGGTACCATTTGGCGAGCCGCTTGGAACCCTTGCGAAGTTGCTGGCGCCCGTGCCCACTCTTGAGACCATTTGCGAGGTGCTGGGACCCCGCGCGCAGTTGTTGGGCCCTGTGCGCGACTTGGGGAGGAGCCAGGCACCATTTGACGAGCCACTTGGACCACGTTGCTGGGGCCCGTGCCCGCGCTGGGGAGGGTCAAGGGATTATTTAGCGAGCCGCTGGGATCCCTCTCGGGGTTGATGTGGCCAGTGCGCGCGCCGGGGATGTGCCAGGGACCATTTGGCAAGCTGCTGGTACCCCGCGCGAAGTTGCTGGGGCTTGTGCGCGTGCTGGGGAGGAGCCAGGCACCATTTGACGAGCCACTTGGACCCCACGTGAGATCGCTGGGACCAGTGCGTGCACTGGGCAGGTACCAGGGACCATTTGGCAAACCGCTGGGACCCTGCTCGATGTTGCTGGGGCCCTTGCGCGTGCTGGGGATGTGCCAGGGACAATTTGGCGAGCCTCGGGGACCCTGCGTGAGGTCGCTGGGGCACGTGTGATCTTGGGAGGGGGCAGGTACTATTTCACGAGCCGCTGGGACCCCGCTCAAAGTCGCTGGAGCTAGTCCGTGCACTGGGGATTTCCCAGGGACCATTATGCGAGACTCTGGGTCACTGAGTGAGGTCGCTGGGCCTCATGCTCATGACTGAGTGGTCTCAGGTACCATTTGGCGAGCCGCTGGGACCATGCTTGTGGTTGCTGGGCCCTGTGCGCGCGCTGGGGAGGAGCCAGGGACCATTTGGCGAGCCGCTGGGACTCCGCGCGGGATCGCTGGGCCGCATGCGTGCGCTGGGGAGTGGCCAGGGACCATTTGGCAAGCCACTGGGACACTGCTTTGGGTCTCTGGGCCTCGTGCGTGTGCTCGTGATGTGCTAGGGACCTTTAGGGGAGCCCTGGGACTCTATGCCTGGTAACTGGGGCCCATGCGCGCGCTGGGGAGGTGCCAAGGACCATTTGGAGAGCCGCTGGAACCTCGTGCAGTGTCGCTGGGCCCCGTGCGATCGCTGGGGAGGTGACATGGACCATTCGATGAGCCACTGGGAACATGTGCGGGGTCGCTGGGTCCCATGCCCGCGCTGGGGATGAGCCAGGCACCATTTGACGAGCCACTTGGACCACGTTGCTGGGGCCCGTGCCCGCGCTGGGGAGGGTCAAGGGATTATTTAGCGAGCCGCTGGGACCCCTCTCGGGGTTGATGTGGCCTGTGCGCGCGCCGGGGATGTGCCAGGCACCATTTGACGAGCCACTTGGACCCCACGTGGGATCGCTGGGACCAGTGCGTGCACTGGGAGGTTACCAGCGACCATTTGGCGAGCCGCTGGGACCCTGCTCGAAGTCGCTGGGGCCCTTGCATGTGCTGGGGATGTGCCAGGGACAATTTGGCGAGCCTCTGGGACCTTGCGCGAGGTCGCTGGGGCACGTGTGATCTGGGGAGAGGGCGGGTACTATTTCACGAGCCGCTGGGACCCCGTGCGAAGTTGCTGGGGCCAATGCGCACGCTGGGGATGTCCCAGGGACCATATGCGAGCCGCTAGGTCCCCGCGCTGGGTCGCTGGGCCCACTGTGCATGCTGGGGAGGTAGCAGGGATCACGTGCCACTGGGACCCTGCCCGGGGTTGCTGGTGCCCTTGCGCGTGCTAGGTAGGTGCCAGGGACCGTTTGCAGAGCCGCTGGGAACCCCCGCGGGGTCGTGGTGCCCTGTTCGCATGCTGTGGAGGGGCCAGGGACCATTTGGCGAGCCTTTGGGACCACGGGCGAAGTCGCTGGGCCCCGTGCACGTGCTGCATAGGTGCCAGAGCCCGTTTGGTGTGCCGCTCGGATCGAGCGTGTGGTCGATGGGACCCCGGGCGAAGTCGCTGGGCCCCGTGCACGTGCTGCGTAGGTGCCAGAGACCGTTTGTTGTGCCGCTCGGATCAAGCACGTGGTCAATGGGGCCCGTGCGCGTGCTGTAGAGGCACCAGGGACCATTTGGTGGGCCGCCCAGAACCCACGCAGGGTCACTTGGGCCCATACGTGCGCTGGGGTAGGGGCCAGGGACCATTTGGCGAGCCGCTCGGACCCCGCAGAGGGTCTCTGGGGCCCGTGCATGTGCTGGGGAGGGGCCAGGGAACATTTGGCAAGCCGCTTGGACCCCGCGCGGGGTCGCTGGGCCCCGTACGTGTAGTGGGGAGGTGCCAGGGACCATTCAGTGAGCCACTTGGACCCTGCGCTGGGTCTGTGGGGCCCGTGCGCATGCTGGGGATGGGCCATGGACCATATGGCGAGCTGCTGGGACCCCGTGCGAAGTTGCTGTGGCCCATGCGCGTGCTGGGGATGTCCCAGGGACCATATGTGAGCCGCTGTGTCCCCGTGCGGGGTCGCTGGGCCCCGTGCGCATGCTGGGGAGGTGCCAGGGACCATTTGGCGAGCCGCTCGGATCCCGCGTAGGGTCTCTGTGGCCTGTGCTTCCGCTGGGCATGTGCCAGGGACCATTTAGGGATCCACAGGTACCCCGCACTGGATCGCTGGGGCCCGTGTGCGTGGTGCGGAGGAGCCAGGGACCATTTGGCGGGCCACCCGGAACCCGCGCGGGGTTACTCGGGCCCATGCGTGCGCTGGGGGAGGGGCCAGGGACCATTTGGTGAGCTGTTGGGATCCGGCGCAGGGATGCTGCTGCCCCTGCGCTTGCTGCGGATGTGCCAGGGACGATTTGCGAGCCGTGCGGGGTTGCTGGGCCCACTGCGCGTGCTGGGGATGTGCCAGGGACCATTTGGCGAGCAGTTGGGATCCCGCGCGGAGGTGCTGCAGCCCCTGCGCTTGCTGCGGAGGTGCCAGGGACTATTTGGCGAGCCGCTCGGATCCCGCGCAGGGACTCTGTGGCCTGTGCTTCCACTGGGGATGTGCCAGGGACCATTTGACGATCAGCAGGTACCCCGCACTGGGTCACTGCTGCCCGTGTGCGTGCTGCGGAGGTGCCAGGGACCGTTTGGCGAGCCGCCTCGACCCTGCCGGAGGTTGCTGGGGCCCGTGCGCGTGCTGGGGAGGTGCCAGGGACCATTCAGTGAGCCGCTCGGAACCTGTGTGGGGTCTGTGAGGCCCGTGCAAGCGCTGGGGAGGTGCCAGGGATCATTTGGCGAGCCGCTGGGATCCTGTGAGTGGTCTCTGTGGCCTGTGCGCACGCTGGGTAGGAGCCAGGGACCATTTGGCGAGCCGCTGGGACCACGCGCAGGATCGCTGGGACGTGTGCGTGCGCTGGGGAGTGGCCAGGGACCATTTGGCAAGCCACTGGGACACTGCGTTGGGTCTCTGGGCGTCGTGCGTGTGCTCGTGATGTGCTAGGGACCTTTTGGGGAGCCCTGGGACTCTACGCCTGGTAACTGGGGCCTATGTGCGTGCTGGGGAGGTGCCAAGGACCATTTGGAGAGCCACAGGAACCTCGTGCAGTGTCGCTGGGCCCTGTGCGCTCGCTGGGGAGGTGACATGGACCATTCGGTGAGCCACTGGGACCCCATGCGGGGTCGCTGGGTCCTATGCCCGCGCTGGGGATGAGCCAGATACCATTTGGCGAGACGCTGGGACCCCTCGCAAAGTTGCTGGGGCCCGTGCCCACGCTGGGGAGGGTCAAGGGATTATTTAGCGAGCCGCTGGGACCCCTCTCGGGGTTGATGTGGCCAGTGAGCGCGCTGGGGATGTGCCAGGGACCATTTGGCAAGCTGCTGGGACCCCGCGCGAAGTTGCTGGGGCTCGTGCGAGCGCTGGGGAGGAGCCAGGCACCATTTGACTCGCGACTCGCGACTCGCTGGGACCCGTGCGCATGCTCGGGATGTGCCAGGGACCGTTTGGCGAGCAGTTGGGATACCACGTGGAGGTGCTGCAGCCCCTGCGCTTGCTGCAGAGGTGCCAGGGACCATTTGGAGAGCCGCTCGGATCCCGCGCAGGGTCTCTGTGGCCTGTGCTTCCGCTGGGGATGTGCCAGGGACCATTTGACGATCAGCAGGTACCCCGCACTGGGTCGCTGAGGCCCGTGCGCATGCTGCGGAGGCGCCAGGGACCGTTTGGCGAGCCGCCTCGACCCTGCCGGAGGTTGCTGGGGCCCGTGCGCGTGCTGGGGAGTTGCCAGTGACCGCTTTGTGAGCTGCTGGGACCCCGTGCAGGGTTGCTGGGCCCCGTGCCTGTGCTGGGGAGGTGCCAGGGACCATTCAGTGAGCCGCTCGGACCCTGCGTGGGGTCTTTGGGGCCCGTGCGAGCGCTGGGGAGGTGCCAGGGATCATTTGGCGTGCCGCTGGGATCCTGCGAGTGGTCCCTTGGGCCTCATGCTCGCGCCTGAGAGGTGTCAGGTACCATTTGGCGCCTGTCCGTGCACTGGGGATTTCCCAGGGACCATTATGCGAGCCGCTAGGTCCCCGCGCTGGGTCGCTGGGCCCACTATGCGTGCTGGCGAGGTAGCAGGGATCACGTGCCACTGGGACCCTGCCCGGGGTTGCTGGTGCCCTTGCGCGTGCTAGGTAGGTGCCAGGGACCGTTTGCAGAGCCGCTGGGAACCCCCGCGGGGTAGTGGTGCCCTGTTCGCATGCTGGGGAGGGGCCAGGGACCATTTGGCGAGCCGTTGGGACCACGGGCGAAGTCGCTGGGCCCCGTGCACGTGCTGCATAGGTGCCAGAGCCCGTTTGGTGTGCCGCTCGGATCGAGCGCGTGGTCAATGGGGCCCGTGCGCGTGCTGTAGAGGAACCAGGGACCATTTGGTGGGCCGCCCAAAACCCACGCAGGGTCACTGGGGCCCATACGTGCGCTGGGGTAGGGGCCAGGGGGCATTTGGCGAGCCGCTCGGACTCCGCGGAGGGTCTCTGGGGCCCGTGCATGTGCTGGGGAGGGGCCAGGGAACATTTGGCGAGCCGCTTGGAACCCGCGCGGGGTCGCTGGGCCCCGTACGTGTGGTGGGGAGGTGCCAGGGACCATTCAGTGAGCCACTCGGACCCCGTGCGGGGTCGCTGGGCCCCGTGCGCATGCTGGGGAGGTGCCAGGGACAGTTTGGCGAGCCGTTGGGATCCAGCGCGGGGGTGCTACGGCCCCTGCGCTTGCTGGGGAGGTGCCAGGGACCATTTGGCGAGCCGCTCGGATCCCGCGTAGGGTCTCTGTGGCCTGTGCTTCCGCTGGGAATGTGCCAAGGACCATTTAGGGATCTGCAGGTACCCCGCACTGGATCACTGGGGCCCTTGTGCGTGGTGCGGAGGCGCCAGGGACCATTTGGTGAGCTGTTGGGATCCGGCGCAGGGATGCTGCTGCCCCTGCGCTTGCTGCGGAGGTGCCAGGGACGATTTGCGAGCCGTGCGGGGTTGCTGGGCCCACTGCGCGTGCTGGGGATGTGCCAGGGACCATTTGGCGAGCAGTTGGGATCCCGCGCGGAGGTGCTGCAGCCCCTGCGCTTGCTGCGGAGGTGCCAGGGACCATTTGGCGAGCCGCTCGGATCCCGCGCAGGGTCTCTGTGGCCTGTGCTTCCGCTGGGGATGTGCCAGGGACCATTTGACGATCAGCAGGTACCCCGCACTGGGTCGCTGGGGCCCGTGCGCATGCTGAGGAGGTGCCAGTGACCGTTTTGTGAGCCACTGGGACCCCGTGCAGTGTCGCTGGTGAACATGCGCGCTGGGGAGGTGCCAGGGACTGTTTGGCAAGCTGCTGGGACCTGACGCGGGGTTGCTGGGCCCCGTGCACATGCTGGGGAGGTGCCAGGAACAGTTTGGCGTGCCGCTGGGACCCCGCGCGGGGTCACTGGGGCCCATGCGTGCACTGGGGGAGGGGCCAGGGACTGTTTGACGAGCCGCCTCGACCCTGCCGGAGGTTGCTGGGGGCCGTACGCATATGGGGTAGGTGGTAGGGACAGTTTGGCGAGCCACTGGGACCCCGTGCAGTGTCGCTGGTGAACGTGCGTGCTGGGGAAGTGCCAGGAACCATTTGACGTGCCGCTGGGACCGCACGCGAAGTCACTGCTGCCCGTGCGCGTGCTGCGGAGGCCCCAGGGACCGTTTGGCGAGCCGCCTCGACCCTGCCGGAGGTTGCTGGCGCCCGTGCGCGTGCTGGGCAGGTGCCAGTGACCGTTTTGTGAGCCGCTGGGACCCCGTGCAGGGTTGCTGGGCCCCGTGCATGTGCTGGGGAGGTGCCAGGGACCATTCAGTGAGCCGCTCGGAACCTGCGTGGGGTCTGTGGGGCCCGTGCAAGCGCTGGGGAGGTGCCAAGGATCATTTGGCGAGCCGCTGGGATCCTGTGAGTGGTCTCTGGGGCCTCTGCTTCCGTTGGGCATGTGCCATGGACGATATGGCGAGCCGCTGGGTCCCCGCGCGTGGTCGCTGGGCCCACTCTGCGTGCTAAGGTAGCAGGGATCACGCGCCACTGGGACCATGCCTGTGGTTGCTGGGCCCTGTGCGCACGCTGGGTAGGAGCCAGGGACCATTTGGCGAGCCGCTGGGACCCCGCGCAGTATCGCTGGGCCGTGTGCGTGCGCTGGGGAGTGGCCAGGGACCATTTGGCAAGCCACTGGGACACTGCGTTGGGTCTCTGGGCGTCGTGCGTGTGCTCGTGATGTGCTAGGGACCTTTTGGGGAGCCCTGGGACTCTACGCCTGGTAACTGGGGCCCATGCGCGTGCTGGGGAGGTGCCAAGGACCATTTGGAGAGCCACAGGAACCTCGTGCAGTGTCGCTGGGCCCCGTGCGCTCGCTGGGGAGGTGACATGGACCATTCGGTGAGCCACTGGGACCCCGTGCGGGGTCGCTGGGTCCCATGCCCGCGCTGGGGATGAGCCAGGTACCATTTGGCGAGACTCTGGGACACCTCGCAAAGTTGCTGGGGCCCGTGCCCGCGCTGGGGAGGGTCAAGGGATTATTTAGCGAGCCGCTGGGACCCCTCTCGGGGTTGATGTGGCCAGTGAGCGCGCTGGGGATGTGCCAGGGACCATTTGGCAAGCTGCTGGGACCCCGCGCGAAGTTGCTGGGGCTCGTGCGCGCGCTGGGGAGGAGCCAGGCACCATTTGACGAGCCACTTGGACCCCACGTGGGATCGCTGGGACCAGTGCGTGCAATGGGCAGGTACCAGCGACCATTTGGCAAGCCGCTGGGACCCTGCTCGAAGTCGCTGGGGCCCTTGCGCGTGCTGGGGATGTGCCAGGGACAATTTGGCGAGCCTCTGGGACCCTGTGCGAGGTCGCTGGGGCACGTGTGATCTTGGGAGGGGGCAGGTACTATTTCACGAGCTGCTGGGACCCCGCTCGAAGTCGCTGGGGCAAGTCCGTGCACTGGGGATTTCCCAGGGACCATTATGCGAGACTCTGAGTCACTGTGTGAGGTCGCTGGGCCTCATGCTCGCGCCTGAGAGTCGCTGGGGCCCGTGCCTGCACTAGGGATGTGCCAGGGACCATTTACAAGTCTCTGGGACAATGTGCGAGGTCACTGGGCCCAGTGCGTGTGCTTGGGAGATACCTGGGACCATTTGGCGAGATGCTGGGACCCCTCGCAAAGTTGCTGGGGCCCGTGCCCGCTCTGTGGACGGTCAAGGGACTATTTAGCGAGCCGCTGGGACCCCGCTCGGGGTTGATGTGGCCTGTGCGCATGCTGGTAAGGTGCCAGGGACCATTTGGCGAGCTGCTGGGACCCCGCGCGCACGCTGGGGATGTGCCAGGGACCATTTGGCAAGCTGCTGGGACCCCGCGCGAAGTTGCTGGGGCTCGTGCGCGCGCTGGGGAGGAGCCAGGCACCATTTGACGAGCCACTTGGACCCCACGTGGGATCGCTGGGACCAGTGCGTGCAATGGGCAGGTACCAGCGACCATTTGGCAAGCCGCTGGGACCCTGCTCGAAGTCGCTGGGGCCCTTGCGCGTGCTGGGGATGTGCCAGGGACAATTTGGCGAGCCTCTGGGACCCTGTGCGAGGTCGCTGGGGCACGTGTGATCTTGGGAGGGGGCAGGTACTATTTCACGAGCTGCTGGGACCCCGCTCGAAGTCGCTGGGGCTAGTCCGTGCACTGGGGATTTCCCAGGGACCATTATGCGAGACTCTGAGTCACTGTGTGAGGTCGCTGGGCCTCATGCTCGCGCCTGAGAGTCGCTGGGGCCCATGCCTGCACTAGGGATGTGCCAGGGACCATTTACAAGTCTCTGGGACAATGTGCGAGGTCACTGGGCCCAGTGCGTGTGCTTGGGAGATACCTGGGACCATTTGGCGAGATGCTGGGACCCCTCGCAAAGTTGCTGGGGCCCGTGCCCGCTCTGGGGACGGTCAAGGGACTATTTAGCGAGCCGCTGGGACCCCGCTCGGGGTTGATGTGGCCTGTGCGCATGCTGGTAAGGTGCCAGGGACCATTTGGCGAGCTGCTGGGACCCCGCGCGCACGCTGGGGAGGGGCAAGGGAGCATTTGCGAGCTGCTTGGACCCCATGCGGGGTCGCAGGGCCCCGTACTTGTGCAGGGGCGGTGCCAGGTACCATTTGGCAAGCCATTGGGAACCCTTGCGAAGTTGCTGGCGCCCGTGCCCACTCTTGAGATGTACCAGGGACCATTTGCGAGCTGCTGGGACAATGCTTGTGGTTCCTGGGCCCTGTGCCCGCACTGGGTAGGAGCCAGGGACCATTTGGCGATCCGGAGGGACCCCGCGTGGGATCGCTGGGCAACGTGCGTGTCCTGGGGAGTGGTCAGGGACCATTTGGCAAGCCACTGGGACACCGCTTTGGGTCTCTGGGCCTCGTGCGAGTGCTCGTGATGTGCTAGGGACCTTTTGGGGAGCCCTGGGACTCTACGCCTGGTAACTGGCGCCCAATGATCGTGCTGGGGAGGTGCCAAGAACCATTTGGAGAGCTGCTGGAACCTCGCGCAGTGTCGCTGGTGCCGCGTGTGTGCGCTGGGGAGTGGCCAGGGACCATTTGGCGAGCCACTGGGACCCCGCGTTGGGTCTCTGGGCCCCATGCGTGTGCTGCGCAAGTGCCAGGGACCATTTGGCGAGCCGCTGGAAGCCCGCGCGGGGTCGCGGGGTCACGGGGTCGCTGGGCCCTGTGCGTGGGCCCTGTGCTAGGGATCGTGGGGTCATGGGGTCGCTGGGCCCTGTGCGTGGGCCCTGTGCTAGGGAGTCGCCAGGGTCCATTTGGTGAGCCGCTCTGACCAGACGCGGGGTCTCTGGGGCCGATGCGCGCGGTGGGAGGTTCCAGGGATCATTTACAAGTCTCTGGGACAATGTGCGAGGTCACTGGGCCCAGTGCGTGTGCTTGGGAGATACCTGGGACCATTTGGCGAGATGCTGGGACCCCTCGCAAAGTTGCTGGGGCCCGTGCCCGCTCTGGGGACGGTCAAGGGACTATTTAGCGAGCCGCTGGGACCCCGCTCGGGGTTGATGTGGCCTGTGCGCATGCTGGTATGGTGCCAGGGACCATTTGGCGAGCCGCAGGGACCCCTGCTCGTGGACATTGGGCCCCGTGCGCTCGCTGTGGAAGAGCCAGCCACCATTTGTCGAGCCACTTGGACCCCACGCGGGATCGCTGGGACCAGTGCCTGCACTGGGCAGGTACAAAGGACCATTTGGTGAGCCGCTGGGACCCTGCTTGAAGTCGCTGGGGCCCTTGAGCGTGCTGGGGATGTGCCAGGGACCATTTGCGAGGTGCTGGGACCCTGCGCGCAGTTGTTGGGCCCTGTGCGCGACTTGGGGAGGAGCCAGGCACCATTTGACGAGCCACTTGGACCCCGAGGGGGTTCGCTGGGACGATGTGGCAGGGATCATTTGGCAAGCCTCTGGGAGACCACGCAAGGTCACTGGGCCCAGTGCGTGCGTTTGGGAGGTACCAGGGACCATTTGGAGAACCGCTGGGACCACGTGCGGGGTTGCTGGGCCCAGTGTGCACGCAGGGGAGGAGCCAGGTACCATTTGGTGAGCTGCTGGGACCCTGCACGAAGTCGCTGTGGCCCGTGTACGTGCTGTGGACGTGCCAGGGACCATTTGGCGAGCCGCTGGAACCCCGCGCTTTTTTGCTTGGCCGCGTGCGTGTGCTGGGCAGGTACCAGGGACCATTGGCGAGCCGCTGGGACCCTGCTCGAAGTCACTGGGGCCCTTGAGCGTGCTGGGGATGTGTCAGGGACCATTTGGCTAGCCTCTGGGACCCCGGGCGGGGTCACTGGGCCTTGTGCGTGCAGTGGGGAGTGGACAGGGTTCATTTGGAAAGCTGCTGGGACCCAGCGCGAAGTTGCTGGGGCTCGTGCACACACTGGGGATATGCCAGTGACTATATGCGAGATGCTGGGACCCCACGCAAAGTCGCTGGGTCCCGTGCGTGCACTGGAGATGTGCCAGGGACCATTTGCGAGGTGCTGGGACCCCGTGGGGGATCGCTGGGACTAATGTGTGCGCTGGGCAGGTACCAGTGACCATTTGGCGAGCTGCTGGGAACCCGCTCGAAGTTGCTGGAGCCTGTGCGAGTGCTGGGGATGTGGCAGGGACCATTTGGCGAGCCGCTGGAACCCCGCGTGGGGTCGCGGGGTCGCTGGGCCCTGTGCGTGAGCTGGGGAGTGGCCAGGGTTCATTTGGAAAGCTTCTGGGACCCCGCGCGAAGTTGCTGGGGCTCTGGCGCGCACTGGGGATGTGCTAGTGACTATTTGCGAGATGCTGGGACCCTGCGAAAAGTTGTTGGGGCCTGTGCGTGCACTGGAGATGTGCCAGGGACCATTTGCGAGGTGCTGGGACCCCGCGTGCGGTTGCTGGGCCCTGTGCGTACACTGGGGAGGAGCCAGGCACCATTTGAGGAGCCACTGTGACCCCGAGTTGGGTCTCTGAGCCCCATGCGTGCGCTGGGGAGGAGCCAGGCACCATTTGATGAGCCACTTGGACCCCGCGCGGGATCACTGGGACCAGTGCGTGCACCGGGCAGGTACCAGGGAGCATTTGGAGAACCGCTGGGACCACGTGCGGGGTCGCTGGGCCCAATGCGCGCGTGGGGAGGGGCCAGGGACCATTCGGCGAGCCTCTGGGACCCCGCGCGGTGTCGCTGTGCCCAGTGTGCGCGCAGGGGAGGAGCCAGGTACCATTTGGCGAGCTGCTGGGACCCTGCACGAAGTCACTGTGGCCCGTGCGCGTGCTGTGGACGTGCTAGGGATCATTTGGCGAGCCGCTGGAACCCCGCGCTTTTTCACTTGGCCGCGTGCGTGCGCTGCGGAGTGGCCAGGGACCATTTGGTGAGCCGCTGTAATCCCGCGTTGGGTCGCGGGTTTGCTGGGCCCTGTGCGTGAGCTGGGGAATGGCCAGGGTTCATTTGGAAAGCTGCTGGGACCCCGCGCGAAGTTGCTGGGTCTCTGGCGCGCACTGGGGATGTGCTAGTGACTATTTGCGAGATGCTGGGACCCCGCGAAAAGTTGCTGGGGCCCGTGCGTGCACTGGAGATGTGCCAGGGACCATTTGCGAGGTGCTTGGACCCCGTGCGCGGTTGCTGGGCCCTGTGCGTGCGCTGGGGAGGAGCCAGGCACCATTTGACGAGCCACTGTGACCCCGCTTGGGGTTGATGTGGCCTGTGCGCACGTTGGGGAGGGGCCAGGGACCATTTGTGATCCGCTGTGACCCCGCACGAGGTTGCTGGTGCCTGTGCGAGTGCTGGTGAGGTGCCTGGGACCATTTGGAGAGCAGCTGGGACCCTGTGCGGGGTCGTTGTGCCCAGTGTGCGTGCTGGGGAGGAGCCAGGTACCATTTGGCGAGCTGTTGGGACACTGCACGAAGTCGCTGTGGCCCGTGTGCGTGCTGTGGATGTGCCAGGGACCATTTGGTGAGCCTCTGGGACACCACACGAGGTCAGTGGGCCCAGTGATTGCGCTTGGGAGGTACCAGGGACCATTTGGAGAACCGCTGTGACCACGTGCAGGGTCACTGGGCCCAATGTGCGTGATGGGGAGGTGCCAGGATCCATTTGGCAAGCCGCTGGGACCTGGAGCGGGGTCGCTGGGACCAGTGCGCACGCTGGGGCAGGGCCAGGGACCATTTAGCGTGCCGTAGGGACCCTACGTGAGGTCGCTGGGCCCCATGCGTGTGCTGGTGAGGTACCAGGGACCATGTGCCGAGCTACTGGGACCCCGCGCGCGCGCTGGGGAGGGTCAAGGGAGCATTTGCGAGCCGCTTGGACGCCATGCGGGGTCGTAAGGCCCCGTACTTGTGCAGGGGCGGTGCCAGGTACTATTTGGCGAGCCATTGGGAACCCTTGCGAAGTTGCTGGCGCCCGTGCCCACTCTTGAGATGTACCAGGGACCATTTGCGAGCTGCTCGGACCATGCTCGTGGTTCCTGGGCCCTGTGCGCGTGCTGGGTAGGAGCCAGGGACAATTTGGCGAGCCATTGGGACCCCGCGTGGGATCGCTGGGCCACGTGCGTGCGCTGGGGAGTGGCCAGGGACCATTTGGCAAGCCACTGGGACACCGCATTGGGTCTCTGGGCCTCGTGCGTGTGCTCGTGATGTGCTAGGGACCTTTTGGGGAGCCCTGGGACTCCACGCCTGGTAACTGGGGCCCAATGCATGCACTGGGGAGGTGCCAAGGACCATTTGGAGAGCCGCTGGAACCTCACGCAGTGTCGCGGGGTCGCTGGGCCCTGTGCGTGTGCTGGGGAGTCGCCAGGGTCCATTTGGTGAGCCGCTTTGACCAGACGCGGGGTCTCTGGGGCCGGTGCGCGCGGAGGGTGGTGCCAGGGATCATTTGGTGAGCCGCAGGCACTCCTGCTCGGGGACATTGGGCCCCGTGCGCTCGCTGGGGAAGAGCCAGCCACCATTTGACGAGCCACTTGGACCCCACGCGGGATCGCTGGGACCAGTGCGTGCACTGGGCAGGTACCAGGTACCATTTGCAAGCCGCTGGGACCCCGCGCGCGGTCTCTGTGGCTCGTGCACACGCTGGGGATGTGCCACGGACCATTTGTGAGCCGCTGGAGCCCCTGCGCTCACTGGGGAGGTGCCAGGGACCATTTGGCGAGCCGCTGGGACACCGCGTTCTGTCGCTGGGGCCCCTGCGTGTGCTGGAGAGGTGCGAGGGATCGTTTGGCAAGCCACTTGGCCCAAGCGCGAAGTCGCTGGGGTTCATGCATGCACTGGGGAGGTTCCAGGGACCATTTGGTGTGATGCTGGGACCTCGCTCGGGGTTGCTGGGCCCCGTGCGCACGCTGGTGAGGTGCCAGGTACAATTTGGTAAGCCACTTGCAGCACGCGCTGGGGTTCGTGCGTGTGCTGGGGAAGTGCCAGGGATCATTTGGTGTGACGCTCGAACACCGCACGGGGTCGCTGGGCCCCATGCGCACGCTGGGGAGGTGCCAGCGACCTTTTGGCGAGCCACTGGGACGCCACACGGGTTCGCTGGGGCGCATGCCCATGTTGGTGCCGTGCCAGGGACCATTTGGCGATCCGCTGGGACTCAACACCTGGTCGCTAAGATCCGTGCGCGCTCTGGGGATGTGCCAGGGACCATTTTAAATTACTTTAGCATAACAGAGGCAGAAGTGTTAAAGGGACTAGGAGCTCTTAAAATAAACAAGTCCCCTGGGCCGGATGAGATCCTCCCAATAGTACTCAAAGAAATGAAAGAAGTTATTTACAAACCGCTAACCAAGATCATGCAACAGTCTCTTGACACAGGGGTTGTACCAACAGACTGGAAAATAGCAAATGTAATACCAATCCACAAAAAGGGAGACAAAACCGAACCAGGTAACTACAGACAATAAGCCTGACTTCTATTATATGTAAACTTATGGAAACTATAATAAGATCCAAAATGGAAAATTACTTATATGGTAACAATATCCTGGGAGACAGCCAGCATGGTTTTAGGAAAGGGAGACCATGTCTAACTAACCTGCTTGACTTTTTTGAGGATGCAACATTGAAAATGGATAACTGCAAAGCATACGACATGGTTTATTTAGATTTCCAGAAAGCTTTTGACAAAGTCCCGCATAAAAGATTAATTCTCAAACTGAACGCAGTAGGGATTCAAGGAAATGCATGCACATGGATTAGGGATTGGTTAACAGGTAGAAAACAGAAAGTACTGATTAGAGGAGAAACCTCAAAATGGAGTGAGGTAACCAGTGGTGTACCACAGGGATCAGTATTAGGTCCTCTGCTATTCCTAATCTACATTAATGATTTAGACTCTGATATAGTAAGCAAACTCGTTAAATTTGCAGACGACACAAAAATAGGAGGAGTGGCAGACACTGTTGAAGCAGCAAAGGTCATTCAAAATGATCTAGACAGCATTCAAAATTGGGCAGACACATGGCAAATGAAATTTAATAGAGAAAAGTGTAAAGTATTGCATGCGGGCAGTAAAAATGTGCATTATAAATATTATATGGGAGATAGTGAAATTGAAGAAGGGAACTATGAAAAAGACCTAGGAGTTTATGTTGACTCAGAAATGTCTTCATCTAGACAACGTGGGGAAGCTATAAAAAAGGCTAACAAGATGCTCGGATATATTGTGAGAAGTGTTGAATTTAATCAAGGGAAGTAATGTTAAAACTCTACAATGCATTAGTAAGACCTCACCTAGAATATTGTGTTCAGTTCTGGTCACCTCGTTACAAAAAGGATATTGCTGCTCTAGAAAGAGTGCTAAGAAGAGAAACCAGAATTATCTCAGGTTTAAAAGGCATGTCGTATGCAGACAGGCTAAAAGAATTGAATCTATTCAGTCTTGAACAAAGTAGACTACGCGGCGATCTGATTCAAACATTCAAAATCCTAAAAGGTATAGACAATGTCAACCCGGGGGACTTCTTTGACTTGAAAAAAGAAAAAAGGACCAGGGGTCATAAATGGAGATTAGATAAAGGGGCATTGAGAACAGAAAATAGGAGGCACTTTTTTACACAGAGAATTGTGAGGGTCTGGAACCAACTCCCCAGTAATGTTGTTGAAGCTGACACCCTGGGATCCTTCAAGGAGCTGCTTGATGAGATTCTGGGATCAATAAGCTACTAACAACCAAACGAGCAAGATGGGCTGAATGGCCTCCTCTCGTTTGTAAACTTTCTTATGTTCTTATGTTCTTATGTTTACGAGCTGCTGGGACTCCGCGTGAAGTCACTGGGGCCCGTGCGGGTGCTGGTGAGGTGGCAGGGACTATTCCACGATCCTCTGGGACGTTGCGCGAGGTTGCTTGATCACCTACGCTCGCTGGGGAGGTGCCAAGGACCATTTTCCGAGCCGCTGGGATACCACGCGATGTCGCTGGGGCCCCTGCGCGTGCTGGTGAGGTGCCAGGGACAGTTTGGCAATTCGCCTGGACGACGCGCAGGGTCGCTAGGCCCCGTGCGCACGATGGTGATGTGTCAGGGACCTTCAGACAGGCCGCTGGTACTCCATGCCTGGTCGCCTGGAGGTGCCAGGGACCATCTGGCCAGCCAATCGGACCACGAGCGAAGTCACTGGGACCCGTGCGCGTGCTGGGGAGGTGCCAGGGACCATTTGCGAGCTACTAGGACCCCGCGCGTGGTTGCTGGGCTCTGTGCGCGTGCTGTGTAGGAGCCAGGGACCATTTGGGAAGCCGCTGGGACCCCGCGGAAAGTCGCTGGGGCCCTTGTGAGTGCTGGGGATGTGCCAGGGACCATTTGCGAACCGCTAGGACACCACTTGAAGTCGCTGGGGCCCGTGCACTTGCTGGGGAGGTGTCAGGGACCATTTACGAGCTGCTAGGACCCCTGCGCGTGGTTGCTGTGCTCTGTGCACTTGCTGGGTAGGAGCCAGGGACCATTTGGCGAACAGCTGGGACCCCGCACGGGGTCGCTGGGGACTGTTAGTGTGCTGGTGAGGTGCCAGGGACTATTCAACGAGCCTCTGGGACCTTGCGCGAGGTCGCTGGAGCACCTGCGCTCGCTGGGGAGGTTTCAGAGACCATTTGGCGAGCCGCTGGGATACCACGCGATGTCGCTGGCACCCCTGCGCGTGCTGGTAAGGTGCCAGGGACCTTTAGGCAGGCCGCTGGGACTCCACGCCTGGTCGCCTGGAGGTGCCAGGGACCATCTGGCCAGCCAATGGGACCATGCGCGTGGTCTCTGGGGCCCGTGTGTGTGCTGGGGAGGTGCCAGGGATCATTTGGCGAGCCGGTGGGACCCTGCGCGAAGTCGCCGGGGACCGTGCACGCTAGGGATGTGCCAGGTACCATTTGCAAGCCGTTGGGACCCCTCGCGATGTCGCTGGTGCCTGTGAGCGCACTTGGGATGTGCCAGGGACCCTTTGGCGAGCGTCTGGGTCCCAGCGCGAGGTCGCTGGAGCCCCTGCGCTCACAGGGGAGGTGCCAGGGACCATTTGGCGAGCCACTGGGACACCACGCGCTGTCGCTGGGGCCCCTGCGTGTGCTGGAGAGGTGCTAGGGATAGTTTGGCAAGCCGCTTGGAACACGCGCGACGTCGCTGGTGTTCATGCGCGAGCTGGGGAGGTGCCAGTGACCTTTTGGCGAGCGGCTGGGACTCAACACCTGGTAGCTGAGATCCGTGCGCGCGCTGGGGATGTGCCAGGGACCATTTACGAGCTGCTTGGACCCCGCGTGAAGACACTGGGGCCTGTGCGGGCGCTGGGGATGTTCCAGGGACCTTTTGGCGAGCCGCTGGGACTCCACGCCTGGTCGCTGGGGCCCGTGCGGGCGCTGGGGATGTGTTAGGCACCGTTTGCGAGCCGCTGGGACCCCACGCGAAGTCGCTGCGGCCCGTGCGTATGCTGTGGCACATGCGCGTGCTGCAGAGGCACCAGAGACCATTTCGCGAGACGCTCGGACACCCCGCAAGGTCTTTGGGGCCCGTGCTCGCGACGGGGATTTGCCAGGGACTATTTGGCGAGCCGCTCGTACCCCACGCGGAGTCGCTGGCATTTGTGCGTGCGCTGGAGTGCTTCCAGGGACCATTTGGCGAGCCACTAGGACCCCGCCTGGGGTTGCTGGGCCCCCTGCGCGTGCTGGGGAGGGGCCAGGGACCGTTTCGCGAGCTGCTCGGACAACACACGGGGTCTCTGGGGCCCATGCTCGCGCTGGGGATGTGCCAGGGACCATTTGGCGAGCTGCTGGGACCTCGCCTGGGGTCGCTGGGCCAACAGCGTGCGCTGTGGAGGGGCCAGGGACAATTTGGCAAGCCGCTGGGACCCTGGGCGAAGTCGCTGGGATCCGTGCGTCTGCTACGATCCGTGCGCGTGCTGCGGTGGCACCAGGGAGCGTTTTGCGAGCCGCTCGGACCCCGTGCGGGGTCTCTGGGGCCTGTGCTCGCGCTGGGGAGGTGCCAGGGACCATTTGGTGAGCCACTGGGACCCCAGGCGAAGTCGCTGGGACCCATGTGCGCGCTTGTGCGGTGCCAGAAACCATTTGGCGAGCCGCTGTGACCCCACGCGGGGTTGCTGGGGCCTGTGCGCGCACTGGGAAAGTGCCAGGGACTATTTGGCGAGCCGCTGGGACCCTGCACGGGGTCGCTGGGGGCCGTGCATGTGCTGGGGAGGTGCCAGGGACAACTTGGTGAGCCACTGGGAACCCGCCTGGGGTCGCTTGGCCCCCTGTGCCCGCTTGGGAGGTGCCAGGGACCATTTGTCTAGCCGCTCGGAACCCGTGCAAGTTTCTGGGGCCCTTGCTTGCGCTGGGGAGGTGCCAGTTACCATTAGGCGAACCGCTGGACCCCGCCTGGGGTCGCTGGGCCCCGTGCGCACGCTGGGGAGTGGCCATTGACCATATGGCGAGCCGCTGTTACCCCACGCGGAGTCGCTGGCGTTTGTGTGTGCGCTTGGGAGGTTCCAGGGACCATTTAGCGAGCCGCTGGGACCCTGGGCGAAGTCGCTGGGACCCATGCATGAGCTTGTGAGGTGCCAGGGACACTTTGGCGAGCAGCTGGGATCCCATGCGGGGTCGCTGGGGCCTGTGCATGTGCTGGGGAGGTGACAGGGACCATTTGGCGTGCCGCTGGGATCCCGCGCGCGTTAGCTGGGCCCAGTGCCCGTGCTGTGGAGGTGACAGGGATCATTTGTGCGAGACACTGGGACCCCGCACGAAGTCGCTGGTGCCCGTGCGCTTGCTGGGGAGGTGCCAGGGACCATTTGGCATACCGCTGGGGCCCTGCGCGAGGTCGCTGGGGCCCGTACACGTGTCGGTGAAGTGCCAGGGACGGTTTAGCGAGCTTTGGAACCCCGTGCGGGGTCTCTGGGGCACATGCGCGCGCTGGTGAGGTGCCAGGGACCATTTCGTGAGCCGCTTGGACCCCGGGCAAAGTCGCTGGGACCCATGCGCGTGCTGGGGAGGTGCCAGGGACATTTTGTCGAGTGGCTGGGACCCCACACGGGGTCTCTGGGGAATGTGTGTGCGCTGGGGAGGCCCCAGGGACCATTTGGCGAGCCACTGGGACCCTTAGCGGGGTCACTGGGCCAAATGCGAGTGCTGGGGAGGCACAAGGGACGAGGGTTTGACGAGCCGCTGGGGCCCCACGCAGGCTTGCTAATGCCTGTGCGCGTGATTGGGAGGTGCCAGGGACCGTTTACCGAGCCGCTGGGACCCAGCTCGGGTCGCTGGCCCCGTGCGCGCGCTGTGGAGGGGCCAGTGACTATTTGTCTAGCCGCTCTGACCCTGTGCGGGGTCTCTGGGGCAAATGCGTGCGCTGGTGAAGTGCCTGGGAGTATTTGGCGAGCCACTCATACCCCGCGTGTGGTCACTGGGCCCAGTGCACGCGCTGGGGAGGGGCCAGGGACCATTTGGCGAGCCGCTGGGACCCCGCGCGGAGTTGCTGGGGCCCGGGCTCACGCTGGGGATGTGCCAGAGACCATTTGCGAGCTGCTGGGACCCCGCGCGCGTTAGCTGGGCCCAGTGCCCGTGCTGTGGAGGTGCCAGGGACCATTTGTGCGAGACACTGGGACCCCGCGTGTGGTCACTGGGCCCAGTGCATGCGCTGGGGAGGGGCCAGGAACCATTTGTCGAGCAGCTGGGATGCCACACGGGGTCTCTGGGGCCCGTGCTCGTGCTGGGGAGGTGCCAAGGACCATTTGGCGTGCCGCTGGGACCCCACGCGGGTTAGCTGGGCCCAGTGCGTGTGCTTTGGAGGTGCCAGGGACCATTTGTCTAGCCGCTCGGACCCCGCGCAAGTTTCTGGGGCTCTTTCTTGCGCTGGGGAGGTGCCAGTTACCATTAGGCGAACCGCTGGACCCCGCCTGGGGTCGCTGGGCCCCGTGCGCACGCTGGGCAGTGGCCATTGACCATATGGCGAGCTGCTGGGACCCTGTGCGAAGTTGCTGGGGCCCGTGCGCGCTGCGGATGTGCCAGGGACTATTTGGCGAGCCGTTCGAACCCCGCGTGTGGTCGCTGGGCCCAGTGCGCATGCTGGGGAGGTGCCAAGGACATTTCGGCGAGCCGCTGTTACCTCACGCGGAGTCGCTGGCGTTTGTGCGTGCGCTTGGGAGGTTCCAGGGACCATTTGGCGAACCCCAGGGACCCCGCACGGGGTCGATGGGCCCCCTTCGCTCGCTGGGTAGGGGCCAGGGACCATTTGGCGAGCCGCTGGAACCCTGGGCGAAGTCGCTGGGACCCATGCATGAGCTTGTGGGGTGCCAGGGACCATTTGGCGAGCAGCTGGGATCCCACGTGGGGTCGCTGGGGCCTGTGCACGTGCTGGGGAGGTGACAGGGACCATTTGGCGTGCCGCTGGGACCCCGCGCGTGTTAGCTGGGCCCAGTGCCCGTGCTGTGGAGGTGCCAGGGACCATTTGTGCGAGACACTGGGACCCCGCATGAGGTCGCTGGGGCCCGTGCGCGTGCTGGGAGGTGCCAAGGATAATTTGGCAAGCCAATGGGATCCCTGGCGAAGTCGCTGGGACCCATGCGCGTGCTGGGGAGGTGCCAGGGACACTTTGGTGAGCCGCTGGGACCCCACGCGGGATCTCTGGGTCCTGTGCGCGCACTGGGAAGGTGCCAGGGACCATTTGGCTAGCCGCTGGGACCCCACACGGGGTCGTTGGGGAATGTGCGCGCTGGGGAGGTGCCAGGGACCATTTGGCGAGACGTTGGGACCCCGGCAAAGACGCTGCGGCCCGTTCGCGTGCTGTGGAGGCACCAGGGACTGTTTGGCGAGCCACTGGAACCCCACGCGGGGTCTCAGGGGCCCGTGCCCGTGCAGGGGCGCATTTGGCGACCCGCTGGGACCTCGCGTACTGTCTTTGGGCACTGTGCTTGTGCTGGGGAGGTGCCAGGGACATTTTGGCGAGCCGCTGGGATCCCACGTGGTGTCGCTGGGGCTTGTGCTCGCGCTGGGGTTGTGCCAGGGATCAGTTGGCGAGCTGCTCTGACCCCACGCTGGGTCTCTGGTGCATGTGCGCGCGCTGGGGAGGCACAAGGGACGGTTTGACGAGCCGCTGGGGCCCCGCACAGGCTTCCTGATGCCTGTGCGTATGATTGGGAGGTGCCAGGGACCGTTTACCGAGCCGTTGGGACCCCGCTCGGGTAGCTGGCCCTGTGCGCGCTGTGGAGGGGCCAGTGACCATTTGGCTAGCCGCTCTGACCCCGTGCGGGTCCTCTGGGGCACATGCGCACGCTGGTGAGGTGCCAGGGAGTATTTGGTGAGCCGCTCGTACCCCGCATGTGGTCACTGGGCCCAGTGCGCGTGCTGGGGAGGTGCCTGGGACATTTTGGCGAGCCGCTGGGACCCCGCGCGGGGTCGCTGGGCCCCGTGCGGGGTCGCTGGGCCCCGTGCGTGTGCTGGGGAGGGGCCAGGGACCATTTGTTGAGCCGCTGGGACCCCGAGTGGGGTTGCTGCACCCCATGCGCGTTCTGGGGATGTGCCAGGGACCGTTTGGCGTCCTGATGGGACCCCTAGCAGGGTCGCTTGGCCCAGTGCGCGTGCTGGGGAGGTGCCAGGGACTGTTTGCCGAGCGGCTGGGACCCCGCATGTTGTCACTGTGCCCCGTGCACATGCTGGGGAGGGACCAGGGACCATTTGGCGAGCCGCTGGGACCCCGCGCGAAGTCGCTGGTGCCCGTACACGTGTCTGTGAAGTGCCAGGGACGGTTTAGCGAGCTTTGGAACCCCGTGTGTCCCTGGGAGTCCCCGTGTGGGACTGTTTGGTATGCCGCTGGGATCTCGAGTGGGGTCGCTGGGCCCAGAGCGCGTGCTGGGGAGGTGCCAGGGACCGTTTGGCGATCCGCTGGGGCCCAGCGCAGGCTCACTAAGGCTTGTGCGCGTGCTGGGTTGCTGCCAGGGACCATTTGCCTGGCGGCTGGGACACCACGTGGGGTCGCTGGGGACTGGGCACGTGGTGGGGAGGTGCCAGGGACCATTTGGAGAGCAGATGGGACCCCATGTGGGGTCGCTGGGGCCCGAGCGCACGCTGGTCAGGCGCCAGGGATAATTTGTCTAGCCACTGGGACCCCACACGGTGTCGCTGGGGCGCTTGAGCGTGCTGCTGAGGTGCCAGGGACAGTTTGGCAAGCCGCTTGGACCACGGGCGAAGTTGCTGGGGTTTGTGCACGCCCTGGGACCATTTGGTGTGAAGCTTGGACCACGCGCTTGGTCGGTGGGCCCCGTACGCATGCTGTGGAGTTGCCAGGGACCATTTGGAGAGCCACTGGGACTCCACGCGAAGTCACTGGGACCCGTGCGCGTGCGGGGAGGTGCCAGGGAACATTTGGCGAGCCGCTGGGACCCCGGGCAAAGTCGCTGGGCCCCTTTTGCGCGCTTGGGAGGGGCCTGGGACCATATGGGAAGCCGCTGGGACCCCGCGCAAAGTCACAGGGGCCCGTGCACGTGCTGGGGAGGTGCCAGGGACCATTTGCGAGCTGCTATGACCCCGCCTGTGGTTGCTGGGCTCTGTGTGCGTGCTGGGTAGGAGTCAGGGACACGCGGGGTCGCTAGGGACTGGGCGCGCGCTGGGGAGGTACCAGGGACCATTTGGCGATCCCCAGGGACCCTGCACGGGGTATCTGAGCCCTGTGTGCGTGCTGGGGAGGTGCCAGGGATCATTTGGTGTGAGGCTGGGACCTCGGGCGGGGTCGCTGGGGTGCGTGCGCACGCTGGTGAGGTGCCCGGGACCATTTGGCAAGCAACTGGGACTCCACGCGGGGTCGCTGGGTGCTGTGCACGCACTGGGGACGTTCCAGGCACCATTTGGTGAGCCGCTGGGAACCCACGTGGGGTCGCTGGTGCCCGTGCGTGCACTGTGGATGTGCCAGGGACCATTTGCGAGCTGCTGCGACCCGTGCGATGTCGTTGGTGCCCGTGCGCGCGCTGGGGATGTGCCAGGGGCCATTTGCGAGCCGCTAGGACCCCGCTTGAAGTCGCTGGGGCCCATGCATGCGCTGGTGATGTGCCAGGGACCATTTGCGAGCCTCTAGGTCCCCGCTTGAAGTTGTTGGGGCTCGTGCGCTTGCTGGGGATGTGCCAAGGATCATTTGGCGAGCTGGTGGGACCCCGCGCGAAGTCAATGGGGCCCATGCACGCGCTGGGGATGTGCCAGGGTCCATTTGTGAGCCGCTAGGACCCCGCTTGAAGTTGTTGGGGCCCGTGCCCATGCTGGGGATGTGCCAGGAACCATTTGGCGTGCCTCTGGGACCTCGCGAGTGGTCACTGGGCCCCGTGCGCACGCTGGGGAGATATCAAGGACCTTTTGGCAAGCCACTTGGACTGCACACGGGGTCGCTTGGGCCCGTGCACATGCTGGGTATGTGCCAGGGACCATTTGGCGTTCCTCTGGGACCACTACCGAAGTTGCTGGGGTTCGTGCACGTGCTGGGGAGGTTCCAGGGAACATTTGGTGTGACGCTGGGTCCTCGCGAGTGGTCACTGGGCCCCGTGTGCACGCTGGGGAGGTATCAAGGACCTTTTGGTAAGCCACTTGGACTGCACACGGAATAGCTGGGGCCCATGCGCGTGCTGGTGAGGTGCCAGGTACCATTTGGCGAGCCGCTGGGACACCAGGTGATGTCGCTGGGTTCCCTGTGCATTCTGGTGAGGTGCCAGGGACAGTTTGGCAAGCCGCTTGGAGGACGCGCAAAGTCGCTGGGGTTCGTGCGCGTGCTGGGGAGGTGCCAGGGACCATTTGGTGTGACGCTGGGACCCGGCACAGGGACGCTGGGGCGCGTGCGCACGCTGTTGAGGTGCCAGGGACCATTTGGCAAGCCGCTGGGACTCCACACGGGGTCGCTGGGCGATGTGCGCACGCTGGTGAGGTGCCAGGGACCATTTGGCGAGCCACTCGGACCACACCAGGGGTCTCTGGGGCCCGTGTGCGTGCTGGGGATGTTCCAGGGATTATTTGGCGAGCGGCTGGGACCCTGCGCGAAGTCGCTGGTCCCCATGCGCGCGCTGGGGAGGGGCCAGGGATCATTTGGGAAGCTGCTGTTACCCCGCGGGAAGTCGCTGGGGCCCGTGCACCCGCTGGGGATGTGCCAGGGACGATTTGCGAGCCGCTAGGACCTCGCTTGAAGTTGTTGGGGCTCGTGCGCTTGCTGGGGAGTTGCTAGGGACCATTTGTGAGCCGCTAGGACCCCTTGCAAGTCCCCAGCACGCACACGGGCCACAGCGACCACGCATGGGGTCACGGCGGCTTACCAAATGGTCCCTTGCCCCTCCCCAGAGCGCGCAAAAGGCCCAGTGACTTTGCGTGGGGTCCCAGCGGCTCGTGAAATGGTCCCTGGCACCTCCCCAGGGCACGCACAGGGCCCAGCGAACCCCAGCGGCACGCCAAACGGTCCCTGACGCCTCCCCAGCACGGGACCCAGCGACCCTGCGCGTGGTTCCAGCGGCTCACCAAACGGTCTCTACCACCTCCCCAGCATGCGCACGGGACCCAGCAACCCCGTGACCCCACGCGGTGTCCAAGCTGCTCGCCAAACGGTCCCTGGTAACTCCCAAGCGCGCGCACGTGCACCAGCTATCCCACGCGCGGTCCCAGCGGCTCGCCAAAATGTCAAAGGCACCTCCCCAGCACGAGCACGTGCCTCAACGACTTCACGTGGGGTCCCAGCGCCTCACCAAAATGTCCCTGGCACCTCCCCAGCGAGTGCAGGGGCACCAGAGACCTCGAGCAGGGTCCCAGCGGCTAACCAAATGGTCCCTGGCATCTCCCCAGCACTCGCACGGGGCCCAGCATCCCTGCGCCGGGTCCCATCGACTCGCCAAATGGTCCCTGGCACCTCCCCAGCGTGAGCATGGACCCCAGCGGCTTCTCGTGGGGTCCCAGCCGCTCTCCAAATGGTCCCTGGCACCTCCCAAGCAAGCGCAGGGGCACCAGCGACCTCACGCAATGTCCAATCAGCTCGCCAAATGTACCTTGGCACCGCCACAATGCGCACACATGTCCCAGCGACCCCGCTTGGTGTCCCAGCAGCTCGCCAAAATATCAAAGGCACCTCTCCAGCACACGCATGTGACTCAACGACTTCGTGTGGGGTCCCAGCGGCTCACCAAAATGTCCCAGGCACCTCCCCAGAGCGCGCACTGGGCGGAGCGACCGCACACGGGGTCCAAGCGGCTCGCCAAATGGTCCTTGGCATCTCCCCAGCGCGCGAACGGGGCAGATCGACCCAGCGCGGGGTCCCACCTACTCGTCAAATGGTCCCTGGCACCTCCCCAGTGCGAGCAAGGGGCCCAGCGACTTTGCGCGGGGTCCAAGCATCTCGGCAAATGGTCCCTGGCACCTTCCCAGTGAGCGCAAAAGGCCCAGTGACTTTGTGCGGGGTCCCAGCGACTCGCGAAATGGTCCCTGGCACCTCCACAGCACGCTCACTGGCCCCAACGACCCCATTTGGGGATCCCTGAGGCTGGCCAAGCATTCCCTGGCACCTCCCAAGCACATGCAAGGGCCCCAGCTACACCACACTGTGTCCTAATGGCACGCCAAACGGTCTCTAGCACCTCCCCAGCATGCGCACGGGGCCCAGCAACCCCACGACCCCACGCGGTGTCCAAGCTGCTCGCCAAACGGTCCCAGCGAGCTCGCCAAATGTTCAATGGCACATCCCTAGCGCGCACGGGCCCCAGTGACTTCGCACGGGGTCCTAGCGGCTCGCGAAATGATACCTGGCCCCTCCCCAGCGCGCACGGATTCCAGCGACCCCGTGCGGTGTCCCAGCAGCACGTCAAACGGTCCCTGGCACCCGCACAGCACGCGCGCGGGCCCCAGCGACCCCATGCGGGGTCCCTGAGGCTCGCCAAATGATGCCTGGCACCTCCCCAGCACGCGCACTGGCCCCAGCGACTTTGCATGTGGTCCCAGCTGCTCGTCAAATGGTCCCTGGCACCTCACCAGCATGCGCACTGGGCCTAGCGACCCCGCACGGGTTCCCAGCGGCACACCAAACGGTCCCTGGCAACTCCCCAGCACGCGGACGGGACCCAGCGACCCCGTACAGCTTCCCAGCTGCTCGCCAAATGAACCCTGGCGCCTCTCGAGTAAGCTTGGTCGCTGGGGCACATGCACGTGCTCGGGAGGTGCCAGGGATCATTTGGCGAACAGCTGGGACGCCGTACGGGGTAGCTGGGCCCCGTGCGCACGCTGGTGAGGTGCCAGGTACAATTTGGGAAGCCGCTTGGAGCACGCGCTGGAGCCCGTGCACGTGCTGGGTAGGAGCCAGGGACCATTTGGTGAGCCTCTGGGACCCCACGTGGAGTCGCTGGGCCCTGTTCACGCGCTGGGGAGGGGCCAGGGAACATTTGGCAAGCCGATCGAAGTCACTGTGGCCCGTTCGCGTGCTGTGAATGTGCCAGGGACCATTTGGCGAGGCTCTGGGACCCCACGCAAAGTCGCAGGGGCCCATGCGCGTGCTGGGGATGTGCCAGGGACTGTTTGGCGAGCCGCTGGGAACCCCTGCGAAGTCGCTGGGCTCCGTGTGCATGCTTGGGAGGGGCCAGGGACCATTTGGGAAGTGGCTGGGACCCTGCGGAAAGTCGCTGGGGCCCGTGTGAGCGCTGGGGATGTGCCAGGGACCATTTGCAAGCCGCTAGGACCCCGCTTGAAGTCTCTGGGACCAGTGCGCGTGCTGGGGAGGTGCCAGGGAACATTTGGTGAGCCTCTGGGACCCCGGGCGAAGTCGCTGGGCCCCGTGCTCACACTTGGGATGGGCCAGGGACCATTTGGGAAGCCACTGGAACCCCACGGAAAGTCGCTGGGGCCCTTGTGAGCGCTTGGGATGTGCCAGGGACCATTTGCAAGCCGCTAGGACACCGCTTGAAGTCGCTGGAGCCCGTGCACATGCTGGGGAGGTGCCAGGGACCATTTGCGAGCTGCTAGGACCCCGCGCGTGATTGCTGGACTCTGTGCGCGTGCTGGGTAGGAGCCAGGGACCATTTGGTGAGCCGCTGGGACACCGCACGGGGCCGCTGGGACCTTGCGTGAGGTAGCTGGATCACCTGCGCCTGCTGGGGAGGTGCCAGGCACCATTTGGCGAGCCGCTGGCATACCACACGATGTCGCTGGGGTCCCTGCATGTTCTGGTGAGGTACCAGGGACAGTTTGGCAATTCGCCTGGATGACGCGCAAGGTCGCTGGAGCGCCTGCCTTGCTGGGGAGGTGCCAGGGACAGTTTGGCAAGCCGCCTGGACCACGCGCAGGGTCGCTAGGCCCCGTGCGCACGATGGTGAGGTGTCAGGGACCTTTAGGCAGGCAGCTGGTACTCCACGCCTGGTGGCCTGGAGGTGGCAGGGACCATCTGGCCAGCCAATCGGACCACGCGCGGAGTCACTGGGCCCCGTACGCACGCTGCGGAGGTGCCAGGGACCTTTTGGCGAGCCGCTGGGACTCCACGCGGGGTCGCTGGGCCCTGTGCACGCGCTGGGGAGGTGCAAGGGACCATTTGGCGACCCGCTGGGACCCAACATGATGTCGCTGGGGCCCGTGCGCGTGCTGGGGAGGTGCCAGGGACCATTTGGCGATCCTGTGCACGTGCTGGTGAGGTGCCAGGGAGTATTCGACGAGCGGCTGGGAACCGGCGCGACGTCACTGGGGCCCGTGCGATCGCTTGGGAGGTGCCAGGGACCATTTGGCGAGCCGCTGGAACCCCTGCGAAGTCGCTGGGCCCCGTGTGCATGCTTGGGAGGGGCCAGGGACCATTTGGCGAGCCGCTGGGACACCGCACGGGGTCGCTGGGGCCTTTGCGCGTGCTGGTGAGGTGACAGGGACTTTTCAATGAGCCGCTGGGACCTTGCGCAAGGTAGCTGGATCACCTGCGCCCGCTGGGGAGGTGCCAGGGACCATTTGGCGAGCCGCTGGCATACCACACGATGTCCCTGGATCACGCGCAGGGTTGCTAGGCCCCGTGCGCGAGCCGCTGGCATACCAGCGAGCCGCTGGCATACCACACGATGTCCCTGGACCACGCGCAGGGTTGCTAGGCCCCGTGCGCACGATGGTGAGGTGTCAGGAACCTTTAGGCAGGCCACTGGGACTCCACACGGGGTCGCTGGGCCCTGTGCACGCGCTGGGGAGGTGCAAGGGACCATTTGGTGAGCCTCTGGGACCCCACGTGGGGTCGCTGGTTCCCGTTCGCGCGCTTGGGAGAGGCCAGGGACCATTTGGCAAGCCGCTGGGACCCCGATCGAAGTCACTGGGGCCTGTTCGCGCGCTTGGGAGTGCCAGGGACAGTTTGGCAAGCCGCCTGGACCACGCGCGGGGTCGCTAGGCCCTGTGCGCACGCTGGTGCGGTGTCAGGGAGCTTTAGGCAGGCCGCTGGGACTCCACGCCTGGTCACCTGGAGGTGCCAGGGACCATCTGGCCAGCCAATGCGACCATGCGCGGGGTCTCTGGGGCCCGTGTGTGTGCTGGGGTGGTGCCAGGGATCATTTGGCGAGCCGGTGGGACCCTGCGCGAAGTCGCTGGGGACCGTGCGTGCTAGGGATGTGTCAGGTACCATTTGCAAGCCGTTGGGACCCCGCGCGCGGTCTCTGTGGCTCGTGCACACACTGGGGATGTGCCAGGGACCATTTGTGAGCCGCTGGGACCCCGCGCGATGTCACTGGCGCCTGTGCGCGCACTTGGGATGTGCCAGGGACCATTTGGCGAGCGTCTGGGTCCCAGTGCGAGGTCGCTGGATCCCCTGCGCTCACTGGGGAGGTGCCAGGGACCATTTGGCGAGCCGCTGGGACACCACGTGCTGTCGCTGGGGCCCCTGCGTGTGCTGGAGAGGTGCTAGGGATAGTTTGGCAAGCCGCTTGGACCACGCGCGACGTTGCTGGGGTTCATGCGCGCGCTGGGGAGGTTCCAGGGACCATTTGGTGTGATGCTGGGACCTCGCGCGGGGTTGCTGGGCCCCGTGCGCACGCTGGTGAGGTGCCAGGTACAATTTGGGAAGCCGCTTGGAGCACGCGCTGGAGCCCGTGCACGTGCTGGGTAGGAGCCAGGGACCATTTGGTGAGCCTCTGGGACCCCACGTGGAGTCGCTGGGCCCTGTTCACGCGCTGGGGAGGGGCCAGGGAACATTTGGCAAGCCGATCGAAGTCACTGTGGCCCGTTCGCGTGCTGTGAATGTGCCAGGGACCATTTGGCGGGGCTCTGGGACCCCACGCAAAGTCGCAGGGGCCCATGCGCGTGCTGGGGATGTGCCAGGGACTGTTTGGCGAACCGCTGGGAACCCCTGCGAAGTCGCTGGGCTCCGTGTGCATGCTTGGGAGGGGCCAGGGACCATTTGGGAAGTGGCTGGGACCCTGCTGAAAGTCGCTGGGGCCCGTGTGAGCGCTGGGGATGTGCCAGGGACCATTTGCAAGCCGCTAGGACCCCGCTTGAAGTCTCTGGGACCAGTGCGCGTGCTGGGGAGGTGCCAGGGAACATTTGGCGAGCCTCTGGGACCCCGGGCGAAGTCGCTGGGCCCCGTGCTCACACTTGGGATGGGCCAGGGACCATTTGGGAAGCCGCTGGAACCCCACGGAAAGTCGCTGGGGCCCTTGTGAGCGCTTGGGATGTGCCAGGGACCATTTGCAAGCCGCTAGGACACCGCTTGAAGTCGCTGGGGCACGTGTGCATGCTGGGGATTTTCCAGGGTCCATTTGCGAGCCGCTAGGACCCCGCGTGAAGTCGCTGGGGCCTGCACACGTGCCAGGGACTATCTGGCCAGCCAATCGGACCTTGTGCAGCGTCTCTGGGGCCTGTGTGCGTGCTGGGGAGGTGCCAGGGATCATTTGGTGAGATGCTGGGATCCCGCGCGGATTAGTTGGGCCCTGTGAGCACACTGGGGAGGTGCCAGGGACCATTTGGCGAGCTGCTGGGACCCCATGCGGGGTCGCTGGGCCACGTGCGCATGCTGGGGATTTTCCAGGGTCCATTTGTGAGCCGCTAGGACCCCGCATGAAGTCGCTGGGGCCTGCACACGTGCCAGGGACTATCTGGCCAGCCAATCGGACCTTGTGCAGCATCTCTGGGGCCTGTGTGCGTGCTGGGGAGGTGCCAGGGATCATTTGGTGAGATGCTGGGATCCCGCGCGGATTAGTTGGGCCCTGTGAGCACACTGGGGAGGTGCCAGGGACCATTTGGCGAGCTGCTGGGACCCCATGCGGGGTTGCTGGGCCACGTGCGCATGCTGGGGAGAGGCCAGGGACCATTTGGCATGCCGCTCTGACCCCGCGCGGTGTCTCTGGGGCCCGTGTGCATGCTGGGGATGTGTCAGGGATCATATGGCAGGACGCTGGGACCCCACGCGGGGTCGCTGGGCACCGTGCACATGCTGGGGATGTGCCAAAGACCATTTGTCGAGCCTCTGGGACCCCGCGCTGGGTCTTGGGCCCCTTGCATGTGCTGGGGAGGGGCCAGGGACCATTTTGCGAGCTATTAGGACCCCGCGCGAAGTCGTTGTGGCCCGTGCGCACTCTGTGGATGTGCCAGGGACCATTTGCGAGCCGCAGGGACCCCGCGCAGGGTCGCTGGGCCACATGCGTGAGCTGGGGATGTGCCATGGATCATTTGGCAAGCCGCTGGGACCCTGTGCGAGGTCACTGGTGCCCTTGCGATCAGTTGGGAGGTGCCAGGGACCATTTGACGAACCGCTGGAACCCCACACGAAGTCGCTGGTGTCCGTGCGCGTGCTGGGGATGTGCCAGGGACCATCTGGCGAGCCGCTGGGACCCTGCGTGGGGTCTCTTTGGCATGATTGCTGGGCTCTGTGCGCGTGCTGGGTAGGAGCTGGGATCAATTTGGCGAGCCGTTGGGAGACCGCACGGTTCCGCTGGGGCCCGTGTGCATGCTGGGGAGTTGCCAGGGATCATTTGGGAAGCCGCTGGGACCCCGCACGAAGTTGCTGGGGCAGGTGCGCGTTCTGGAGAGGTGCAAGGGACCATCTGGCCAGCCGATCGGACCCCGCGCGGGGTCTCTGGGGCCCGTGTGCATGCTGGGGAGGTGCCAGGGGTCATTTGGGAAGCCGCTGGGACCCCGCACGAAGTCGCTGGGGCCCGTGCGCGTGCTGGGGAGTTGGCAGGGACCATCTAGTCAGCCAATCGGACCCCGTGCGAAGTCGCTGGGCCCTGTGCGCCCGCTGGGGAGGTGCCACGGAACATTTGGCGAGCCGGTGGGACCCCGCGCGAAGTCGCTGGGCACCGTGCGCACACTAGGGAAGGGCCAGGGACCATTTGGGAACCTGCTGGGACCCCGCTTAAAGTCACTGGGGCCTGTGCTCGTGCTGGGGAGGTGCCAGGGACCATCTGGTGAGCAGCTCGGACCCTGCGCAATGTTGCTGGGGCGCGTGCGAGCGCTGGGGTTGTGCCAGGGACCATTTGGCGATGCTCTGGGACCCTGCGCGATGTCGCTGGGGCACCTGTGCGTGCTAGAGAGGTGCCAGGGACCATTTGCGAGCTGCTGGGACCCTGCGCAATGTCACTGGGGCGCGTGCAAGCGCTGGGGATCTGCCAGGGACCATTTGGTGAGGCTCTGGGACCCTGCGCGATGTCGCTGGGGCCTGTGCGATCGCTGGGGATGTGCCATGGACCATTTGCGCGCCTCTAGGACACCGTGTGAAGTCGCTGGGGCCCGTGTGCCTGCTGGAGAGGTGCCAGGGATAATTTGTCGAGCTGCTGGGACCCCACGTGAAGTCGCTGGTGCCCGCGTGCATGCTGGCGAGGTTCCAGGGATCTTTTGGCGAGACGGTGGAAACCCACACGAAGTTGCTTGGGCCCGTGAGCGTGCTGGGGAGGTGTCAGGGACCATTTGTGAGCTGCTGGGACCCTGCGCAATGTCGTTGGGGTGCGTCCGAGCGCTGGGGATGTGCCAGGGACCATTTGGCGAGGCTCTGTGACCCTACACGATGTCGCTGGTGCCTGTGCGATCAGTGGGGATGTGCCATGGATCATTTGCGCGCCGCTAGGACACCGTGCGAAGTCTCTGGGGCCCGTGTGCATGCTGGAGAGGTGCCAGGGATCATATTGCAGGACGCTGGGACCCCACGCGGGGTCGCTGGGCACCGTGCACACGCTGGGGAATGGGCCACAGACCATTTGTCGAGCCGCTGGGACCCCGCGCTGGGTCTTGGGCCCCTTGCATGCGCTGGGGAGGGGCAAGGGACCATTTGTCGAGCCACTGGGACCCCATGCGGGGTCGCTGGGCCACGTGCGTGTGCTGGGGAGAGGCCAGGGACCATTTGGCATGCCGCTAGGACACCGTGTGAAGTCGCTGGGGCCCGTGTGCATGCTGGAGAGGTGCCAGGGATGATTTGTCGAGCTGCTGGGACCCCACGCGAAGTCGCTGGTGCCCGTGTGCGTGCTTGGGAGGTTCCAGGGATCATTTGGTGAGCCGGTGGAAACCCACACAAAGTTGCTTGGGCCCGTGCGCGTGCTGGGGAGGTGTCAGGGACCATTTGTGAGCTGATGTGACCCTGCGCAATGTCGCTGGGGTGCGTGCGAGCGCTGGGGATGTGCCATGGACCATTTTCGAGGCTCTGTGACCCTGCGCGATGTCGCTGGGGCCTGTGCGATCGCTGGGGATGTGCCATGGACCATTTGCGAGCCGCTACGACCCAGCACAGGGTCGCTGGGGTCCGTTTGCGTGCTGAGGAGGTGCCAGGGACCATTCGACAAGCTGCTGGGACCCTGCATGAGGTCACTGGAGCCCGTGCGATCGCTTGGGAGGTGCCAGGGACCGTTTGGGGACCAGCTGGAACCCCACACGGAGTCGCTGGGCCCTTGTGCATGCTGAGGGGGTGCCAGGGACCATCTGGCGAGCCGCTCGGACCCCGCACGGGGTCTCTGGGGCCAGTGTACACACTGGATATGTGCCAGGGACCATTTGGCGAGGCTCTGGGACCCTGCGCGTTGTCACTGGGGCCCGTGCGATCGCTTGGGAGGTGCCAGGGACCGTTTGGGGACCAGCTGGAACCACACACGAAGTCGCTGGGGCCCGTTTGCGTGCTGATGAGGTGCCAGGGACCATTTGGCGAGCCACTGGGACCCCATGCGGGGTCACTGGGCCACGTGCGCGTGCTGGGGAGAGGTCAGGGACCATTTGGCATGCCGCTCGGACTCCGCGCGGTGTCTCTGGGGCAAGTGTGCATGCTGGGGATGTGTCAGGGATCATAAGGCAGGACGCTGGGACACCACGCGGGGTCGCTGGGCACCGTGCACACGCTGGGGAGGGGCCACAGACCATTTGTCGAGCCGCTGGGACCCCGCGCTGGGTCTAGGGCCCCTTGCATGCGTTGGGGAGGGGCCAGGGACCATTTTGCGAGCTGCTAGGACCCCGCGCGAAGTCATTGTGGCCCGTGCGCACTCTGTGGATGTGCCAGGGTCCATTTGCGAGCCGCTAGGACCCCGCGTGAAGTTGCTGGGGCCTGCACACATGCCAGGGACCATCTGGCCAGCCAATCGGACCTTGTGCAGAGTCTCTGGGGCCTGTGTGCGTGCTCGGGAGGTGCCAGGGATCATTTGGTGAGATGCTGGGATCCCGCGCGGATTAGCTGGGCCCTGTGAGCACGCTGGGGAGGTGCCAGGGACCATTTGGCGAGCCGCTGGGACCCCATGCGGGGTCACTGGGCCACGTGCGCGTGCTGGGGAGAGGCCAGGGACCATTTGGCATGCCGCTCGGACCCCGCGCGGTGTCTCTGGGGCAAGTGTGCATGCTGGTGATGTGCCAGGGACCATTTGCGAGCCTCTGTGACCCCGCGCAGGGTCGCTGGGCCACATGCGTGAGCTGGGGATGTGCCATGGATCATTTGGCAAGCCACTGGGACCCTGTGCGAGGTCACTGGTGCCCTTGCGATCAGTTGGGAGGTGCCAGGGACCATTTGACGAACCGCTGGAACCCCACACGAAGTCGCTGGTGTCCGTGCGCGTGCTGGGGATGTGCCAGGGACCATCTGGCGAGCCGCTGGGACCCTGCATGGGGTCGCTGTGGCATGATTGCTGGGCTCTGTGCGCGTGCTGGGTAGGAGCTGGGATCAATTTGGCGAGCCGTTGGGAGCCCGCACGGGGCCGCTGGGGCCCGTGTGCATGCTGGGGAGGTGCCAGGGATCATTTGGGAAGCCGCTGGGACCCCGCACGAAGTCGATGGGGCAGGTGCGCGTTCTGGGGAGGTGCAAGGGACCATCTGGCCAGCCGATCGGACCCCGCGCGGGGTCTCTGGGGCCCGTGTGCATGCTGGGGAGGTGCCAGGGATCATTTGGGAAGCCGCTGGGACCCCGCACGAAGTCGCTGGGGCCCGTGCGCGTGCTGGGGAGTTGGCAGGAACCATCTAGTCAGCCAATCGGACCCCGTGCGAAGTCGCTGGGCCCTGTGCGTCCGCTGGGGAGGTGCCACAGAACATTTGGCGAGCCGGTTGGAAACCGCGCGAAGTCGTTGGGCACCGTGCGCACGCTAGGGAAGGGCCAGGGACCATTTGGGAACCCTCTGGGACCCCGCTTAAAGTCGCTGGGGCCTGTGCTCGTGCTGGGGAGGTGCCAGGGACCATCCGGCGAGCCGCTCGGACCCTGCGCAATGTCGCTGGGGCGCGTGCGAGCGCTGGGGATGTGCCAGGGACCATTTGGCGAGGCTCTGGGACCCTGCGCGATGTCGCTGGGGCACCTGTGCGTGCTGGAGAGGTGCCAGGGACCATTTGCGAGCTGCTGGGACCCTGCGCAATGTCACTGGGGCGCGTGTGAGCGCTGGGGATGTGCCAGGGACCATTTGGCGAGGCTCTGTGACCCTGCGCGATGTCGCTGGGGCACCTGTGCGTGCTAGAGAGGTGCCAGGGACCATTTGCGAGCTGCTGGGACCCTGCGCAATGTCGCTGGGGCGCGTGCGAACGCTGGGGATGTGCCAGGGACCATTTGGCGAGGCTCTGGGACCCTGCGCGATGTCGCTGGGGCCTGTGCGATCGCTGGGGATGTGCCATGGACCATTTGCGAGCCGCTAGGACACCGTGCAAAGTCACTGGGGCCTGTGTGCGTGCTGGAGAGGTGCCAGGGATGATTTGTTGAGCTGCTGGGACCCCACGTGAAGTCGCTGGTGCCCATGTGCATCCTGGGGAGGTTCCAGGGATCATTTGGCGAACCGGTGGGACCCCGCGAGAAGTCGCTGGTGCCCGCGTGCGTGCTGGGGAGGTTCCAGGGATCTTTTGGCGAGACGGTGGAAACCCACACGAAGTTGCTTGGGCCCGTGCGCGTGCTGGGGAGGTGTCAGGGACCATTTGTGAGCTGCTGGGACCCTGCGCAATGTCGTTGGGGTGCGTCCGAGCGCTGGGGATGTGCCAGGGACCATTTGGTGAGACTCTGTGACCCTGCACAATGTCGCTGGGGCCTGTGCGATCACTGGGGATGTGCCATGGATCATTTGCGCGCCGCTAGGACACCGAGCGAAGTCTCTGGGGCCCGTGTGCGTGCTGGAGAGGTGCCAGGGATCATTTGGTGTGAGGCTGGGACCTCGGGCGGGGTCGCTGGGGTGCGTGCGCACGCTGGTGAGGTGCCCGGGACCATTTTGCAAGCAACTGGGACTCCACGCGGGGTCGCTGGGTGCTGTGCACGCACTGTGGATGTGCCAGGGACCATTTGGTGAGCCGCTGCGACCCGTGCAATGTCGTTGGTGCCCGTGCGCGCGCTGGGGATGTGCCAGGGACCATTTGCGAGCCGCTAGGACCACGCTTGAAGTCGCTGGGGCCCATGCATGCGCTGGTGATGTGCCAGGGACCATTTGCAAGCCTCTAGGTCCCCGCTTTGAAGTTGTTGGGGCTCGTGCGCTTGCTGGGGATGTGCCAAGGATCATTTGGCGAGCTGGTGGGACCCCGCGCGAAGTCAATGGGGCCCATGCACGCGCTGGGGATGTGCCAGGGTCCATTTGTGAGCCGCTAGGACCCCGCTTGAAGTTGTTGGGGCCCGTGCCCATGCTGGGGATGTGCCAGGAACCATTTGGCGTGCCTCTGGGACCTCGCGAGTGGTCACTGGGCCCCGTGCGCACGCTGGGGAGATATCAAGGACCTTTTGGCAAGCCACTTGGACTGCACACGGGGTCGCTTGGGCCCGTGCACATGCTGGGTATGTGCCAGGGACCATTTGGCGTTCCTCTGGGACCACTACCGAAGTTGCTGGGGTTCGTGCACGTGCTGGGGAGGTTCCAGGGAACATTTGGTGTGACGCTGGGTCCTCGCGAGTGGTCACTGGGCCCCGTGTGCACGCTGGGGAGGTATCAAGGACCTTTTGGTAAGCCACTTGGACTGCACACGGAATAGCTGGGGCCCATGCGCGTGCTGGTGAGGTGCCAGGTACCATTTAGCGAGCCGCTGGGACACCACGTGATGTCGCTGGGTTCCCTGTGCATTCTGGTGAGGTGCCAGGGACAGTTTGGCAAGCCACTTGGAGGACGCGCAAAGTCGCTGGGGTTCGTGCGCGTGCTGGGGAGGTGCCAGGGACCATTTGGTGTGACGCTGGGACCCGGCACAGGGACGCTGGGGCGCGTGCGCACGCTGGTGAGGTGCCAGGGACCATTTGGCAAGCCGCTGGGACTCCACACGGGGTCGCTGGGCGGTGTGCGCACGCTGGTGAGGTGCCAGGGACCATTTGGCGAGCCACTCGGACCACGCCAGGGGTCTCTGGGGCCCGTGTGCGTGCTGTGGATGTTCCAGGGATTATTTGGCGAGCGGCTGGGACCCTGCGCGAAGTCGCTGGTCCCCATGCGCGCGCTGGGGAGGGGCCAGGGATCATTTGGGAAGCAGCTGTTACCCCGCGGTAAGTCACTGGGGCCCGTGCACCCGCTAGGGATGTGCCAGGGACGATTTGCGAGCCGCTAGGACCTCGCTTGAAGTTGTTGGGGCTCGTACGCTTGCTGGGGAGTTGCTAGGGACCATTTGTGAACGGCGGCTTACCAAATGGTCCCTGGCCCCTCGCCAGAGCGCGCAAAAGGCCCAGTGACTTTGCGTGGGGTCCCAGCGGCTCGTGAAATGGTCCCTGGCACCTCCCCAGGGCACGCACAGGGCCCAGCGAACCCACGCGGGGTCCCAACAGCCCCCCAAATGGTCCCTGGTACCCTCTGCAGCTTGCACACAGGCCCCAGCTACCAGACGTGGAGTCCCAGCGGCTCCCCAAAAGGTCCCTGGCATCTCTTCAGCGCGCGCTCTGGGCAACGACTTCGCACTGGGTCTCAGCGGCTCGCCAAATCATCCCTAGTACCTCCCCAGCGCACACACTGGGCCCAGCGACCCCACGTGGGGTCCAGCGGCTCAGGAAATGGTCCCTGACATCTCCCCAGTGCGTACACGGGGCCCAACGACCTTGTGCGGGGTCCCAGCGGCTCGCCAAATGGTCCCTACCACCTCCCCAGCACGCACACTGGGCCCAGCGTACCCGCACTGGGGCCACAGTGGCTCACTAAATGGTCGCTGGGACCTCCCCAGTACGAGCATGGACCACAGCTACCCCATGCGGGGTCCCAATCGTTCGCCAAATGGTCCCTGGCACCTCCCCAGCACACGCACGGGACCCAGCGACTTCGTGTTGGGTCCCAGTGGCTCACCAAATGTTCCCTGGTACATCCCCAGCACGCGCACGGGGCCTAGCGACCCCGCGTGGGTTCCCAGCGGCACGCCAAACGGTCCCTGACGCCTCCCCAGCACACGCACGGGACCCAGCGACCCTGCGCGTGGTTCCAGCGGCTCACCAAACGGTCTCTACCACCTCCCCAGCATGCGCACGGGACCCAGCAACCCCGTGACCCCACGCCGTGTCCAAGCTGCTCGCCAAACCGTCCCTGGTAACTCCCAAGCGCGCGCACGTGCACCAGCTACCCCACGCGGGGTCCCAAAGGCTCCCCAAACCGTCCGTGGCGCCTCCCCAGCATGCGCACGGGCCACAGCTACCCCACGTGGGATCCCAACAGCTCGCCAAATGGTCCCTGGCTCGTCAAAATATTCCTGGCACCTCCACAGCACGAGCACGGGCCCCAGTGACTTCTTGCGCGGTCCCAGCGGCTCTCCAAAATGTCAAAGGCACCTCCCCAGCACGAGCACGTGCCTCAACGACTTCACGTGGGGTCCCAGCGCCTCACCAAAATGTCCCTGGCACCTCCGCAGAGAGCGCACTGGACGAAGCGACCGCATGCAGGGTCCCAGCGACTCGCCAAACGGTCCTTGGCATCTCCCCAGCGTGCGCACGGGGCCCAGCGTCCCCGCTCGGGGTCCCATTGATTCGCGAAAGGGTCCCTGGCACCTCCCCAGCGCGAGCACGGGCCCCAGCGACTTCTTGCGGGTTCCCAGCGGCTCACGAAACGGTCCCTGGCACATTCCCAGCGAGTGCAGGGGCACCAGAGACCTCGAGCAGGGTCCCAGCGGCTAACCAAACGGTCCCTGGCATCTCCCCAGCACTCGCACGGGGCCCAGCATCCCTGCGCGGGGTCCCATCGACTCGCCAAATGGTCCCTGGCACCTCCCCAGCGTGAGCATGGACCCCAGCGACTTCTCGTGGGGTCCCAGCGGCTCTCCAAATGGTCCCTGGCACCTCCCAAGCAAGCGCAGGGGCACCAGCGACCTCACGCAATGTCCAATCAGCTCGCCAAATGTACCTTGGAACCTCCACAATGCGCACACATGCCCCAGCGACCCCGCTTGGTGTCCCAGCAGCTCGCCAAAATATCAAAGGCACCTCTCCAGCACACGCATGTGCCTCAACGACTTCGTGTGGGGTCCCAGCGGCTCACCAAAATGTCCCAGGCACCTCCCCAGAGCGCGCACTGGGCGGAGCGACCGCACACGGGGTCCAAGCGGCTCGCCAAATGGTCCTTGGCATCTCCCCAGCGCGCAAACGGGGCAGATCGACCCAGTGCGGGGTCCCACCTACTCGTCAAATGGTCCCTGGCACCTCCCCAGTGCGAGCAAGGGGCCCAGCGACTTTGCGCGGGGTCCAAGCGTCTCGGCAAATGGTCCCTGGCACCTTCCCAGTGCGCGCAAAAGGCCCAGTGACTTTGTGCGGGGTCCCAGCGACTCGCGAAATGGTCCCTGGCACCTCCACAGCACGCTCACTGGCCCCAACGACCCCATTTGGGGATCCCTGAGGCTGGCCAAGCATTCCCTGGCACCTCCCAAGCACGTGCAAGGGCCCCAGCTACACCACACTGGGTCCTAACGGCTCGCCAAACGGTCCCAGCGAGCTCGCCAAATGTTCAATGGCACATCCCTAGCGCGCACGGGCCCCAGTGACTTCGCACGGGGTCCTAGCGGCTCGCGAAATGATACCTGGCCCCTCCCCAGCGCGCACGGATTCCAGCGACCCCGTGCGGTGTCCCAGAGACTCGCCAAATGGTCCCTGGTACCTCCCCAGAGCACGCACTGGGCCCAGTGACCCCACACGGAGTCCCAGCGGCTTGCAAAACAGTTCCTGGCACCTCCCCAGCGATCGCACGGACACCTGTGACCTCGCGCAGGGTCACAGAGGCTCGCCAAATGGTCCCTGGCACTTCTTCAGCGCGCGCACGGGCCCCAGCGACTTTAAGCGGGGTCCCAGTGGCTCGGCAAATACTCCCTGGCCCCTTCCCAGAGCGCGCAAAAGGCACAGTCACTTTGCATGGGGTCCCAGCGGCACGCGAAATGGTCCCTGGCACCTCCCCAGGGCGCGCACAGGGCCCAGCGAACCCACGCAGGGTCCCAACAGCCCCCAAATGGTCCCTGGTACCCCCTGCAGCTTGCACACAGGCCCCAGCTACCAGACGTGGAGTCCCAGCGGCTCCCCTGGCATCTCCTCAGCGCGCGCTCTGGGCAGCGACTTTGCGCTGGGTCTCAGCGGCTCGCCAAATCATCCCTAGTACCTCCCCAGCGCACACACTGGGCCCAGCGACCCCACGTGGGGTCCAGAGGCTTGGGAAATGGTCCCTGGCACCTCCCCAGCACACGCATGGGGCCCAACGACCCCGCGCGGGGTTCCAGCCGCACTCCAAACGGTCCCTGGCACCTCCCCAGCACGCGAACGGGACCCAGCGACATCGCACAGGATCCCAATGGTTCGCCAAATGGTCCCTGGCACCTCCCCAACACACGCACTGGGCTCAGCGACCCCGCACGTGGTCCCAGTTGATCGCCAAATGGTCCCTGGCACCTCCCCAGCATGAGCACAGGGCCTAGTGACCCCGCGCGCGGTACCAGCGACATGCCAAACGGTCCCAGGCCCCTACCCGGCACGCGCACAGGGCCCAGCTACTCCGCAAGGGGTCTGAGTGGCTCACCAAATGGTCCCTGGCCCTGCCCCAGCACGCACACAGAGCCCAGCGTCCCCGCACGGGGTCCCAGTAGCATTCCAAACGGACCCTGGCACCTCCCCAGCATGCACACCGGGCCCAGCGTCACTGCGCGGGGTCCCAGCAGCTCTCCAAATGGTCCCTGTCACCTCCCCAGCACGCAGACGGGCAACAACGACTTCATTCGGGGTCCCAGGGGCTCACCAAATTGTCCCTGGCCCATCTCTAGCACACGCACGGGGCCCAGTGACTGCGGGTGGGGTCCCAGAGGCACGCCAAACAGTCACTGTCATCTTCACAGCACGCGCACGGGTCCCAGCGACCCAGCCCGGGGTCTCTGCGGCTCGCCAAATGGTCCCTGGAACCTCCCCAGCGGGTGCACAGGGCCCAGCGACCCAGCTTGGGGTCCCAGTGGCTCGCCAAACGGTCCCTGGCGCCTCCCCAGGGCGCACGGGCCCCAGCGACCCTCCACGGGATCCCAGAGGCTTGCCAAATGGTTCCTCGCACCTCCCCAGCGCGCACGGGCCACAGCGACTTCGCGGTGGATCCCAGCGGCTCGCCAAACGGACCTCACCAGCACGCGCACGGGGCATAGCAACCACACTCGGGGTCCCAGCGGCACAAAAAAAACGGTCCCTGGCACCTACCCAGCGAGCGCCCTGGACCCAGCGACCTTGCGCGGGGACCCAGTGGCTCGCCAAATGGTCCCTGGCACCTCCCCAACGAACAAACTGGGCACAGCGACATCGCACGGCGTCCCAGTGGCTCGCCAAATACTCCCTGGCACCTCCCCAGCATGTCCATGTGCCCCAGAGGCCCCGTGCGGGGTCAGAGCGGCTAGCCAAATGGTCACTAGCCCCTCCCCAGCACGCGCACGCGTCCCAGTGACCCCACTCGGAGTCCCAGCGGCTCACCAGATGGTCCCTGGCCCATACCCAGCGCGTGCACGTGGCCCCAGCGACCCTGTGCGTGGTCCTAGCGGCTCGCCCAATTGTCCCTGGCACCTCCCCAGTGCGTGCACAAGCCCCAGCCACCCCACATGGGATCCAAACGGCTCGCCAAATAGTCCTTGGCACCTCCCCAGCACATGCGCAGCTGCGTTCAGGACTGCGCAGCCCTTTTATATTTGGTGACGTTTTGCGCATATGAATGGTAAAATGCAGTTTTGAACGGCGAACGCATACACATGCGCAGCTGCGTAGTTTTAGCCGAATTGCTGCTCATGCGCAGCTGCGTTCAGGATTACGCAGGCCATTCATTTTTGGTGTTGTTTTGCGCATATAAATGTTAAAATGCAGTTTTGAACGGCGAACGCATATGCATGCGCAGCTGCGTAGTTTTAGCAGAGGTGCTGCGCATACGCAGCTGCGTAGTCTTAACCGAGGTGCTGCGCATGCGCAGCTGCGTTCAAGACTGCGCAGACCTTTCATATTTGGTGACGTTTTGCGCATATGAAAGGTAAAATGCAGTTTTGAATGGCGAACGCATACGCATGCACAGCTAGGTAGTTTTAGCCGAGTTTCTGTGCATGCGCAGCTGTGTAGTTTTAGCCGAGTTGCTGCGCATGCGCAGCTGTGTTCAGGATTGCGCAGGCCATTCATTTTTGGTATCATTTTGCGCATATAAATGTTAAAATGCAGTTTTGAACGGCGAACGGGGAAGTGCAAGGGACAGTTTGGCGAGCCGCTGGAAACCCCACATGAAGTCGCTGGGGCCCATGTGCGTGCTGGGGAGGTGCCAGGGACCATTTGACGAGTCGCTGGGCCCCGTGCGCGCGCTGGGGTGATGGCAGGGACCATTTGGCAAGCCGCTTTGACCCTGCGCGATGTCGCTGGGGCCCGTGCGTGCGCTGTGGATGTGCCAGGGACCATTTGCGATCTGTTGGGACACCGCGCGATGTCGCTGGGGACTGTGTGCATGCTGGGGATGTGCCAGGGATCATTTGGTGAACCTCTGGGACTTTGCGTGAGGTTGCTGCGGCTCGTGCGATCGCTGGGGGGTGTCTGGGACCGTTTGGTGGGCCGCTGGAACCCCATGCGAAGTCGCTGGGGCCCGTGCACGCGCTGGGGTGTTGCCAGGGACCATTTGGCAAGCCACTTTGACCCCACGCGAAGTCACGGGGGTCCGTGCCTGCGCTGGGCATGTGTCACGGACCATTTGCGAGCCGTTGGGGCCCCCGTGAGTTGTCACTGGGAACCCGTGCTTGCGCTGGGGGGGGACCAGGGACCATTTGGCGAGCCTCTGGGACCCTGCCCGAGGTCGCTGGGGCTTGTGTGATCGCTGGGGAGATGTCAGGGACCGTTTGGTGAGCCGCTGGAACTCCACACGAAGTCGCTGGGTCCCGTGCGTGTGCTGGGGTGGTGCCAGGGACCATTTTGCGAGCCGCTCTGTCCCCGCGGGGGGTCTCTGGGCCCCGTGCACGCGCTGGGGAGGTGCCAGGGATCATTTGGCGAGACGCTGGCACCCTGCGCTGGGTCGCTGGGGCCCGTGCACGTGCTGGGGAGGTGCCAGGGTTCTTTTGGCGAGCTGCTGGCACCCTGCGCTGGGTCCCTGGGCACCGTGCGCGAGCTGTGGAGGTGTCAGGGACCATTTGCGAGCAGTTGGGACCACACGCGATGTCGCTGGGGCCCGTGTGCCTGCTGGGGATGTTCCAGGGACCATTTGGCGAGCCTCTGGGACCCTGCGTGAGGTCGCTGGGGCTTGTGCGCGAGCTGTGGAGGTGTCAGGGACCATTTGCGAGCAGTTGGGACCACACGCGATGTCGCTGGTGCCCGTGTGCCTGCTGGGGATGTTCCAGGGACCATTTAGCGGGCCGCTGGAACCCCATGCGAAGTCGCTGGGGCCTGAGCGTGTGCTTGGTAGGTTCCAGGGACCATTTCGCAAACCGCTCTTGCCCCGTACGGGGTCTCTGGGGCCCGTGTGACGAGCCGCTGGCATCCCGCGCCTGGTCGCTGGGCCCCGTGAGCATGCTGGTGAGGTGCCAGGGACCATTTGATGAGCCGCTGGGACCCCGCGCGGGGTCGCTGGGCCCCGTGCACTCGCTGGGGAGTTGCAAGGGATCATTTGGCGAGCAGCTGGGACCCCGCGTGAAGTCCCTGGGACCAGGGCGCGCGCTGGGGAAGGGCCAGGGACCATTTGGGAAGATGCCGGGACCCTGCGCAAATTCACGGGGGTCGGTAAACACGCTGGGGATGTGTCAGGGATCATTTGCGAGCCACTGGGACCCAGCGCAAAGTTGCTGGGGCCCGTGTGTGCACTGTGGACGTGCCAGGGACAATTTGTGAGCAGTTAGGACCCCGCGCGATGTCGCTGGGGCCCAGTGCTTGCGCTGGGGAGGGAGCAGGGACCATTTGGCGAGCCTCTGGGACCCTGCAAGAGGTCATTGGGGCTCGTGCGATCGCTGGGGAGGTGTCAGGAACCATTTGGCGGGCCGCTGGAACCCCACGCGAAGTCGCTGGGGCCCGTGCGTGTGCTGAGGATGTGCCAGGGACCATTTGCGAGCTGTTGGGACACACCGCGCTGTCGCTGGGGCCCCTATGCGTGCTGGGGATGTGCCACAGATCATTTGGCGAACCTCTGGGACCGTGCGCGAGGTCGGTGGGGCTCGTGCGATCGCTGGGGAGGTGTCAGGGACTGTTTGGCGGGCCACTGGAACCCCACGCGAAGTCGCTGGGGCCCGTGTGCATGCTGGGGAGGAGCAAAGGACCATTTGGCAAGCCACTCGGACCCAGAGCGGGGTCGCTGGGCCCAATGCGCGCTCTGGGGAGGTGTCAGGGTCCATTTGGCAAGCCGCTCTGACCCCGTGTGAAGTCGCTGTTCCACGTGCGCGCGCTGGGGAGGGGCCAGGGACCATTTGGGAAGCCGCTGGGATCCCGCGCGAATTCGCTGGGGCCTGTGCGCGTGTTGGGGAGGTGCCAGGGAACATTTGGCGAGCCGCCTGGGCCCAATGCAAAGTCGCTGGGCCCGTGCACGTGCTGGGGAGGTGCCAGGGACCATTTGGCGAGCCGCTGGGACCCCGCACGGGGTCGCTAGGGCCCTTGCGCATGCTGGTGAGGTGACAGAGACTATTCAATGAGCCGCTGGAACCACGCGCGAGGTCGCTGGAGCTCCTGCCTTGCTGGGGAGGTGCCAGGGACCATTTGGCAAGCCGCTGGGACACCACGGGATGTCGCTGGGGCCTCTGCGCGTGCTTTTGAAGTGCCAGAGACAGTTTGGCAAGCCGCCTGGACCACGCGCGGGGACGCTATGCCCCGTGCGCACGCTGGTGAGGTGTCAGGGACCTTTAGGCAGGCCGCTGGGACTCCACGCCTGGTCGCTGGAGTCCGTGCGCGCGCTGGGGATGTGCCAGGGACAATTTGCGAGTTGCTGTGACCCCGTGTGAATTCACTGGGGCCCGTGCGAGTGCTGGGGATGTGCCAGGCACCATTTGTGATCCGCTGGGACCCTGCGCGTGGTTGCTGGGCTCTGTGCGCTTGCTGGGTAGACGCCAGGGACCATTTGGCGAGCGGCTGGAACCCCGCGCGGGGTCGCTGGGGCCCATACGCGTGCTGCTGAGGTGCCAGGGAGTATACGACAAGCGGCTGGGACCCGGCGCGACGTCACTGGGGCCTGTGCGCGTGCTGGGGTGGTGCCAGGGACCATTTGGGAAGCCGCTGGGACCCCGCGGACAGTCGCTGGGGCCCTTGTGAGTGCTGGGGAGGTGCCAGGGACCATTTACGAGCTGCTAGGACCCCGCGCGTGGCTGCTGTGCTCTGTGCACTTGCTGGGTAGGAGCCAGGGACCATCTGGCCAGCCAATCGGACCACGCGTGGAGTCACTGGGTCCCGTACGCACGCTGCGGAGGTGCCAGGAACCTTTTGGCGAGCCGCTGGGACTCCACGTGGGATCGCTGGGCCCTGTGCACGCGCTGGGGAGGTGCAAGGGACCATTTGGTGAGCCTCTGGGACCCCGCGTGGGTCGCTGGGTCCCTTTCGTGCGCTTGGGAGGTGCCAGGGACCATTTGCGACCTACTAGGACCCCGCGCTTGGTTGCTGGGCTCTGTGTGCGTGCTGTGTAGGAGCCAGGGACCATTTGGAAGCTGCTGGGACCCCGCGGAAAGACGCTGGGGCCCTTGTGAGTGCTGGGGATGTGCTAGGGACCATTTGCAAGCCTCTAGGACACCACTTGAAGTCGCTGGGGACTGTGCGTGTGCTGGTGAGGTGCCAGGTACCATTTGCAAGCGGCTGGGACCCCGAGCGCGGTCTCTGTGGCTCGTGCACACGCTGGGGATGTGCCAGGGACCTTTTGCGAGCCGCTGGGACCCCGCGCGATGTCGCTGGTGCCTGTGCGCACACTTGGGATGTGCCAGGGACCATTTGGCGAGCGTCTGGGACCCAGCGCAAGGTCGCTGGAGCCCCTGAGCTCACTGGGGTGGTGCCAGGGACCATTTGGCGAGCCGCTGGAGCCCCTGCGCTCACTGGGGATGTGCCAGGGACCATTTGGCGAGCCGCTGGGACACCACGTTCTGTCGCTGGGGCCCCTGCGTGTGCTGGAGAGGTGCGAGGGATCGTTTGGCAAGCCGCTTGGCCCAAGCGCGAAGTCGCTGGGGTTCATGCATGCGCTGGGGAGGATGCTGGGACCTCGCTCGGGGTTGCTGGGCCCCGTGCGCACGCTGGTGAGGTGCCAGGTACAATTTGGTAAGCCGCATGGAGCACGCGCTGGGGTTCGTGTGTGTGCTGGGGAAGTGCCAGGGATTATTTGGTGTGACGCTCGAACACTGCACGGGGTCGCTGGGCCCCATGCACACGCTGGGGAGGTGCCAGCGACCTTTTGGCGAGCTACTGGGACTCCACGCGGGTTCGCTGGGGCACATGCCCGTGTTGGTGCCGTGCCAGGGACCATTTGGCGATCCGCTGGGACTCAACACCTGGTCGCTGAGATCCGTGCGCACCCTGGGGATGTGCCAGGGACCATTTACGAGCTGCTGGGACTCCGCGTGAAGTCACTGGGGCCCGTGCGGGTGCTGGTGAGGTGGCAGGGACTATTCCACGATCCTCTGGGACGTTGCGCGAGGTTGCTTGATCACCTACGCTCGCTGGGGAGGTGCCAAGGACCATTTGCCGAGCCGCTGGGATACCACGCGAAGTCGCTGGTGCCCGTGCGCTTGCTGGGGAGGTGCCAGGGACCGCTTGGCATGCCGCTGGGGGCCTGCGCGGGGTCGCTGGGGCCCGTACGCGTGTCGGTGAAGTGCCAGGGACGGTTTAGCGAGCTTTGGAACCCCGCGTGGGGTCGCTGGTACACGTGTGTGTGCTGTTGAGGTGCCAGGGACCATTTCTCAAGGCACCGGGATCCTGCGCGTTGTCGCTGGGCACCTTGAGCACGCTGTGGAAGTGCTAAGGACCATTTGGCGAGCCTCTTGGTCACCGCATTGTGTCGCAGTGACCAGTGTGCGTGTTGCGGAGGTGCCAGAGACAGTTTGGCGAGCCGCTGGGACCCCGTGTGGGGTCGCTAGTGTGAATGCACATACTGGGGAGGCACCAGGGACGGATTGGAGAGCCGATGAGACCCCGTGTGGGGTCGCTGGGGACCGTGCGTGTGCTGGTGAGGTGCTAGGGACTATTCAACGAGCCTCTGGGACCTTGCGCTAGGTCGCTGGAGCACCTGCGCTCGCTGGGGAGGTGTCAGAGACCATTTGGCGAGCCGCTGGGATACCACGCGATGTCGCTGGCACCCCTGCGCGTGCTGGTAAGGTGCCAGGGACAGTTTGGCAAGCCGCCTGGTCCACGTGTTTGGTCGCTGGATCCCCTGTCTTGCTGGGGAGGGGCCAGGGACCATTTGGCGAGCCGCTGGGACACCACAGGATGTCCCTGGGGCCCCTGTGCATGCTGGGGAGGTGCCAGGGACAGTTTGGCAAGCCGCCTGGACCACGCGCGGGGTCGCTAGGCCCTGTGCGCACGCTGGTGCTGTGTCAGGGACCTTTAGGCAGGCCGCTGGGACTCCACGCCTGGTCGCCTGGAGGTGCCAGGGACCATCTGGCCAGCCAATGGGACCATGCGAGTGGTCTCTGGGGCCCGTGTGTGTGCTGGGGAGGTGCCAGGGATCATTTGGCGAGCCGGTGAGACCCTGCGCGAAGTCGCCGTGGACCGTGCACGCTAGGGATGTGCCAGGTACCATTTGCAAGCCGTTGGGACACCGCGCGATGTCGCTGGTGCCTGTGCGCGCACTTGGGATGTGCCAGGGACCCTTTGGCGAGCGTCTGGGTCCCAGCGCGAGGTCGCTGGAGCCCCTGCGCTCACAGGGGAGGTGCCAGGGACCATTTGGCGAGCCACTGGGACCCCGCGCGATGTCGCTGGAGCCCCTGCTCTCACTGGGGAGGTGCCAGGGACCATTTGTCGAGCCGCTGGGACTCCACGCGGGTTCGCTGGGGCGCATGCCCGTGTTGGTGCCATGCCAGGGACCATTTGGCAATCCGCTGGGACTCAACACCTGGTCGCTGAGATCCGTGCGCGCGCTGGGGATGTGCCAGGGACCATTTACGAGCTGCTGGGACACCACGGAATGTCGCTGGGGCCCCTGCGCGTGCTGGTGAAGTGCCAGTGACAGTTTGGCAGGCCGCTGGGACTCCACGCCTGGTCGCTGGGGTCCGTGCGCGTGCTGGGGATGTGCCAGGGACCATTTGCGAGTTGCTAGGACCCCATGTGAATTCATTGAGGCCCGTGCGATCGCTTGGGAGGTGTCAGGGACCTTTAGGCAGGCCGCTGGTACTCCATGCCTGGTCGCCTGGAGGTGCCAGGGACCATCTGGCCAGCCAATCAGACCACGCGCGATGTCACTGGGCCCCGTATGCATGCTGCGGAGGTGCCAGGGACCTTTTGGCGAGCTGCTGGGACTCCACGCGGGGTCGCTGGGCCCTGTGCACGCGCTGGGGAGGTGCAAGGGACATTTTGGCGAGCCGCTGGGATACCACGTGGGGTCGCTGGGGCTTGTTTGAGCACTGGGGAGGGGCCAAGGACCATTTGTTGAGCCGCTGGGAGCCCGAGTGGGGTCGCTGTGCCCCGTGCGTGTTCTGGGGATGTGCCAGGGACCGTTTGGCATCCTGCTGGGACACCTAACGGGGTCGCTTGGCCCAGTGCACGTGCTGGGGAGGTGCCAGGGACCATTTGGCGATCCACTGGGACCCCGCGCGAAGTCGCTGGTGCCCGTGCGCTTGCTGGGGAGGTGCCAGGGACCGCTTGGCATGCCGCTGGGGGCCTGCGCGGGGTCGCTGGGGCCCGTACGCGTGTCGGTGAAGTGCCAGGGACGGTTTAGCGAGCTTTGGAACCCCGCGTGGGGTCGCTGGTACACGTGTGTGTGCTGTTGAGGTGCCAGGGACCATTTCTCAAGGCACCGGGATCCTGCGCGTTGTCGCTGGGCACCTTGAGCACGCTGTGGAAGTGCTAAGGACCATTTGGCGAGCCTCTTGGTCACCGCATTGTGTCGCAGTGACCAGTGTGCGTGTTGCGGAGGTGCCAGAGACAGTTTGGCGAGCCGCTGGGACCCCGTGTGGGGTCGCTAGTGTGAATGCACATACTGGGGAGGCACCAGGGACGGATTGGAGAGCCGATGAGACCCCGTGTGGGGTCGCTGGGGACCGTGCGTGTGCTGGTGAGGTGCTAGGGACTATTCAACGAGCCTCTGGGACCTTGCGCTAGGTCGCTGGAGCACCTGCGCTCGCTGGGGAGGTGTCAGAGACCATTTGGCGAGCCGCTGGGATACCACGCGATGTCGCTGGCACCCCTGCGCGTGCTGGTAAGGTGCCAGGGACAGTTTGGCAAGCCGCCTGGTCCACGTGTTTGGTCGCTGGATCCCCTGTCTTGCTGGGGAGGGGCCAGGGACCATTTGGCGAGCCGCTGGGACACCACAGGATGTCCCTGGGGCCCCTGTGCATGCTGGGGAGGTGCCAGGGACAGTTTGGCAAGCCGCCTGGACCACGCGCGGGGTCGCTAGGCCCTGTGCGCACGCTGGTGCTGTGTCAGGGACCTTTAGGCAGGCCGCTGGGACTCCACGCCTGGTCGCCTGGAGGTGCCAGGGACCATCTGGCCAGCCAATGGGACCATGCGAGTGGTCTCTGGGGCCCGTGTGTGTGCTGGGGAGGTGCCAGGGATCATTTGGCGAGCCGGTGAGACCCTGCGCGAAGTCGCCGTGGACCGTGCACGCTAGGGATGTGCCAGGTACCATTTGCAAGCCGTTGGGACACCGCGCGATGTCGCTGGTGCCTGTGCGCGCACTTGGGATGTGCCAGGGACCCTTTGGCGAGCGTCTGGGTCCCAGCGCGAGGTCGCTGGAGCCCCTGCGCTCACAGGGGAGGTGCCAGGGACCATTTGGCGAGCCACTGGGACCCCGCGCGATGTCGCTGGAGCCCCTGCTCTCACTGGGGAGGTGCCAGGGACCATTTGTCGAGCCGCTGGGACTCCACGCGGGTTCGCTGGGGCGCATGCCCGTGTTGGTGCCATGCCAGGGACCATTTGGCAATCCGCTGGGACTCAACACCTGGTCGCTGAGATCCGTGCGCGCGCTGGGGATGTGCCAGGGACCATTTACGAGCTGCTGGGACACCACGGAATGTCGCTGGGGCCCCTGCGCGTGCTGGTGAAGTGCCAGTGACAGTTTGGCAGGCCGCTGGGACTCCACGCCTGGTCGCTGGGGTCCGTGCGCGTGCTGGGGATGTGCCAGGGACCATTTGCGAGTTGCTAGGACCCCATGTGAATTCATTGAGGCCCGTGCGATCGCTTGGGAGGTGTCAGGGACCTTTAGGCAGGCCGCTGGTACTCCATGCCTGGTCGCCTGGAGGTGCCAGGGACCATCTGGCCAGCCAATCAGACCACGCGCGATGTCACTGGGCCCCGTATGCATGCTGCGGAGGTGCCAGGGACCTTTTGGCGAGCTGCTGGGACTCCACGCGGGGTCGCTGGGCCCTGTGCACGCGCTGGGGAGGTGCAAGGGACATTTTGGCGAGCCGCTGGGATACCACGTGGGGTCGCTGGGGCTTGTTTGAGCACTGGGGAGGGGCCAAGGACCATTTGTTGAGCCGCTGGGAGCCCGAGTGGGGTCGCTGTGCCCCGTGCGTGTTCTGGGGATGTGCCAGGGACCGTTTGGCATCCTGCTGGGACACCTAACGGGGTCGCTTGGCCCAGTGCACGTGCTGGGGAGGTGCCAGGGACCATTTGGCGATCCACTGGGACCCCGCGCGAAGTCGCTGGTGCCCGTGCGCTTGCTGGGGAGGTGCCAGGGACCGCTTGGCATGCCGCTGGGGGCCTGCGCGGGGTCGCTGGGGCCCGTACGCGTGTCGGTGAAGTGCCAGGGACGGTTTAGCGAGCTTTGGAACCCCGCGTGGGGTCGCTGGTACACGTGTGTGTGCTGTTGAGGTGCCAGGGACCATTTCGCAAGGCACCGGGATCCCGCGCGTTGTCGCTGGGCACCTTGAGCACGCTGTGGAAGTGCTAGGGACCATTTGGCGAGCCTCTTGGTCACCGCATTGTGTCGCAGTGACCAGTGTGCGTGTTGCGGAGGTGCCAGAGACAGTTTGGCGAGCCGCTGGGACCCCGTGTGGGGTCGCTAGTGTGAATGCACGTACTGGGGAGGCACCAGGGACGGATTGGAGAGCCGATGAGACCCCGTGTGGGGTCACTAGTGTCAATACACGCACTGGGGAGGTGCCAGGGACCGTTTGGTGAGCCGCTGGGACTTCGCGCGGGGTCGCTGGGCCCCTTGAGCACGCTGTGGAAGTGCCAGGGACCATTTGGCGAGCCGCTCGTACCCCGCGTGTGGTCGCTGGGCCCAGTGCGCATGCTGGGGAGGTACCAAGGACATTTTGGCAAGCCGCTGAGCACGCTGTGGAAGTGCCAGGGACACTTTGGTGAGCCACTGGGACCCCACGCGGGGTCTCTGGGGTCCGTGCTCGCGCTGGGGAGGTGCCAGGGACCGTTTGGCGAGCCGCTGGGATACCACGTGGGGTCGCTGGGGCTTGTTTGCGCACTGGGGAGGGGCCAGGGACCATTTGTTGAGCCGCTGGGAGCCCGAGTGGGGTCACTGCGCCCCGTGCGTGTTCTGGGGATGTGCCAGGGACCGTTTGGCATCCTGCTGGGACCCCTAGCGGGTCGCTTGGCCCAGTGCGCGTGCTGGGGAGGTGCCAGGGACTGTTTGCCGAGCGGCTGGGACCCCGCATATTGTCGCTGGGCCCCGTGCATGCAATGGGGAGGGGCCAGGGACCATTTGGCTAGCCGCTGGGACCCCGCGCGAAGTCGCTGGTGCCCGTGCGCTTGCTGGGGAGGTGCCAGGGACTGCTTGGCGTGCCACTTGGGCCCGTATGCGTGTCGGTGAAGTGCCAGGGACGGTTTAGCGAGCTTTGGAACCCCGCGTGGGGTCGCTGGTACACGTGTGTGTGCTGTTGAGGTGCCAGGGACCATTTCGCAAGGCGCTGGGATCCCGCGCGGGGTCGCTGGGCACCTTGAGCACGCTGTGGAAGTGCTAGGGACCATTTGGCGAGCCTCTTGGTCACTGCATTGTGTCGCAGTGGCCAGTGTGCGTGTTGCGGAGGTGCCAGAGACAGTTTGGCGAGCCGCTGGGACCTCGTGTGGGGTCGCTAGTGTCAATGCACGTACTGGGGAGGCGCCAGGGACAGATTGGAGAGCCGCTGGGACCCCGTGTGGGGTCACTAGTGTCAATGCACGCACTGGGGAGGTGCCAGGGACATTTCGGCGAGCTGCTGGGACCCCACACGGGGTCTCTGGGGAATGTGTGCGCACTGGGGAGGTGCCAGGGACCATTTGGCGAGCCACTGGGACCCCAGGCTTAGTCGCTGCGGCCCGTTCATGTGCTGCGGAGGTGCCAGGGACCATTTGGTGAGCTGCTGGGACCCCGCGCGGGGTCTCAGGGACCCGTGCTCGCGCTGGCCAGTTGCCAGGGACCATTTGGCGAGCTGCTGGGACCTTGCGTGCGGTCTTTGGGCCCTGTGCTTGTGCTGGGGAGGTGCCAGGGACCATTTGGCATGCCGCTGGGACCCCGAGCAGAGCCGCTGGGGCCTGTGCGTGAGCTGGGGAGGGGCTAGTGACAATTTGGCTATCCGCTCTGACCCCACGCGGGGTCTCTGGTGCACGTGCGCGTGCTGGGGAGGTGCTAGGTGGTATTTGGCGAGCCGCTCGTACCACTGTGCTGTCACTTGTCCAAGAGCGTGCGCTGGGGATATGCCAGGGACAGTTTGGCGAGCTGCTTGGACCCCGCGTGAAGTCGCTGGGGCCTGTGCGCGTGCTGGGGAGGTGCCAGTGACCATTTGGCGAGCAGCTGGGACCCTGTGCAGTGTCTCTGGGTCCCATGAGCATGCTGGGGATGTGTCAGGGACGGATTGGCGAGCCGCTGGGACGACGCGTGGGATAGTTTGTGTCCATACGCGCGCTGGGGTGTGCCAGGGACTGTTTAGCGAGCCGCTGTGACCCAATGCGAAGTCGCTGGGGCCCGTGTACGTGCCGGGGGAGGTGCCAGGGACCATTTGGTAAGCCGCTCGGAACCCACGCGGGGTCGCTGGGGCCCTTGCGCGTGTTGGTGAGGTGCCAGGGACCATTCGACGAGCCGCTGGGACCTTGCGCGAGGTCACTGGGGCCCATGCGATCGCTTGGGAGGTGCCAGGGACCGTTTGGCAAGCCACTGGTACCCCACACAAAGTCGCTGGGGCCCGTGTGCGTGCTGGGGAGGTGCCAGGGACCATCTGGCGAGCCGCTCGGACCCCGCGTGAGGTTGCTGGAGCCCCTGTACTCACTGGGGATGTGCCAGGAATCATATGGCGAGCCGCCGGGACACCAAGCTATGTCGCTGGGGCACCTGCGCGTGCTGGAGAGATGCCAGAGACAGTTTGGCAAGCCGCTTGGACCACATGCGAAGTCGCTGGAGTTCGTGCACGCGCTGGGGAGATGCCAGGGACCATTTGGTGCGACGTTGGGACCCCCCGTGGGGTCGCTGGGCCCCGTGCGCGAACTGGGGAGGAGCCAGGTACTATTTGGCGAGCCGCTTATACCCCGCGCGAAGTCACTGGGGACCATGCGCGCGCTGGGGATGTGCCATGGACCATTTGGGAAGCCGTTGGGACCCCGCTCGGGGTCTCTGAGGCCCGTGTGCATGCTGGGGAGGTGCCAGGGATCATTTGGCGAGCCGCTGGGGCACCAGGCGATGTCGCTGGGGCCAGGCGAAGCCGCTTGGACCACGGGCGAAGTCTCTGGGGTTTGTGCGCACCCTGGGTAGGTGCCAGGGACCATTTGGTGTGACACTTGGACCTTGTGCGCGGTCGCTGGGCCCCGTACACACGCTGCGGAGGTGCAAGGGACCTTTTGGCGAGCCACTGGGACTACATGGAAAGTCGCTTGGGCCCGCGCGCGCATTGGGGGGGTGGCTAGGGACCATTTGGGAAGCCGCTGGGACCCGGCGCATAGTCGCTGGGGCCCGTGTGAGTGCTGGGGATGTGCCAGGAACCATTTGCGAGCTGCTAGGACCCCACGTGTGGTTGCTGGGCCCTGTGCGCGTGCTGGATACGTGCCAGGGACAGTTTGGCAAGCTGCTTGGAGGATGCGCGTAGTCGCGGGGGTTCGTGCGCGTGCTGGGGAGGTGCCAGGGATTATTTGGTGTGACGCTGGGACCCGGCACGGGGTCGCTGGGGGCTTGCGCACGCTGGTGAGGTGCCAGGGACCATTTGGCGAGCCGTTCGGACCACGCCTGGGAGGTGCCAGGTGCCATTTGGAGACTCGCTCGAACCCCGCACTTGGTCGCTGGGCCCCGTGCGCTCGCTGGGGAGGTGCCAGGGAACATTTGACAAGTTGCTTGGACCCCGCGTGGGGTCGCTAGTGTCCGTGCGCGCACTGAGGAGCTGCCAGGGACCGTTTTTGCGAGCCGCTGGGACCCTGTGCGAGGTCGCTGGGGCCCTGTGCTCGCTGGTGAGGTGCCAGGGACCAATTGGCGCACCGATGGGACCCCGCGGGGGTGGCTGGGGCCTATGCTCACGCTGGGGAGGTGCCAGGGACCAGTTGGCGAGCCACTGGGACCCTGCGGGGGTGGCTGGGCCCCGTGCGCGTGATGGAGAGGTGCCAGGGACGATTTGCCTAGTCGCTTGTACCCCGCGTGTGGTCACTGGGGAGGTGCCAGGGACATTTTGGCGAGCCGCTGGGATGACACGCAGAGTCGCTGTGGCCTGTTTGCGCGATGGGGATTTGCCAGGGATTATTTGACGAACCGCTTGGAACCTGCGTGGTCGCTGGGCCCAGTGCGCGCGCTGGGGAGATGCCAGGAACCATTTAGCGAGCCGCGGGGACCCTGCGCGAGGTCGCTGGGGCCTGTGCATGCGCTTTGGCGGTGCCAGGGATAGTTTGGCGAGCCATTGGGACCCAGCGTGGGGTCACTGGTGCACATTATTATTATTATTATTATTATTATTATTATTATTATTATTATTATTATTATTATTATTATTTATTTCTTAGCAGACGCCCTTATCCAGGGCGACTTACAATCGTAAGCAAAAGCATTTCAAGCGTTACAATACAAGTAATACAATAAGAGCACATACACATAAGAACATAAGAACATAAGAACATAAGAAAGTTTACAAACGAGAGGAGGCCATTCAGCCCATCTTGCTCGTTTGGTTGTTAGTAGCTTATTGATCCCAGAATCTCATCAAGCAGCTTCTTGAAGGATCCCAGGGTGTCAGCCTCAACAACATTACTGGGGAGTTGGTTCCAGACCCTCACAATTCTCTGTGTAAAAAAGTGCCTCCTATTTTCTGTTCTGAATGCCCCTTTATCTAATCTCCATTTATGACCCCTGGTCCTTGTTTCTTTTTTCAGGTCAAAGAAGTCCCCTGGCTCGACATTGTCTATACCTTTTAGGATTTTGAATGTTTGAATCAGATCGCCGTGTAGTCTTCTTTGTTCAAGACTGAATAGATTCAATTCGTTTAGCCTGTATGCATACGACATACCTTTTAAACCCGGGATAATTCTGGTTTCTCTTCTTTGCACTCTTTCTAGAGTGCAATATCCTTTTTGTAACGAGGTGACCAGAACTGAACACAATATTCTAGGTGAGGTAATACTAATGCATTGTAAAGTTTTAACATTACTTCCCTTGATTTAAATTCAACACTACTCACAATATATCCGAGCATCTTGTTGGCCTTTTTTATAGCTTCCCCACATTGTCTAGAGAAAGACATTTCTGTCTTCATTATTTGAAAGACTAAATCAAGGCATGCCTCCCCTCTAGTCAGCAGTGTGCAGTAGTGGTTAGGGCTCTGGACTCTTGACTGGAGGGTTGTGGGTTCAATCCCTGGTAGGGGACACTGCTGCTGTACCCTTGAGCAAGGTACTTTACCTAGATTGTTCCAGTAAAAACCCAACTGTATAAATGGGTAATTGTATGTAAAAATAATGTGATATCCTGTAACAATTGTAAGTCGCCCTGGATAAGGGCGTCAGCTAAGAAATAAATAATAATAATAATAATAATAATAATAATAATAATAGTCGGTGCCTTGACAAATTGCGTTAGGAAGCAGTCATTTGTCATTTCCACCATTTCAATTTCGTCCGTCGTGCCGCCCCATCGGGTTTTCCCATTTTATATATCCCCCATTAGTATGGCTTCTCCTTTGCTACACGCATTTCGAATGTCATTGTACAACAGATTATTTTGCTCAGCGTCTGAATTTGGCAGTCTACAGCATGTTCCTATTATTATGCCCTTTGAATTCGTGTCCATTATACTGACCCATATTGATTCTGCATTGTTTTTTTGTCCTGATTTTACACTTGGGCTTCAGGACTATTTCTTATGTATAGCGCTACCCCTCCGCCTCTTCTGTCCTGCCTGTCTTTCCTATACAGCGACCCCGCACAGGGTCCAAGCAGCTGGTCAAATGGTCCCTGGCACCTCACCAGCGTGCACACAGGTCCCATCGACCCCGTGCGGGGACACAGCGGATTGCCAAAGGTTCCCTGGCTCCTACCCAGTGCGTGCACAGGGCCCAGCAACCACGCGCAGGGTCCCAGCATCTCGCAAATGGTCCCTGGCCCCTCCCTAGCCCACGCACTGGGCCCAGCAGTCCCACACAGGGTCCCAGCGGCTTGTGAAATGGTCCCTGGCACCTCCCCAGTGTGCGCATGGGACCCAGTGACCCCGCGTGGGGTCCCAGCGGCTTGCCAAATGGTCCCTGGCATCTCCGCAGCGCGCGCATGGGCTCCAGCGACTTCAGCCGGGGTCCCAGCGGCTCGCCAAATGGTACCTGGCTTCTACTCAGTGCGCGCACAGGGCCCAGCAACCATGTGCGGGGTCCCAACGGATCGCAAATGGTCCCCGGCACATCCCCCGCGCTCACACGTGCCCCAGGGACTTCGAGCAGGGTCCCAGCAGCTCGCAAATGGTCCCTGGCACATCCCTAGCATGCGCACAGGGCCCAACGACCCCGCACGGTGTCCCAGCGGCTCGCCAAATGGTCCCTGGCCCCTCCCCAGTGCACGCACAGGACGCAGTGACACCGTACTGGGTTCAAGCGACTCGCCAAATGGTCCCTGGCACCTCCCCAGCATGTGCACATGCCCAGCGACCTCGCAGTGTCCCAGAGGCTCGCCAAATGGTCCCTGGCTCCTTCCCAGCGCGCGCACAGGGCCCAGCAACCACGCGTGGGGTCCCATTAGCTCGCAAATGGTCCCTGGCACATCCCCAGCTCGCACACGGACCCCAGCGAGTTGACGCGGCATCCCAGCGGCTCGCAAATGGTCCCTGGCACATCCTCAGCGCGTGCACGGAGCCTAGTGACTTTGCACGCGGTCCGAGCGGCACGCCAAATGTTCCCTGGCCACTCCCCAGAGTGCTCACAGGGCCCAACGACCCCGCGCGGGGACCCAGCGGCTCACCAAATGGTCCCTGGCCACTCCCCAGCGCGCGAACGGGTACCAGCGACTTCGAGCGGTGTTCCAGCAGGTCGCCAAATGGTCCCTGGCCCCTCCCCAGCGCGCGCACCAGGCCCAACGACTTCGCGTAGGGTCCCAGCAGCTCGCCACATGGTCCCTGGCGACTACCCAGCACGCGCACACTGCCCAGCAACCACGCGCAGGGTCCCAGAGGCTCACCAAATGGACCCTGGCACATCCCCATCGCGCGCACGTGCACCAGCTACTTTGTGCGGGGTCCCAGCGGCTCGCCAAATGGTACCTGGCTCCTCCCCAGTGTGAGCAAGGGGCCCAACGACCCCACGTGCGGGGTCCCAGCGACTCTCAAATGGTCCCTGGCACCTCCCCAGAGCGCGCATGGGGCACAGAGATCTCGCCAAATGTTCCCTGGCACATCCCTAGCGCGCATGGGCCCCAGCGACTTCGCACGGGGTCCCAGCGGCTCGCCAAATGGTCCCTGGCACCTCACCAGCGCACGCATGGGGACAGGCGACTTCGCGCGGGATCCCAGCGGCTCGCCAAATGATCCCTGGCACATCCCCAGCATGCACACAGGCCCCAGAGACCCCAGACGTGGTCCGAGTGGCTCGCCAAATGGTCCCTGGCACCTCACCAGCATGCGCACGCGCCCCAGAGACCCCGCGTGGAGTCCCAGCAGCTTGCCAAATGGTCCCTGGTACCTCACCAGCGTGCGCATGCGCCCCCGGCGACCCCATGCCGGGTCCCAGCATCACACCAAATGTTCCCTGGCACCTCCTCAGCACGTGCACGGGCCCGAACAACTTCAAGCGGGGTCCTAGTGGCTCACAAATGGTCCCTGGCAACTCCCCCAGCAAGTACACGAGCCCCAACAACTTCAAGAGGGGTCCTAGCGGCTCGCAAATGGACCCTGGCACATCACCAGCGGACGCACGGGCCCCAGCGACTTCAAGCGAGGTCCTAGCGGCTCACAAATCGTCCCTGGCACATCCCCAGCGACTTTGCGCAGGGTCCCAGCGGCTCGCCAAATAATCCCTGGAACATCCCCAGCACGAGCACGAACCCCAGTGACTTTGCGTGTCCTCCAATCGGCTTGCCAAACTGTCCCTGGCACCTCACCAGCATGCACAGGGAACACAGCGACATCACGTGGTGTCCCAGCGGCTCGCCAAATGGTACCTGGCACCTCACCAGCACGCGCATGGGCCCCAGCGACCCCGTGTGCAGTCCAAGTGGCTTACCAAAAGGTCCTTGATACCTCCCCAGCGTGCACACGGGGCCCAGTGACCACTCGCGAGGACCCAGCGTCACACCAAATGATCCCTGGAACCTCCTCAGCACGTGCACGAACCCCAGCGACTTTGGTAGTGGTCCCAGAGGAACGCCAAATGGTCCCTGGCACATACCCAGCATGTGCACGGGCCCAAGCGACCCCGTGTGCAGTCCAAGTGGCTTGCCAAAAGGTCCTTGATATCTCCCCAGCGTGCGCACGGGGCCCAGTGACCACTCGCGAGGTCCCAGAGGCACGCCAACTGGTCCCTGGCACATCCCCAGCACGTGCATGGGCCCCATTGACTTCGCGCGGGGTCCCACCAGCTCGCCAAATGATCCTAGGCACATCCCCAGCAAGCGCACGAGCCCCAACAACTTCAAGCGGGGACCTAGAGGCTCGCAAATGCTCCCTGGCACATCACCAGCGCACGCACGGGCCCCAGCGACTTCAAGTGGGGCCTAGCGGCTCGCAAATGGTCCCTGGAATGTCCCCTAGTAACTGGGGCCCAATGCGCGCACTGGGGAGGTGCCAAGGACCATTTGGAGAGCTGCTGGAACCTCGCGCAGTGTCACTGGGCCGCGTGTGTGCGCTGGGGAGTGGCCAGGGACCATTTGGCGAGCCACTGGGACCCCGCGTTTGGTCTCTGGGCCCCATGCGTGTGCTGCGGAGGTGCCAGGGACCATTTGGCGAGCCGCTGGAACCCCGCGCGGGGTCGCGGTGTCGCTGGGCCCTGTGCGTGTGCTGGGGAGTGGCCAGGGTCCATTTGGTGAGCCGCTCCAACCAGACGCGGGGTCTCTGGGCCCCGTGCGCTCGCTGGGGAAGAGCCAGCCACCATTTGATGAGCCACTTGGACCCCACGCGGGATCGCTGGGACCAGTGCGTGCACTGGGCAGGTACAAGGGACCATTTAGCGAGCCGCTGGGACCAGGCTCGAAGTCGCTGCGGCCCTTGCGCGTGCTGGGGATGTGCCAGGGACAATTTGGCTAGCCGCTGGGAACCCTTGCGAAGTTGTTGGCACCCGTGCCCACTCTTGAGATGTACCAGGGACCATTTGCGAGCTGCTGGGACCATGCTCGTGGTTGCTGGGCCCTGTGCGCGCGATGGGTAGGAGCCAGGGACCATTTGGCGAGCCGCTGGGACACCGCTTTGGGTCTCTGGGCCTCGTGCGTGTGCTCGTGATGTGCTAGGGACCTTTTGGGGAGCCCTGGGACTCTACGCCTGGTAACTGGGGCCCAATGCGCGCACTGGGGAGGTGCCAAGGACCATTTGGAGAGCCGCTGGAACATCGCGCAGTGTCACTGGGCCGCGTGTGTGCGCTGGGGAGTGGCCAGGGTCCATTTGGCGAGCCGCTGGGGCCCCGCTCGGGGTTGCTGGGCCCTGTGCATGCTCTGGTTAAGAGCCAGGGACCATTCTGGGATCCGCTGTGACCCCGCACGAGGTCGCTGGTGCCTGTGCGAGTGCTGGTGAGGAGCCAGGTACCATTTGGCGAGCTGCTGGGACACTGCACGAAGTCGCTGTGGCCCGTGCGCATGCTGTGGATGTGCCAGGGACCAATTGGTGAGCCTCTGGGACAACACGCGAGGTCAGTGTGCCCAGTGTGTGCGCTTGGGAGGTACCAGGGACCATTTGGAGAACCGCTGGGACCACGTGCAGGGTCACTGGGCCCAATGCGCGTGATGGGGAGGTGCCAGGATCCATTTGGCAAGCCGCTGGGAACTGCGCGGGGTCGCTGGGACCCGTGCGCACGCTGGGGCGGGGCCAGGGACCATTTAGCGTGCCGTAGGGACCCTACGTGAGGTCGCTGGGCCCCATGCGTGTGCTGGTGAGGTGCCAGGGACCATGTGCCGAGCTACTGGGACACCGCTTTGCGTCTCTGGGCCTCGTGCGTGTGCTCGTGATGTGCTAGGGACCTTTTGGGGAGCCCTTTGACTCTACGCCTGGTAACTGGCGCCCAATGCGCGCACTGGGGAGGTGCCAAGGACCATTTTGAGAGCTGCTGGAACCTCGTGCAGTTTCGCTGGGCCGCGTGTGTGCGCTGGGGAGTGGCCAGGGACCATTTGGCGAGCCACTGGGACCCCGCGTTGGGTCTCTGGGTCTCATGCGTGTGCTGGGGATGTGCCAGGGACCATTTGGCGAGCCTCTGGGACCTCGCGCGGGGTCGCGGGGTCGCTGGGCCTTGTGCGTGTGCTGGTGAGGTGCCAGGGACCATGTGCCGAGCTACTGGGACCCCGGGCGCGCGATGGGGAGGGGCAAGGGAGCATTTGCGAGCCACTTGGACCCCACGCGGGATCGCTGGGACCAGTGCGTGCACTGGGCAGGTACAAGGGACCATTTAGCGAGCCGCTGGGACCCTGCTCGAAGTCGCTGGGGCCCTTGCGCGTGCTGGGGATGTGCCAGGGACAATTTGGCTAGCCGCTGGGAACCCTTGCAAAGTTGCTGGCACCCGTGCCCACTCTTCAGATGTACCAGGGACCATTTGCGAGCTGCTGGGACCATGCTCGTGGTTGCTGGGCCCTGTGCGCGCGATGGGTAGGAGCCAAGGACCATTTGGAGAGCCGCTGGAACCTCGCGCAGTGTCGCTGGGCCGCGTGTGTGCGCTGGGGAGTGGCCTGGGACCATTTGGCGAGCCTCTGGGACCTCGCGCGGGGTCGCGGGGTCGCTGGGCCTTGTGCGTGAGCTGGGGAGTGGCCAGGGTTCATTTGGAAAGCTGCTGGGACCCCGCGCGAAGTTGCTGGGGCTCTGGCGCGCACTGGGGATGTGCTAGTGACTATTTGCGAGATGCTGGGACCCCGCGAAAAGTTGCTGGGGCCCGTGCGTGCACTGGAGATGTGTCAGGGACCATTTGACGAGCCACTGTACCCCCGTGTTGGGTCTCTGAGCCCCATGCGTGCGCTGGGGAGGAGCCCGGCACCATTTGACGAGCCACTTGGACCCCACGCGGGATCGCTGGGACCAGTGCGTGCACCGGGTAGGTACCAGGGACCATTTGGCGAGCCGCTGGGACCCTGTTCGATGTCGCTGGGGCACGTGTGATCTTGGGAGCGGGCAGGTACCATTTAGCGAGCCGCTGGGACCCCGCTCGGGGTTGATGTGGCCTGTGCGCACTTTGGGGAGGGGCCAGGGACCATTTGTGATCCGCTGGGACCCCGCGCGTGTTTGCTGGGCCCTGTGCAAGGTCTGGGTAAGAGCCTGTGCGAGTGCTGGTGAGGTGCCTGGGACCATTTACAGAGCAGCTGGGACCCCGCGCGTGGTTGCTGGGCCCTGTGCATGGTCTGGGTAAGAGCCAGGGACCATTCTGGGATCCGCTGTGACCCCGCACGAGGTCGCTGGTGCCTGTGCGAGTGCTGGTGAGGTGCCTGGGACCATTTGGAGAGCAGCTGGGACCCTGTGCGGGGTCGTTCTGCCCAGTGTGCGCGCTGGTGAGGAGCCAGGTACCATTTGGCGAGCTGCTGGGACACTGCACGAAGTCGCTGTGGCCCGTGCGCGTGCTGTGGATGTGCCAGGGACCATTTGGCGAGCCTCTGGGACCCCGCTTGGGGTCGCTGGAGCCTGTGCGAGTGCTGGGGATGTGGCAGGGATCATTTGGCAAGCCTCTGGGACACCACGCAAGGTCACTGGGCCCAGTGCGTGCGTTTGGGAGGTACCAGGGACCATTTGGAGAACCGCTGGGACCACGTGCGGGGTCGCTGGGCTCAATGCGCGCGTTGGGGAGGGGCCAGGGACCATTCGGCGAGCCTCTGGGACCCCGACTAGGGTCGCTGTACCCAGTGTGCGCGCAGGGGAGGAGCCAGGTACCATTTGGCGAGCTGCTGGGACCCTGCACGAAGTTGCTGTAGCCCGTGCGCGTGCTGTGGACGTACCAGGGACCATTTGGCGAGCCGCTGGAACCCCGTGCTTTTTCGCTTGGCCGTGTGCGTGCGCTGGGGAGTGGCCAGGGACCATTTGGTGAGCCGATGGAATCCTGCGTGGGGTCGCGGGGTCGCTGGGCCCTGTGTGTGAGCTGGGGAGTGGCCAGGGTTCATTTGGAAAGCTGCTTGGACCCCGCGCGAAGTTGCTGGGGCTCTGGCGCGCACTGGGGATGTGCTAGTGACTATTTGCGAGATGCTGGGACCCAGCGAAAAGTTGCTGGGGCCCGTGCGTGCACTGGAGATGTGTCAGAGACCATTTGATGAGCCACTGTGACCCCGTGTTGGGTCTCTGAGCCCCATGCGTGCGCTGGGGAGGAGCCCGGCACCATTTGACGAGCCACTTAGACCCCACGCGGGATCGCTGGGACCAGTGCGTGCACCGGGCAGGTACCAGGGACCATTTGGCGAGCCGCTGGGACCCTGCTCGAAGTCGCTGGGGCCTTGCGCGTGCTGTGGATGTGCCAGGGACCATTTGGTGAGCCTCTGGGACACCACGCGAGGTCAGTGGGCCCAGTGCGTGCACTTGGGAGGTACCAGGGACCATTTGGAGAACCGCTGGGACCACGTGCAGGGTCACTGGGCCCAATGCGCGTGATGGGGAGGTGCCAGGATCCATTTGGCAAGCCGCTGGGACCTGCGCGGGGTCGCTGGGACCCGTGCGCACACTGGGGCGGGGCCAGGGACCATTTAGCGTGCCGTAGGGACCCTACGTGAGGTCGCTGGGCCCCATGCGTATGCTGGTGAGGTGCCAGGGACCATGTACCGAGCTACTGGGACACCGGGCGCGCGCTGGGGAGGGGCAAGGGAGCATTTGCGTGCCGCTGGGACCCTGCTCGAAGTCACTGGGGCCCTTGAGCGTGCTGGGGATGTGCCAGGGACCATTTGGCGAGCCTCTGGGACCCCGCTTGGGATCGCGGGGTCGCTGGGCCTTGTGCGTGCAGTGGGGAGTGGACAGGGTTCATTTGGAAAGCTGCTGGGACCCAGCACGAAGTTGCTGGGGCTCGTGCACTCACTGGGGATGTGCCAGTGACTATTTGCGAGATGCTGGGAACCCGCGCAAAGTCGCTGGGGCCCGTGCATGCACTGGAGATGTGCCAGGGACCATTTGCGAGGTGCTGGGACCCCGCGCGCAGTTGTTGGGCCCTGTGCACGACTTGGGGAGGAGCCAGGCACCATTTGACGAGCCACTTGGACCCCGTGGGGGATCGCTGGGACCAATGCGTGCGCTGGGCAGGTACCAGTGACCATTTGGCGAGCTGCTTTGAACCCGCTCGAAGTTGCTGGAGCCTGTGCGAGTGCTGGGGATGTGGCAGGGATCATTTGGCAAGCCTCTGGGACACCACGCAAGGTCACTGGGCCCAGTGCGTGCGTTTGGGAGGTACCAGGGACCATTTGGAGAACCGCTGGGACCACGTGCGGGGTCGCTGGGCTCAATGCACGCGTTGGGGAGGGGCCAGGGACCATTCGGCGAGCCTCTGGGACCCCGACTAGGGTCGCTGTACCCAGTGTGCGCGCAGGGGAGGAGCCAGGTACCATTTGGCGAGCTGCTGGGACCCTGCACGAAGTTGCTGTAGCCCGTGCGCGTGCTGTGGACGTACCAGGGACCATTTGGCGAGCCGCTGGAACCCCGCGCTTTTTCGCTTGGCCATATGCGTGCGCTGGGGAGTGGCCAGGGACCATTTGGTGAGCCGATGGAATCCTGCGTGGGGTCGCGGGGTCGCTGGGCCCTGTGTATGAGCTGGGGAGTGGCCAGGGTTCATTTGGAAAGCTGCTGGGACCCCGCGCGAAGTTGCTGGGGCTCTGGCGCGCACTGGGGATGTGCTAGTGACTATTTGCAAGATGCTGGGACCCCGCAAAAAGTTGCTGGGGCCCGTGCGTGCACTGGAGATGTGTCAGGGACCATTTGATGAGCCACTGTGACCCCGTGTTGGGTCTCTGAGCCCCATGCGTGCGCTGGAGAGGAGCCCGGCACCATTTGACGAGCCACTTGGACCCCACGCGGGATCGCTGGGACCAGTGCGTGCACTGGGCAGGTACAAGGGACCATTTAGCGAGCCGCTGGGACCCTGCTCGAAGTCGCTGGGGCCCTTGCGCGTGCTGGGGATGTGCCAGGGACAATTTGGCTAGCCGCTGGGAACCCTTGCAAAGTTGCTGGCACCCGTGCCCACTCTTCAGATGTACCAGGGACCATTTGCGAGCTGCTGGGACCATGCTCGTGGTTGCTGGGCCCTGTGCGCGCGATGGGTAGGAGCCAAGGACCATTTGGAGAGCCGCTGGAACCTCGCGCAGTGTCGCTGGGCCGCGTGTGTGCGCTGGGGAGTGGCCAGGGACCATTTGGCGAGCCTCTGGGACCTCGCGCGGGGTCGTGGGGTCGCTGGGCCTTGTGCGTGAGCTGGGGAGTGGCCAGTGTTCATTTGGAAAGCTGCTGGGACCCCGCGCGAAGTTGCTGGGGCTCTGGCGCGCACTGGGGATGTGCTAGTGACTATTTGCGAGATGCTGGGACCCCGCGAAAAGTTGCTGGGGCCTGTGCGTGCACTGGAGATGTGCCAGGGACCATTTGCGAGGTTCTGGGACCCCGAGCGCGGTTGCTGGGCCCTGTGCATGCGCTGGGGAGGAGCCAGGCACCATTTGACGAGCGACTGTGACCCCGTGTTGGGTCTCTGAGCCCCATGCGTGCGCTGGGGAGGAGCCAGGCACCATTTGACGAGACACTTGGACCCCACGCGGGATCGCTGGGACCAGTGAGTGCACCGGGCAGGTACCAGGGACCATTTGGCGAGCCGCTGGGACCCTGCTCGAAGTCGCTGGGGTCTTGCGCATGCTGGGGATGTGCCTGGGATCATTTGGCGAGCCTCTGCGACGCTGTGCGCGGTCACTGGGGCACGTGTGATCTGGGGAGGGGGCAGGTACCATTTAGCGAGCCGCTGGGACCCCGCTCGGGGTTGATGTGGCCTGTGCGCACGTTTGGGAGGGGCCAGGGACCATTTGTGATCCTCTGGGTTCCCGCGCGTGGTTGCTGGGCCCTGTGCATGGTCTGGGTAAGAGCCAGGGACCATTCTGGGATCCGCTGTGACCCCACACGGGGTCGCTGGTGCCTCTGCGAGTGCTGGTGAGGTGCCTGGGACCATTTGGAGAGCAGATGGGACCCTGTGCGGGGTCGCTGTGCCCAGTGTGCGCGCAGGGGAGAAGCCAGGTACCATTTGGCGAGCTGCTGGGACCCTGCACGAAGTCGCTGTGGCCAATGAGCGAGCTGTGGACGTGCCAGGGACCATTTGGCGAGCCGCTGGAACCCCGCGCTTTTTCGCTTGCCCAGTGCGTGCACTGGGGAGTGGCCAGGGACCATTTGGTGAGCCGCTGGAATCCCGCGTGGGGTCGCGGGGTAGCTAGGCCCTGTGTGTGAGCTGGGGAGTGGCCAGGGTTCATTTGGAAAGCTGCTGGGACCCCGGGCGAAGTTGCTGTGGCTCTGGCGCGCAATGGGGATGTGCTAGTGACTATTTGCGAGATGCTGGGACCATGAGAAAAGTTGCTGGGGCCCGTGCGTGCACTGGAGATGTGCCAGGGACCATTTGCGAGCTGCTGGGACCCCGCGCGCGGTTGCTAGGCCCTGTGCATGCGCTGGGGATGAGCCAGGCACCATTTGACGAGTCAATGTGACCCCGTGTTGGGTCTCTGAGCCCCATGCGTGCGCTGGGGAGGAGCCAGGCACCATTTGACGAGCCACTAGGACCCCACGCGGGATCGCTGGGACCAGTGAGTGCACCGGGCAGGTACCAGGGACCATTTGGCGAGCCGCTGGGACCCTGCTCGAAGTCGCTGGGGTCTTGCGCATGCTGGGGATGTGCCCGGGATCATTTGGCGAGCCTCTGCGACCCTGTGCGAGGTCGCTGGGTCACGTGTGATCTGGGGAGGGGCCAGGGACCATTTGTGATCCGCTGGGACCCCGCGCGTGGTTGCTGGGCCCTGTGCATGGTCTGGGTAAGAGCCAGGGACCATTCTGGGATCCGCTGTGACCCCGCACGAGGTCGCTGGTGCCTGTGTGATCGCTTGGGAGGTGCCAGGGACAGTTTAGCAAGCCAATCGAACCCCGCGCGGGGTTGCTGGGCACCATACGCACTCTGAGGAGGTGCCAGGGACCATTTGGCGAGTGGCTGGGACCCGGCGCGTCCGCTTGCTGGGAAGGAGTCAGGGACCATGTGGCGAGCGGCTGGGACCCGGCACGAGGTCACAGGGGCCTATGCGATCGCTTGGGAGGTGCCAAGGACAGTTTGGCAAGCCGCCTGGACCACGCTCAGGGTCGCTAGGCCCCGTGCGCACGATGGTGAGGTGTCAGGGACCTTTAGGCAGGCCGCTTTGACTCCACGCCTGGTCGCCTGAAGGTGCCAGGGACCATCTGGCCAGCCAATCGGACCACGCGCGGAGTCACTGGGCCCAGTACGCACGCTGCGGAGGTGCCAGGGACGTTTTGGCGAGCCGCTGGGACTCCACGCAGGGTCGCTGGGCTCTGTGCACGCGCTGGGGAGGTGCAAGGGACCATTTGGGAAGTGGCTGGGACCCCGCGAAAAGTCGCTAGGGCCCGTGTGAGTGCTGGGGATGTGCCAGGGACCATTTGCGAGCCACTAGGACACTGCTTGAAGTCGCTGGGGCCCGTACTTTTGCTGGGGAGGTTCCAGGGACCATTTGCGAGCTGCTAGGACCCCGCGCGTGGTTGCTGGGCTCTGTGCGCGTGCTGGGGATGTGCCAGGGACCATTTGCGAGCCACTAGGACACTGCTTGAAGTCGCTGGGGCCCTTACTTTTGCTGGGGAGGTGCCAGGGACCATTTGCGAGCTGCTAGGACCCCGCGCGTGGTTGCTGGGCTCTGTGCGCGTGCTGGGTAGGCGCCAGGGACCATTTGGCGAGCCGCTGGAACCCCGCGCGGGGTCGCTGGGGCACATGCGCGTGCTGGTGAGGTGTCAGGGAGTATTCGACAAGCGGCTGGGACCCGGCGCGACGTCACTGGGGCCTGTGCGATCGCTTGGGAGGTGCCAGGGACCATTTGGCGAGATGCTGGAACCCCCCACGAAGTCGCTGGGTCCCGTGCGCGTGCTGGGGAGGTGCCAGGGACCATTTGCGAGCTACTAGGACCCCGCGCGTGGTTGCTGGGCTGTGTGCGCATGCTGTGTAGGAGCCAGGGACCATTTGGGAAACCGCTGGGACCCCGTGGACAGTCGCTGGGGCCCTTGTGAGTGCTGGGGATGTGCCTGGGACCATTTGCAAACCGCTAGGACACCACTTGAAGTCGCTGGGGACTGTTAGTGTGCTGGTGAGGTGCCAGGGACTATTCAACGAGCCTCTGGGACCTTGCGCGAGGTCGCTGGAGCACCTGCGCTCGCTGGGGAGGTGTCAGAGACCATTTGGCGAGCCGCTGGGATACCACGCGATGTCGCTGGGGCCCCTGCGCGTGCTGGTAAGGTGCCAGGGACAGTTTGGCAAGCCGCCTGGACCACGTGTTTGGTCGCTGGATCCCCTGCCTTGCTGGGGAGGGGCCAGGGACCATTTGGAGAGCCGCTGGGACACCACAAGATGTCCCTGGGGCCCCTGTGCATGCTGGTGAAGTGCCAGGGACAGTTTGGCAAGCCGCTGGGTCTCCACGCCTGGTCACCTGGAGGTGCCAGGGACCATCTGGCCAGCCAATGGGACCATGCGCGGGGTCTCTGGGGCCCGTGTGTGTGCTGGGGAGGTGCCAGGGATCATTTGGCGAGCTGGCTGGACCCTGCGCGAAGTCGCCGGGGACCGTGCGTGCTAGGGATGTGTCAGGTACCATTTGCAAGCCGTTGGGACCCCGCGCGCGGTCTCTGTGGCTCGTGCACACACTGGGGATGTGCCAGGGACCATTTGGCGAGCCGCTGGGTCCCAGCGCGAGGTCGCTGGAGCCCCTGCGCTCACTGGGGAAGTGCCAGGGACCATTTGGCGAGCCGCTGGGACACCACGCGCTGTCACTGGGGCCCCTGCGTGTGCTGGAGAGGTGCTAGGGATAGTTTGGGAAGCCGCTTGGACCACGCGCGACGTCGCTGGGGTTCATGCGCGCGCTGGGGAGGTTCCAGGGACCATTTGGTGTGATGCTGGGACCTCGCGCGGGGTTGCTGGGCCCCGTGCGCACGCTGGTGAGGTGCCAGGTACAATTTGGGAAGCCGCTTGGAGCACGTGCTGGGGTTCGTGCGTGTGCTGGGGAGGTGCCAGGGATCATTTGGTGTGATGCTCGAACACCGCGCTTGGTCGCGGGGCCCCATGCGTACGCTGGGGAGGTGCCAGTGACCTTTTGGCGAGCGGCTGGGACTCAACACCTGGTCGCTGATATCCGTGCGCGCGCTGGGGATGTGCCAGGGACCATTTACGAGCTGCTTGGACCCCACGTGAAGACACTAGGGCCCGTGCGGGCGCTGGGGATGTTCCAAGGACCTTTTGGCGAGCCGCTGGGACTCCACGCCTGGTCGCTGGGGCCCGTGCGGGTGCTGGGGATGTGTTAGGCACCGTTTGCGAGCTGCTGGGACCCCACACGAAGTCGCTGTGGCCCATGCGTCCGCTTGGGATGTGCCTGGGACCATTTGCGAGCTGCTAGGACCCCGCTTGAAATCTCTGGGGCCCGTGCGCGTGCTGGGGAGGTGCCAGGGACCATCTGGCCAGCCAATCGGACCACGCGTGGAGTCACTGGGCCCCGTACGCACGCTGCGGAGGTGCCAGGGACCTTTTGGCAAGCCGCTGGGACTCCACGTGGGGTCGCTGGGCCCTGTGCACGCGCTGGGGAGGTGCAAGGGACCATTTGGTGAGCCTCTGGGACCCCGCGTGGGTCGCTGGGTCCTGTTCGTGCGCTTAGGAGAGGCCAGGGAACATTTGGCATGCCCTGGGACCCCGATCGACGTCACTGGGGCCCGTTCGCACGGTTGGGAGGTGCCAGGGACCATTTGGCGAGCTGCTGGAACCCCACACAAAGTCGCTGGGACCAGTGCGCGTGCTGGGTATGAGCCAGGGACCATTTGGCGAGCCGCTGGGATATCACGCGATGTCGCTGGGGCCCCTGCGCGTGCTGGTGAGGAGCCAGGGATAGTTTGTCAAGCTGTCTGGACCATGAGTGTGGTCGCTGGAGCCTCTGTCTTGCTGGGGAGGTGCCATGGACCATTTGGCGAGCCACTGGGACACCACGGGATGTTGCTGGGGCCCCTGCGTGTGCTGGTGAAGTGCCAGGGACAGTTTGGCAAGCCACCTGGAGCACGCGTGGGTTCACCAGGCCCCGTGCGCACACTGGTGAGATGTCAGGGACCTTTAGGCAGGCCGCTGGGACTCCACGCCTGGTTGCCGGGGCCCGTGCGGGCGCTGGGGATGTGATAGGCACCATTTGCGAGCCGCTAGGACCCCACTTGAAGTCTCTGGGGCCCGTGCGCGTGCTGGGGAGGTGCCAGGGACCATTTGGTGAGCCTCTGGGACCACACGTGGAGTCGCTGGGCCCTGTTCACACGCTGGGGAGGGGCCAGGGAATATTTGGCAAGCCGCTGGGACCCCGATCGAAGTCACTGTGGCCCGTGCGCGTGCTGTGAATGTGCCAGGGACCATTTGGCGAGGCTCTGGGACCCCACGCAAAGCCGCAGGGGCCCATGCGCGTGCTGGGGATGTGCCAGGGACTGTTTGGCAAGCCGCTGGGAACCCCTGCGAAGTCGCTGGGCCCCGTGTGAGCGCTGGGGATGTGCCAGGGACTATTTACGAGCTGCTTGGACCCCGCGTGAAGACACTGGGGCCTGTGCGGGCGCTGGGGATGTTCCAGGGACCTTTTGGCGAGCCGCTGGGACTCCACGCCTGGTCGCTGGGGCCCGTGCGGGCGCTGGGGATGTGTTAGGCACCGTTTGCGAGCCGCTGGGACCCCGCGCGATGTCGCTGGTGCCTGTGCGCGCACTTGGGATGTGCCAAGGACCATTTGGCGAGCGTCTGGGACCCAGCGCAAGGTCGCTGGAGCCCCTGCGCTCACTGGGGTGGTGCCAGGGACCATTTGGCGAGCCGCTGGAGCCCCTGCGCTCACTGGGGATGTGCCAGGGACCATTTGGCGAGCCGCTGGGACACCACGTTCTGTCGCTGGGGCCCCTGCGTGTGCTGGAGAGGTGCGAGGGATCGTTTGGCAAGCCGCTTGGCCCAAGCGCGAAGTCGCTGGGGTTCATGCATGCGCTGGGGAGGTTCCAGGGACCATTTGGTGTGATGCTGGGACCTCGCTCGGGGTTGCTGGGCCCCGTGCGCACGCTGGTGAGGTGCCAGGTACAATTTGGTAAGCCGCTTGGAGCACGCGCTGGGGTTCGTGTGTTTGCTGGGGAAGTGCCAGGGAACATTTGGTGTGACGCTCGAACACTGCACGGGGTCGCTGGGCCCTGTGCACGCGCTGGGGAGGTGCAAGGGACATTTTGGCGAGCCGCTGGGACTCCACGCGGGTTCGCTGGGGCGCATGCCCGTGTTGGTGCCGTGCCAGGGACCATTTGGCGATCCGCTGGGACTCAACACCTGGTCGCTGGGGTCCGTGCGCGTGCTGGGGATGTGCCAGGGACCATTTGGCGAGGCTCTGGGACCCCACGCAAAGACGCAGGGGCCCATGCGCGTGCTGGGGATGTGCCAGGGACTGTTTGGCGAGCCGCTGGGAACCCCTGCGAAGTCGCTGGGCCCCGTGTGCACGCTTGGGAGGGGCCAGGGACCATTTGGGAAGTGGCTGGGACCCCGCGGAAAGTCGCTGGGGCCCGTGTGAGCGCTGGGGATGTGCCAGGGACCATTTGCAAGCCACTAGGACCCCGCTTGAAGTCTCTGGGGGCAGTGCGCGTGCTGGGAAGGTGCCAGGGAACATTTGGCGAGCCTCTGGGACCCCGGGTGAAGTCGCTGGGCCCCGTGCTCACGCTTGGGATGGGCCAGGGACCATTTGGGAAGCCGCTGGAACCCCACGGAAAGTCGCTGGGGCCCTTGTGAGCGCTTGGGATGTGCCAGGGACCATTTGCAAGCCGCTAGGACACCGCTTGAAGTCGCTGGAGACCGTGCACGTGCTGGGGAGGTGCCAGGGACCATTTGCGAGCTGCTAGGACCCCGCGCGCGGTTGCTGGACTCTGTGCGCGTGCTGGGTAGGAGCCAGGGACCATTTGGCGAGCCGCTGGGACACCGCACGGGGTCGCTGGGGCCTTTGCGCGTGCTGGTGAGGTGACAGGGACTTTTCAATGAGCCGCTGGGACCTTGCGCGAGGTAGCTGGATCAGCTGCAGCTGGTATAACTCAGCATTTCTTCTTGTTACAAGAGAATTCTTCTTCTTTTAGAATCTCAAGAAATCACTTTTAGTAGAATTCTTACACCAAAAGAAATTAAGATTTTTTTTATTGTGCAACTGGTATAACTCAGCATTTTTTTCTTGTTACAATAGAATTCTTCTTCTTACAAGAATCTCAAGAAATCACTTTTGGTAGTGTAGGACCCCGCGCATGGTTGCTGGGCTCTGTGCGCGTGCTGTGTAGGAGCCAGGGACCATTTGGGAAGCCGCTGGGACCCCGCGGAAAGTCGCTGGGGCCCTTGTGAGTGCTGGGGATGTGCTAGGGACCATTTGAGAGCCTCTAGGACACCACTTGAAGTCGCTGGGGTTCATGCACGCGCTGGGGAGGTTCCAGGGACCATTTGGTGTGATGCTGGGACCTGGCGCCGGGTTGCTGGGCCCCGTGCGCACGCTGGTGAGGTGCCAGGTACAATTTGGGAAGCCGCTTGGAGCACGCGCTGGGGTTCGTGCGCGTGCTGGGAAGGTGCCAGGGACCATCTGGCCAGCCAATCAGACCACGCGCGGAGTCACTGGGCCCCGTACGCACGCTGCGGAGGTGCCAGGGACCATTTGGTGAGCCTCTGGGACCCCATGTGGGGAAGCTGGGCCCTGTTCACGCGCTGGGGAGGGGCCAGGGAACATTTGGCAAGCCGCTGGGACCCCGATCGAAGTCACTGTGGCCCGTGCGCCTGCTATGAATGTGCCAGGGACCATTTGGCGAGGCTCTGGGACCCCACGCGAAGTCACAGGGGCCCATGCGCGTGCTGGGGATGTGCCAGGGACTGTTTGGCGAGCCGCTGGGAACCCCTGCGAAGTCGCTGGGCCCCGTGTGCACGCTTGGGAGGGGCCAGGGACCATTTGGGAAGTGGCTGTGACCCCGCGGAATGTCGCTGGGGCCCGTGTGAGCGCTGGGGATGTGCCAGGGACTATTTACGAGCTGCTTGGACCCCGCGTGAAGACACTGGGGCCTGTGCGGGCGCTGGGGATGTTCCAGGGACCTTTTGGCGAGCCGCTGGGACTCCACGCCTGGTCGCTGTGGCCCATGCGTCCACTGGGGATGTGCCTGGGACCACTTGCGAGCTCCTAGGACCCCGCTTGAAGTCTCTGGGGTCCATGCGCGTGCTGGGGAGGTGCCAGGGACCATCTGGCCAGCCAATCGGACCACGCGTGGAGTCACTGGGTCCCGTACGCACGCTGCGGAGGTGCCAGGAACCTTTTGGTGAGCCTCTGGGTCCCCGCGTGGGTCGCTGGGTCCCGTTCGTGCGCTTGGGAGGTGCCAAGGACCATTTGGCGAGCCGCTGGAAGACACCACGGAATGTCGCTGGGACCCGTGCGTGTGCTGGGGAGGTGCCAGGGACCATTTGCGACCTACTAGGACCCCGCGCATGGTTGCTGGGCTCTGTGCGCGTGCTGTGTAGGAGCCAGGGACCATTTGGGAAGCTGCTGGGACCCCGCGGAAAGACGCTGGGGCCCTTGTGAGTGCTGGGGATGTGCTAGGGACCATTTGCAAGCCTCTAGGACACCACTTGAAGTCGCTGGGGACTGTGCGTGTGCTGGTGAGGTGCCAGGTACCATTTGCAAGCCGTTGGGACCCCGAGCGCGGTCTCTGTGGCTCGTGCACACGCTGGGGATGTGCCAGGGACCATTTGCGAGCCGCTGGGACCCCGCGCGATGTCGCTGGTGCCTGTGCGCGCACTTGGGATGTGCCAGGGACCATTTGGCGAGCGTCTGGGACCCAGCGCAAGGTCGCTGGAGCCCCTGCGCTCACTGGGGTGGTGCCAGGGACCATTTGGCGAGCCGCTGGAGCCCCTGCGCTCACTGGGGATGTGCCAGGGACCATTTGGCGAGCCGCTGGGACACCACGTTCTGTCGCTGGGGCCCCTGCGTGTGCTGGAGAGGTGCGAGGGATCGTTTGGCAAGCCGCTTGGCCCAAGCGCGAAGTCGCTGGGGTTCATGCATGCGCTGGGGAGGTTCCAGGGACCATTTGGTGTGATGCTGGGACCTCGCTCGGGGTTGCTGGGCCCCGTGCGCACGCTGGTGAGGTGCCAGGTACAATTTGGTAAGCCGCTTGGAGCACGCGCTGGGGTTCGTGTGTTTGCTGGGGAAGTGCCAGGGAACATTTGGTGTGACGCTCGAACACTGCACGGGGTCGCTGGGCCCTGTGCACGCGCTGGGGAGGTGCAAGGGACATTTTGGCGAGCCGCTGGGACTCCACGCGGGTTCGCTGGGGCGCATGCCCGTGTTGGTGCCGTGCCAGGGACCATTTGGCGATCCGCTGGGACTCAACACCTGGTCGCTGGGGTCCGTGCGCGTGCTGGGGATGTGCCAGGGACCATTTGCGAGTTGCTAGGACCCCATGTGAATTCATTGAGGCCCGTGCGATCGCTTGGGAGGTGTCAGGGACCTTTAGGCAGGCCGCTGGTACTCCATGCCTGGTCGCCTGGAGGTGCCAGGGACCATCTGGCCAGCCTATCAGACCACGCGCGAAGTCACTGGGCCCCGTACGCACGCTGCGGAGGTGCCAGGGACCTTTTGGCGAGCTGCTGGGACCCCGGTCGAAGTCGCTGGGCCCCGTGCACGTGCTGCGTAGGTGCCAGAGACCGTTTGTTGTGCCGTTCGGATCAAGCACATGGTCGATGGGGCCCGTGCGCGTGCTGTAGAGGCACCAGGGACCATTTGGTGGGCCGCCCAGAACCCACGCAGGGTCACTAGGGCCCATACGTGCGCTGGGGTAGGGGCCAGGGACCATTTGGCGAGCTGCTCGGACCCCACGGAGGGTCTCTGGGGCCCGTGCACGTGCTGGGGAGGGGCCAGGGAACATTTGGCGAGCTGCTTGGTCCCCGCGCTGGGTCGCTGGGCCCCATACGTGTGGTGGGGAGGTGCCAGGGACCATTCAGTGAGCCACTCGGACCCTGTGCGGGGTCCGTGGGGCCCGTGCGCATGCTGGGGAGGGGCCATGGACCATATGGCGAGCTGCTGGGACCCCGTGCGAAGTTGCTGTGGCCCATGCGCGTGCTGGGGATGTCCCAGGGACCATATGTGAGCCGCTGTGTCCCCGTGCGGGGTCGCTGGGCCCCGTGCGCATGTTGGAGATGTGCCAGGGACCATTTAGGGATCCGCAGGTACCCCGCACTGGATCGCTGGGGCCCGTGTGCGTGGTGCGGAGGCACCAGGGACCTTTTGGCGGGCCACCCGTAACCCGCGCGGGGTCACTGGGACCCATGCGTGCGCTGCGCGAGGGGCCAGGGACCATTTGGTGAGCTGTTGGGATCCGGCGCAGGGATGCTGCTGCCCCTGCGCTTGCTGCGGAGGTGCCAAGGACCATTTGCGAGCCGTTCGGGGTTGCTGGGCCCACTGCGCCCGCTGGGGAGGTTGCAGGGATCGTTTGGCGACTCGCTGGGACCCGTGCGCATGCTCGGGATGTGCCAGGGACCATTTGGCGAGCAGTTGGGATCCCGCGCGGAGGTGCTGCGGCCCCTGCGCTTGCTGGGGAGTGGCCAGGGTCCATTTGGTGAGCCGCTCCAACCAGACGCGGGGTCTCTGGGCCCCGTGCGCTCACTGGGGAAGAGCCAGCCACCATTTGACGAGCCACTTGGACCTCACGCGGGATCGCTGGGACCAGTGCGTGCACTGGGCAGGTACAAGGGACCATTTAGCGAGCCGCTGGGACCCTGCTCGAAGTCGCTGGGGCCCTTGCGCGTGCTGGGGATGTGCCAGGGACAATTTGGCTAGCCGCTGGGAACCCTTGCGAAGTTGCTGGCACCCGTGTCCACTCTTGAGATGTACCAGGGACCATTTGCGAGCTGCTGGGACCATGCTCGTGGTTGCTGGGCCCTGTGCGTGCGCTGGGGAGGAGCCAGGAACCATTTGGCAAGCTGCTGGGACACTGCACGAAGTCGCTGGGCCCGTGCGCGTGCTGTGGATGTGCCAGGGACCATTTGGTGAGCCTCTGGGACACCACGCGAGGTCACTGGGCCCAGTGCGTGCGCTTGGGAGGTACCAGGGACCATTTGGAGAACCGCTGGAACCACGTGCAAGGTCACTGGGCCCAATGCGCGTGATGGGGAGGTGCCAGGATCCATTTGGCAAGCCGCTAGGACCTGCGCGGGGTCGCTGGGACCCGTGCGCACGCTGGGGCGGGGCCAGGGACCATTTAGCGTGCCGTAGGGACCCTACGTGAGGTCGCTGGGCCCCATGCGTGTGCTGGTGAGGTGCCAGGGACCATGTGCCGAGCTACTGGGACCCCGCGCGCGCGCTGGGGAGGGGCAAGGGAGCATTTGCGAGCCGCTTGGACCCCATGCGGGGTCGCAGGGCCCCGTACTTGTGCAGGGGCGGTGCCAGGTACCATTTGGCGAGCCATTGGGAACCCTTGCGAAGTTGCTGGGGCCCGTGCCCACTCTTGAGATGTACCTGGGGTCGCGGGGTCGCTGGGCCTTGTGTGTGCAGTGGGGAGTGGACAGGGTTCATTTGGAAAGCTGCTGGGACCCAGCGCGAAGTTGCTGGAGCCTGTGCGAGTGCTTGGGATGTGGCAGGGATCATTTGGCAAGCCTCTGGGACACCACGCAAGGTCACTGGGCCCAGTGAGTGCACTGGAGATGTGCCAGGGACCATTTGCGAGGTGCTGGGACCCCACGCGCAGTTGTTGGGCCCTGTGCGCGACTTGGGGAGGAGCCAGGCACCATTTGACGAGCCACTTGGACCCCGTGGGGGATCGCTGGGACCAATGTGTGCGCTGGGCAGGTACCAGTGACCATTTGGCGAGCTTCTGGGAACCCGCTCGAGGTCGCTGGAGCCTGTGCGAGTGCTGGGGGTGTGGCAGGGATAATTTGGCAAGCCTTTGGGACACCACGCAAGGTCACTGGACCCAGTGAGTGCTTTTGGGAGGTACCACGGACCATTTCGGAGAACCGCTGGGACCACGTGCGAGGTCGCTGGGCCAATTGCGCGCGTTGGGGAGGGGCCAGGGACCATTCGGCGAGCCTCTGGGACCCCGCGCGGGGTCGCTGGGCCCAATGCGCGTGCAGGGGAGGAGCCAGGTACCATTTGGCGAGCTGCTGGGACCCTGCACGAAGTCGCTTTGGCCCGTGCGCGTGCTGTGGATGTGCCAGGGACCATTTGGCGAGCCGCTGGAACCCCGCGCTTTTTCGCTTGGCCGCGTGCGTGCGCTGGGGAGTGGCCAGGGACCATTTGGTGAGCCGCTGGAATCCCCCGTGGGGTCACGGAGTCGCTGGGCCCTGTGCGTGAGCTGGGGAGTGGCCAGGGTTCATTTGGAAATCTGCTGGGACCCCGCGCGAAGTTGCTGGGGCTCTGGCGCGCACTGGGGATGTGCTAGTGACTATTTGCGAGATGCTGGGACCCCGCGAAAAGTTGCTGGGGCCCGTGCGTTCACTGGAGATGTGCCAGGGACCATTTGCGAGGTGCTGGGACCCCGCGCGCGGTTGCTAGGCCCTGTGCATGCGCTGGGGAGGAGCCAGGCACCATTTGACGAGCCACTATGACCCCGTGTTGGGTCTCTGAGCCCCATGCGTGCGCTGGGGAGGAGCCATGCACCATTTGACGAGCCACTTGGACCCCACGCGGGATCGCTGGGACCAGTGCGTGCACCGGGCAGGTACCAGGGACCATTTGGCGAGCCGCTGGGACCCTGCTCGAAGTCGCTGGGGTCTTGCGCATGCTGGGGATGTGCCCGGGATCATTTGGCGAGCCTCTGCGACCCTGTGCGAGGTCGCTGGGGCACGTGTGATCTGGGGAGGGGGCAGGTACCATTTAGCGAGCCGCTGGGACCCCGCTCGGGGTTGATGTGTACTTGTGCAGGGGAGGTGCCAGGTACCATTTGGCGAGCCATTGGGAACCCTTGTGAAGTTGCTGGCGCCCGTGCCCACTCTTGAGATGTACCAGGGACCATTTGCGAGCTGCAGGGACCATGCTCGTGGTTCCTGGGCCCTGTGTGCGCGTTGGGTAGGAGCCAGGGACCATTTGGCGATCCGGTGGGACACCGCGTGGGACCCCGCGTGGGATCGCTGGGCCACGTGCGTGCGCTGGGGAGTGGACAGGGACCATTTGGCAAGCCACTGCGACACCGCTTTGGGTCTCTGGGCCTCGTGCGTGTGCTCGTGATGTGCTAGGGACCTTTTGGGGAGCCCTGGGACTCTACGCCTTGTAACTGGCGCCCAATGCGCGTGCTGGGGAGGTGCCATGGACCATTTGGAGAGCTGCTGGAACCTCGCGCAGTGTTGCTGGGCCGCGTGTGTGCGCTGGGGAGTGGCCAGGAACCATTTGGCGAGCCACTGGGACCCCGCGTTGGGTCTTTGGGTCCCATGCCTGTGCTGCGGAGGTGCCAGGGACCATTTGGCGAGCCGCTGGAAGCCCGCGCGTGGTCGCGGGGTCGCTGGGCCCTGTGCGTGTGCTGGGGAGTAGCCAGGGTCCATTTGGTGAGCCGCTCCAACCAGACGCGGGGTCTCTGGGCCCTGTGCGCTCGCTGGGGAAGAGCCAGCCACCATTTGACGAGCCACTTGGACCCCACGCGGGATCGCTGGGACCAGTGCGTGCACTGGGCAGGTACAAGGGACCATTTAGCGAGCCGCTGGGACCCCGCGCGTGGTTGCTGGGCCCTGTGCATGCTCAGGTTAACAGCCAGGGACCATTCTGGGATCTGCTGTGACCCCGCACAAGGTCGTTGGTGCCTGTGCGAGTGCTGGTGAGGTGCCTGGGACCATTTGGAGAGCAGCTGGGACCCTGTGCGGGGTCGTTGTGCCCAGTGTGCGCGCTGGGGAGGAGCCAGGTACCATTTGGCGAGCTGCTGGGACACTGCACGACGTCGCTGTGGCCCGTGTGCGTGCTGTGGATGTGCCAGGGACCATTTGGTGAGCCTCTGGGACACCACGCGAGGTCAGTGGGCCCAGTGCGTGCACTTGGGAGGTACCAGGGACCATTTGGAGAACCGCTGGGACCACGTGCAGGGTCACTGGGCCCAATGCGCGTGATGGGGAGGTGCCAGGATCCATTTGGCAAGCCGCTGGGACCTGCGCAGGGTCGCAGGGACCCGTGCGCACGCTGGGGCGGGGCCAGGGACCATTTAGCGTGCCATAGGGACCCTACGTGAGGTCGCTGGGCCCCATGCGTGTGCTGGTGAGGTGCCAGGGACCATGTGCCGAGCTACTGGGACACTGCGCGCGCGCTGGGGAGGGCCAAGGGAGCATTTGCGAGTCGCTTGGACCCCATGCGGGGTCGCAGGGCCCCGTACTTGTGCAGGGGCGGGGCCAGGTACCATTTGGCGAGCCATTGGGAACCCTTGCGAAGTTGCTGGCGCCCGTGCCCACTCTTGAGATGTACCAGGGACCATTTGCGAGCTGCTGGGACCATGCTCGTGGTTCCTGGGCCCTGTGCGCGCGCTGGGGAAGAGCCAGCCACCATTTGACGAGCCACTTGGACCCCACGCGGGATCGCTGGGACCAGTGCCTGCACTGAGCAGGTACAAGGGACCATTTAGCGAGCCGCTGCGACCCTGCTCGAAGTCGCTGGGGCCCTTGCGCGTGCTGGGGATGTGCCAGGGACAATTTGGCTAGCCGCTGGGAACCCTTGCGAAGTTGTTGGCACCCGTGCCCACTCTTGAGATGTACCAGGGAACATTTGCGAGCTGCTGGGACCATACTCGTGGTTGCTGGGCCCTGTGCGCGCGATGGGTAGGAGCCAGGGACCATTTGGAGAGCCGCTGGAACCTCGCGCAGTGTCGCTGGGCCGCGTGTGTGCGCTGGGGAGTGGCCAGGGACCATTTGGCGAGTCACTGGGACCCCGCACAAGGTCGCTGGTGCCTGTGCACCTGCTGTGCATGTGCCAGGGACCATTTGTGATCCGCTGGGACCCCGCGCATAGTTGCTGGGCCCTGTGCATGCTCTGGGTAGGAGCCAGGGACCATTTGTGGAGCCGCTGGGATCCCGCACGAGGTTGCTGGTGCCTGTGCGAGTGCTGGTGAGGTTCCTGTGACCATTTGGAGAACAGCTGGGACCCCGCGCGGGTTCGCTTGGCCCAATGAGCTCACTGAGGAGGTGCCAGGGACCATTCGGCGAGCCTCTGGGACCCCGCGCTGGGTCGCTGTGCCCAGTGTGCGTGCAGGGGAGGAGCCAGGTACCATTTGGCGAGCTGCTGGGACCCTGCACGAAGTCGCTGTGGCCTGTGCGCGTGCTGGGGAGTGGACAGGGACCATTTGGCGAGCCGCTGGAACACCGCGCTTTTTTGCTTGGCAGCGTACGTGCGCTGGGGAGTGGCCAGGGACCATTTGGTGAGCCGCTGGAAAACCTCGTGGGGTCGCGGGGTCGCTGGGCCCTGTGCGTGCGCTGGGGACTGGCCAGGGTTCATTTGGAAAGCTGCTGGGACCCCGCGCGAAGTTGCTGGGGCTCTTGCGTGCACTGGGGATGTGCTAGTGACTATTTGCGAGATGCTGGGATCCCGCGCAAAGTCGCTGGGGCCCGTGCGTGCACTGGAGATGTGCCAGGGACCATTTGCGAGGTGCTGGGACCCTGCGCGCGGTTGCTGGGCCCTGTGCGCGCGATGTGGAGGAGCCAGGCACCATTTGACGAGCCACTGTGACCCCGTGTTGGGTCTCTGAGCCCCATGCGTGCGCTGGGGAAGAGCCAGGCACCATTTGACGAGCCACTTGGACCCCGCGCGGGATCGATGGGACCAGTGCGTGCACTGGGCAGGTATCAGGGACCATTTGGCGAGCTGCTGGGATCCTGCTCGAAGTCGCTGTTGAGGTGCTAGGGACGATTTGGCGAGCTGCTGGGACACCGCGCAAAGTCGCTGGGCCTCATGCGCACGCCTGAGAGGTGTCAGGTACCATTTGGCTAGCCGCTGGGAACCCTCGCGAAGTTGCTGGGGCCCGTGCCTGCGCTGGGGATAGGACAGGGACCATGTGCGAGCCTCTTGAACACTGCGAGAGATCGCTGGGGCCAGTGCGTGCGCTTGGGAGGTACCAGGGACCATTTGACGAGACGCTGGGTCCCCACTCGGGGTCGCTGGGCACTATGCGTGCGCTGGAGAGGTGCCAGGGACCATTTGGCGAGCCTCTGGGACCCCGCGCGGGATCGCTGGGCCCTGTGCGTTTGCTGGGTATGTGCCAGTGACCATTTAGCGAGCCTCTTGGACACTGCGTGAGGTCGCTGGGCCCTATGCGCGCGCTGGAGAGGTGCCATGGACCATTCGGCGAGCCACTGGGACCCCTTGCGGGGTTGCTGGGTCCCATGCCCGCGCTGGGGATGAGCCAGGTACCATTTGGCGAGCCACTGGGACCCCGCGTTGGGTCTTTGGGTCCCATGCGTGTGCTGCGGAGGTGCCAGGGACCATTTGGCGAGCCGCTGGAAGCCCGCGCGGGGTCGCGGGGTCGCTGGGCCCTGTGCGTGTGCTGGGGAGTAGCCAGGGTCCATTTGGTGAGCCGCTCCAACCAGACGCGGGGTCTCTGGGCCCTGTGCGCTCGCTGGGGAAGAGCCAGCCACCATTTGACGAGCCACTTGGACCCCACGCGGGATCGCTGGGACCAGTGCGTGCACTGGACAGGTACAAGGGACCATTTAGCGAGCCGCTGGGACCCCGCGCGTGGTTGCTGGGCCCTGTGCATGCTCAGGTTAACAGCCAGGGACCATTCTGGGATCTGCTGTGACCCCGCACAAGGTCGTTGGTGCCTGTGCGAGTGCTGGTGAGGTGCCTGGGACCATTTGGAGAGCAGCTGGGACCCTGTGCGGGGTCGTTGTGCCCAGTGTGCGCGCTGGGGAGGAGCCAGGTACCATTTGGCGAGCTGCTGGGACACTGCACGACGTCGCTGTGGCCCGTGTGCGTGCTGTGGATGTGCCAGGGACCATTTGGTGAGCCTCTGGGACACCACGCGAGGTCAGTGGGCCCAGTGCGTGCACTTGGGAGGTACCAGGGACCATTTGGAGAACCGCTGGGACCACGTGCAGGGTCACTGGGCCCAATGCGCGTGATGGGGAGGTGCCAGGATCCATTTGGCAAGCCGCTGGGACCTGCGCAGGGTCGCAGGGACCCGTGCGCACGCTGGGGCGGGGCCAGGGACCATTTAGCGTGCCATAGGGACCCTACGTGAGGTCGCTGGGCCCCATGCGTGTGCTGGTGAGGTGCCAGGGACCATGTGCCGAGCTACTGGGACACTGCGCGCGCGCTGGGGAGGGCCAAGGGAGCATTTGCGAGTCGCTTGGACCCCATGCGGGGTCGCAGGGCCCCGTACTTGTGCAGGGGCGGGGCCAGGTACCATTTGGCGAGCCATTGGGAACCCTTGCGAAGTTGCTGGCGCCCGTGCCCACTCTTGAGATGTACCAGGGACCATTTGCGAGCTGCTGGGACCATGCTCGTGGTTCCTGGGCCCTGTGCGCGCGCTGGGGAAGAGCCAGCCACCATTTGACGAGCCACTTGGACCCCACGCGGGATCGCTGGGACCAGTGCCTGCACTGAGCAGGTACAAGGGACCATTTAGCGAGCCGCTGCGACCCTGCTCGAAGTCGCTGGGGCCCTTGCGCGTGCTGGGGATGTGCCAGGGACAATTTGGCTAGCCGCTGGGAACCCTTGCGAAGTTGTTGGCACCCGTGCCCACTCTTGAGATGTACCAGGGAACATTTGCGAGCTGCTGGGACCATACTCGTGGTTGCTGGGCCCTGTGCGCGCGATGGGTAGGAGCCAGGGACCATTTGGAGAGCCGCTGGAACCTCGCGCAGTGTCGCTGGGCCGCGTGTGTGCGCTGGGGAGTGGCCAGGGACCATTTGGCGAGTCACTGGGACCCCGCACAAGGTCGCTGGTGCCTGTGCACCTGCTGTGCATGTGCCAGGGACCATTTGTGATCCGCTGGGACCCCGCGCATAGTTGCTGGGCCCTGTGCATGCTCTGGGTAGGAGCCAGGGACCATTTGTGGAGCCGCTGGGATCCCGCACGAGGTTGCTGGTGCCTGTGCGAGTGCTGGTGAGGTTCCTGTGACCATTTGGAGAACAGCTGGGACCCCGCGCGGGGTCGCTTGGCCCAATGAGCTCACTGAGGAGGTGCCAGGGACCATTCGGCGAGCCTCTGGGACCCCGCGCTGGGTCGCTGTGCCCAGTGTGCGTGCAGGGGAGGAGCCAGGTACCATTTGGCGAGCTGCTGGGACCCTGCACGAAGTCGCTGTGGCCGTGCGCGTGCTGGGGAGTGGACAGGGACCATTTGGCGAGCCGCTGGAACACCGCGCTTTTTTGCTTGGCAGCGTACGTGCGCTGGGGAGTGGCCAGGGACCATTTGGTGAGCCGCTGGAAAACCTCGTGGGGTCGCGGGGTCGCTGGGCCCTGTGCGTGCGCTGGGGACTGGCCAGGGTTCATTTGGAAAGCTGCTGGGACCCCGCGCGAAGTTGCTGGGGCTCTTGCGTGCACTGGGGATGTGCTAGTGACTATTTGCGAGATGCTGGGACCCCGCGCAAAGTCGCTGGGGCCCGTGCGTGCACTGGAGATGTGCCAGGGACCATTTGCGAGGTGCTGGGACCCTGCGCGCGGTTGCTGGGCCCTGTGCGCGCGATGGGGAGGAGCCAGGCACCATTTGACGAGCCACTTGGACCCCGCGCGGGATCGATGGGACCAGTGCGTGCACTGGGCAGGTATCAGGGACCATTTGGCGAGCTGCTGGGATCCTGCTCGAAGTCGCTGTTGAGGTGCTAGGGACGATTTGGCGAGCTGCTGGGACACCGCGCAAAGTCGCTGGGCCTCATGCGCACGCCTGAGAGGTGTCAGGTACCATTTGGCTAGCCGCTGGGAACCCTCGCGAAGTTGCTGGGGCCCGTGCCTGCGCTGGGGATAGGACAGGGACCATGTGCGAGCCTCTTGAACACTGCGAGAGATCGCTGGGGCCAGTGCGTGCGCTTGGGAGGTACCAGGGACCATTTGACGAGACGCTGGGTCCCCACTCGGGGTCGCTGGGCACTATGCGTGCGCTGGAGAGGTGCCAGGGACCATTTGGCGAGCCTCTGGGACCCCGCGCGGGATCGCTGGGCCCTGTGCGTTTGCTGGGTATGTGCCAGGGACCATTTAGCGAGCCTCTTGGACACTGCGTGAGGTCGCTGGGACCAGTGCGTGCGCTTGGGAGGTATCAGGGACCATTTGGCGAGCTGCTGGGTCCCCACTAGGGGTCGCTGGGCCCTATGCGCGCGCTGGAGAGGTGCCATGGACCATTCGGCGAGCCACTGGGACCCCTTGCGGGGTTGCTGGGTCCCATGCCCGCGCTGGGGATGAGCCAGGTACCATTTGGCGAGACGCTGGGACACCTCGCAAAGTTACTGGGGCCCGTGCCCGCGCTGGGGAGGGTCAAGTTACTATTTAGCGAGCCGCTGGACCCCGCTCAGGGTTGATGTGGCCAGTGCGCGCGCTGATAATGTGCCAGGGACCATTTGGCGAGCTGCTGTGACCCCGCGCGGAGTCGCTGGGCCCAGTGCGCGTGTTGGGGAGGGGCGAGGACCATTTATAATCTGCTGGGACCCCGCGCGTAGTTGCTGGGCCCTGTGCGTGCGCTGGGTAAGAGCCAGGGACCATTTGGGGAGCCGCTGGGACCCCGCACGAGGTCGCTGGTGCCTGTGCGCGCGCTGGGCATGTGCCAGGGACCATTTGTCGAGATGCTGGGAACCTTCACGTGATCGCTGGGGCCCGTGCACGCGCTGGGGAGGGTCAAGGGACTATTTAGCGAGCCTCTGGGAACCTGCACGTGATCGCTGGGCCTGTTCACGCACTGTGGAGGTGCCAGGGACCATTTGTCGAGACGCTGGGACCCCGCGCAAAGTCGCTGGGGCCCGTGCGTGTGCTGGGGATGTGCCAGGGACCATTTGGCGAGCCTCTGGGAACCTGCACGTGATCACTGGGGCCCATGCACGCGCTGGGGAGGTGCCAGGGACCATTTAGCGAGCCTCTGGGATACCGCACGTGGTCGCTGGGCCGAGTGTGTGCGCTGGGCAGGTACCATGGACAATTTGGCGAGCCTCTGGGACCTTGCGCGAGGTCGCTGGGGCACGTGTGTTCTGGGGAGGGGGCAGGTACTATTTCATGAGCCGCTGGGACCCTGCTCGAAGTCGCTGGGGCCAGTCCGTGCACTGGGGATTTCCCAGGGACCATTATGCGAGCCGCTGGGAAACATCACGAAGTCGCTGGGGCCCGTGCCTGCACTAGGGATGTGCCAGGGACCATTTACGAGTCTCTGGGACAGTGTGCGAGGTCACTGGGCCCAATGCGTGTGCTTGGGAGATACCAGGGACCATTTGGCGAGATGCTGGGACCCCTCGCAAAGTTGCTGGGGCCCGTGCCCACGCTGGGGACGGTCAAGGGACTATTTAGCAAGCCGCTGGGACCCTGCTCGGGGTTGATGTGGCCTGTGCGCGTGCTGGTAAGGTGCCAGAGCCCGTTTGGTGTGCCACTCGGATCGAGCTTGTGGTCGATGGGGCCCGTGCGCATACTGGGGAGGTGCCAGGGACCATTTGGCGAGCCGCTCGGACCCAGCGCGGGGTCTCTGGGGCCCGTGCTTGCGCTGCAGACATGCCAGGGACCATTAAGCGATCCGCTGGGACTCCGTGCGAAGTTGCTGGGGCCCATGCACACGCTGGGGATGTCCCAGGGACCATTTGTGAGCCGCTCGGTCCCGACAGGGGGTCGCTGGGGCCCGTGCTTGTGCTGGGGAGGTGCCGGGACCCCGGGCGAAGTCGCCGCGGCCCGTGCGCGTGCTGTAGAGGCACCAGGGACCATTTGGTGGGCCGCCCAGAACCCACGCAGGGTCACTGGGGCCCATACGTGCGCTGGGGTAGGGGCCAGGGACCATTTGTCGAGCCGCTCGGACTCCGCGGAGGGTCTCTGGGGACCGCGCACGTGCTGGGGAGGGGCCAGGGAACATTTGGCGAGCCGCTTGGACCCCGCGCGGGGTCTCTGGGCCCCGTACGTGCGGTGGGGAGGTGCCAGGGACCATTCAGTGAGCCACTCGGACCCTGCGCGGGGTCTGTGGGGCCCGTGCGCATGCTGGGGAGGGGCCATGGACCATATGGCGAGCTGCTGGGACCCCGTGCGAAGTTGCTGTGGCCCATGCGCGTGCTGGGGATGTCCCAGGGACCATATGTGAGCTGCTGTGTCCCCGTGCGGGGTCGCTGGGCCCCGTGCGCATGCTGGGGAGGTGCCAGGGACAGTTTGGCGAGCCGTTGGGATCCAGCGCGGAGTCACTGGGGCCCATGCGTGCGCTGGGGGAGGGGCCAGGGACCATTTGGTGAGCTGTTGGGATCCGGCACAGGGATGCTGCTGCCCCTGCGCTTCCTGCGGAGGTGCCAATGACCATTTGCGAGCCGTGCAGGGTTGCTGGGCCCACTGCGCGTGCTGGGGAGGTTGCAGGGATCGTTTGGCGAGCAGTTGGGATCCCGCGCGGAGGTGCTGCGGCCCCTGCGCTTGCTGGGGAGTGGCCAGGGTCCATTTGGTGAGCCGCTCCAACCAGACGCGGGGTCTCTGGGCCCCGTACGCTCGCTGGGGAAGAGCCAGCCACCATTTGACGAGCCACTTGGAACCCACGCAGGATCGCTGGGACCAGTGCGTGCACTGGGCAGGTACAAGGGACCATTTAGCGAGCCGCTGGGACCCTGCTCGAAGTCGCTGGGGCCCTTGCGCGTGCTGGGGATGTGCCAGGGACAATTTGGCTAGCCGCTGGGAACCCTTGCGAAGTTGCTGGCACCCGTGCCCACTCTTGAGATGTACCAGGGACCATTTGCGAGCTGCTGGGACCATGCGCGGGATCGCTGGGCCACGTGCGTGCACTGGGGATTTCCCAGGGACCATTATGCAAGACTATGGGTCACTGCGTGAGGCCGCTGGGCCTCATGCTCGCGCCTGAGATGTGTCAGGTACCATTTGGCGAGCCGCTGGGAAATATCACGAAGTCGCTGGGGCACGTGCCTGCACTAGGGATGTGCCAGGGACCATTTACGAGTCTCTGGGACAATGTGCAAAGTCACTGGGCCCAGTTTGTGTGCTTGGGAGATACCAGGGACCATTTGGCAAGCCGCTGGGACCCCTCGCTAAGTTGCTTGGGCCCGTGCCCGCGCTGGGGACGGTCAAGGTCCTATTTAGCGAGCTGCTGGGACCCCGCTCGGGGTTGATGTGGCCTGTGCGCGCGCTGGTAAGGTGCCAGGGACCATTTGGCGAGCTGCTGGGACCCCGCGCGGAGTCGCTGGGCCCAGTGCGCACGTTGGGGACGGGCCAGGGACCATTTGTGATCCGCTGGGACCCCGCGCGTGATTGCTGGGACCTGTGCATGCTCTGGGTAAGAGCCAGGGACCATTTGGGGAGCCGCTGGGATTCCTCACGAGGTCGCTGGTGCCTGTGCGAGTGCTGGTGAGGTTCCTGGGACCATTTGGAGAGCAGCTGGGACCCCGCGCGGGGTCGCTAGGCCCAATGAGCTCACTGGGGAGGTGCCAGGGACCATTCGGCGAGCCTCTGGGACCCAACGCAAGGTCCCTGGGCCCAGTGCGTGCGTTTGGGAGGTACCAGGGACCAATTTGAGAACCGCTGGGACCACGTGCGGGGTCGCTGGGCCCAATGCGCGCATTGGGGAGGGGCCAGGGACCATTCGGCGAGCCTCTGGGACCCCGCGCGGGGTCGCTGTGCCCAGTGTGCGCGCAGGGGAGGAGCCAGGTACCATTTGGCGAGCTGCTGGGACCCTGCACGAAGTCGCTGTGGCCCGTGCGCGTGCTGTGGACGTGCCAGGGACCATTTGGCGAGCCTCTGGAACCCCGCGCTTTTTCGCTTGGCCGCGTGCGTACGCTGGGGAGTGGCCAGGGACCATTTGGTGAGCCACTGGAATCCCGCGTGGGGTCGCGGGGTCGCTGGGCCCTGTGCGTGAGCTGGGGAGTGGCCAGCGTTCATTTGGAAAGCTGTTGTGACCCCGCGCAAAGTTGCTGGGGCTCTGGCGCGCACTGGGGATGTGCCAGGGACAATTTGGCTAGCCGCTGGGAAACCTTGCGGAGTTGCTGGCACCCGTGCCCACTCTTGAAATGTACCAGGGACCATTTGCGAGCTGCTGGGACCATGCTCGTGGTTGCTGGGCCCTGTGCGCGCGATGGGTAGGAGCCAGGGACCATTTGGCGAACCGCTGGGACACCGCTTTGGGTCTCTGGGCCTCGTGCGTGTGCTCGTGATGTGCTAGGGACCTTTTGGGGAGCCCTGGGACTCTACGCCTGGTAACTGGGGCCCAATGCGTGCAATGGGGAGGTGCCAAGGACCATTTGGAGAGCCGCTGGAACCTCGCGCAGTGTCGCTGGGCCGCGTGTGTACGCTGGGGAGTGGCCAGGGACAATTTGGCGAGCCACTGGGAACCCGCGTTGGGTCTCTGGGCCCCATGCGTGTGCTGCGGAGGTGCCAGGGACCATTTGGCGAGCCGCTGGAACCCCGCGCAGTGTCGCGGGGTCGCTGGGCCACGTGCGTGCACTGGGGAGTGGCCAGCCACCATTTGACGAGCCACTTGGACCCCGTGGGGGATCGCTGGGACCAATGCATGCGCTGGGCAGGTACCAGTGACCATTTGGCGAGCTGCTGGGAACCCGCTCGAAGTCGCTGGAGCCTGTGCAAGTGCTGGGGATGTGGCAGGGATCATTTGGCAAGCCTCTGGGACACCACGCAAGGTCGCTGTGCCCAGTGTGCGCGCAGGGGAGGAGCCAGGTACCATTTGGTGAGCAGCTGGGACCCTGCACGAAGTCGCTGTGGCCCGTGCGTGTGCTGTGGACGTGCCAGGGACCATTTGGCGAGCCGCTGGAACCCCGTGCTTTTTCGCTTGGCCGTGTGCGTGCGCTGGGGAGTGGCCAGGGAAAATTTGGCAAGCCACTGGGACACCGCGTTGGGTCTCTGGGCGTCGTGCGTGTGCTCGTGATGTGCTAGGGACCTTTTGGGGAGCCCTGGGACTCCACGCCTGGTAACTGGGGACCATGCGCGCGCTGGGGAGGTGCAAAGGACAATTTGGAGAGCCGCTGGAACCTCGTGCAGGGTCGCTGGGGAGGTGACATGGACCATTCGGCGAGCCACTGGGACCACGTGCGGGGTCGCTGGGTCCCATGCCCGCGCTGGGGATGAGCCAGGTACCATTTGGCGAGACGCTGGGACCCCTCGCAAAGTTGCAGGGGCCCATGCCCACGCTGGGGAGGGTCAAGGGATTATTTAGCGAGCCGCTGGGACCCATCTCGGGGTTGATGTGGCCTGTGCGCGCACCGGGGATGTGCCAGGCACCATTTGACGAGCCACTTGGACCCCACGTGGGATCGCTGGGGCCCTTGCGCGTGCTGGAGATGTGCCAGGGACAATTTGGCGAGCCTCTGGGACCCTGCGCGAGGTCGCTGGGGCACGTGTGATCTGGGGAGAGGGCGGGTACTATTTCACGAGCCGCTGGGACCCCGCTCGAAGTCGCTTGGGCCAGTCCGTGCACTGGGGATTTCCCAGGGACCATTATGCGAGACTCTGGGTCACTGCATGAGGTCGCTGGGCCTCATGCTTGCGCCTGAGAGGTGTCAGGTACCATTTGGCGAGCCGCTGGGAAACATCACGAAGTCGCTGTGGCCCGTGCCTGCACTAGGGATGTGCCAGGGATGTAATAGGGACCATATGTGAGCCGCTGGGTCCCCGCGCGTGGTCGCTGGGCCCACTGTGCATGCTGGGGAGGTAGCAGGGACCATTGGGCGAGATGTTGGGACCCCGCGCGCGGGGTTGCAGGGGCCCGTGCGCGTGCTGGGGAGGTGCCAGGGATCATTTGGCGAGCCGCTGGGACCCCACACGATTAGCTCTGGCCTGTAAGCGTGCTGCGGAGATGCCAAGGACCATTTGGCGAGCCGCTCGGACCCCGCGCAGGGTCTCTGGGGCCCGTGCATGTGCTGGGGAGGGGCCAGGGAACATTTGGCGAGCCGCTTGGAACCCGCGCGGGGTCGCTGGGCCCCGTACGTGTGGTGGGGAGGTGCCAGGGACCATTCAGTGAGCCACTCGGACCCCGTGCGGGGTCGCTGGGCCCCGTGCGCATGCTGGGGAGGTGCCAGGGACAGTTTGGCGAGCCGTTGGGATCCAGCGCGGGGGTGCTACGGCCCCTGCGCTTCCTGGGGAGGTGCCAGGGACCATTTGGAGAGCCGCTCGGATCCCGCGTAGGGTCTCTGTGGCCTATGCTTCCGCTGGGCATGTGCCAGGGACCATTTACGGATCCGCAGGTACCCCGCACTGGATCGCTGGGGCCCTTGTGCGTGGTGCGGAGGCGCCAGGGACCGTTTGGCGAGCCGCCTCGACCCTGCCGGAGGTTGCTGGGGCCCGTGCGCGTGCTGGGGAGGTGCCAGTGACCGCTTTGTGAGCTGCTGGGACCCCGTGCAGGGTTGCTGGGCCCCGTGCCTGTGCTGGGGAGGTGCCAGGGACCATTCAGTGAGCCGCTCGGACCCTGCGTGGGGTCTTTGGGGCCCGTGCGAGCGCTGGGGAGGTGCCAGGGATCATTTGGCGTGCCGCTGGGATCCTGCGAGTGGTCCCTTGGGCCTCATGCTCGCGCCTGAGAGGTGTCAGGTACCATTTGGCGCCTGTCCGTGCACTGGGGATTTCCCAGGGACCATTATGCGAGCCGCTAGGTCCCCGCGCTGGGTCGCTGGGCCCACTATGCGTGCTGGGGAGGTAGCAGGGATCACGTGCCACTGGGACCCTGCCCGGGGTTGCTGGTGCCCTTGCGCGTGCTAGGTAGGTGCCAGGGACCGTTTGCAGAGCCGCTGGGAACCCCCGCGGGGTCGCGGTGCCCTGTTCACATGCTGGGGAGGTGCCAGAGACCGTTTGTTGTGCCGCTCGGATCAAGCGCGTGGTCAATGGGGCCCGTGCGCGTGCTGTAGAGGCACCAGGGACCATTTGGTGGGCCGCCCAGAACCCACGCAGGGTCACTGGGGCCCATACGTGCGCTGGGGTAGGGGCCAGGGGGCATTTGGCGAGCCGCTCGGACTCCGCGGAGGGTCTCTGGGGCCCGTGCATGTGCTGGGGAGGGGCCAGGGAACATTTGGCGAGCCGCTTGGAACCCGCGCGGGGTCGCTGGGCCCCGTACGTGTGGTGGGGAGGTGCCAGGGACCATTCAGTGAGCCACTCGGACCCCGTGCGGGGTCGCTGGGCCCCGTGCGCATGCTGGGGAGGTGCCAGGGACAGTTTGGCGAGCCGTTGGGATCCAGCGCAGGGGTGCTACGGCCCCTGCGCTTGCTGGGGAGGTGCCAGGGACCATTTGGCGAGCCGCTCGGATCCCGCGTAGGGTCTCTGTGGCCTGTGCTTCCGCTGGGCATGTGCCAGGGACCATTTAGGGATCTGCAGGTACCCCGCACTGGATCACTGGGGCCCTTGTGCGTGGTGCGGAGGCGCCAGGGACCATTTGGTGAGCTGTTGGGATCCGGCGCAGGGATGATGCTGCCCCTGCGCTTGCTGCGGAGGTGCCAGGGACGATTTGCGAGAAGTGCGGGGTTGCTGGGCCCAATGCGCGTGCTGGGGATGTGCCAGGGACCATTTGGCGAGCAGTTGGGATCCCGCACGGAGGTGCTGCAGCCCCTGCGCTTGCTGCGGAGGTGCCAGGGACCATTTGGCGAGCCGCTCGGATCCCGCGCAGGGTCTCTGTGGCCTGTGCTTCCGCTGGGGATGTGCCAGGGACCATTTGACGATCAGCAGGTACCCCGCACTGGGTCGCTGGGGCCCGTGCGCATGCTGAGGAGGTGCCAGTGACCGTTTTGTGAGCCACTGGGACCCCGTGCAGTGTCGCTGGTGAACATGCGTGCTGGGGAAGTGCCAGGGACCATTTGACGTGCCGCTGGGACCGCACGCGAAGTCACTGCTGCCCGTGCGCGTGCTGCGGAGGCGCCAGGGACCGTTTGGCGAGCCGCCTCGACCCTGCCGGAGGTTGCTGGGGCCCGTGCGCGTGCTGGGCAGGTGCCAGTGACCGTTTTGTGAGCCGCTGGGACCCCGTGCAGGGTTGCTGGGCCCCGTGCATGTGCTGGGGAGGTGCCAGGGACCATTCAGTGAGCCGCTCGGAACCTGCGTGGGGTCTGTGGGGCCCGTGCAAGCGCTGGGGAGGTGCCAGGGATCATTTGGCGAGCCGCTGGGATCCTGTGAGTGGTCTCTGGGGCCTCTGCTTCCGTTGGGCATGTGCCATGGACGATATGGCGAGCCGCTGGGTCCCCGCGCGTGGTCGCTGGGCCCACTCTGCGTGCTAAGGTAGCAGGGATCACGCGCCACTGGGACCATGCCTGTGGTTGCTGGGCCCTGTGCGCACGCTGGGTAGGAGCCAGGGACCATTTGGCGAGCCGCTGGGACCCCGCGCAGTATCGCTGGGCCATGTGCGTGCGCTGGGGAGTGGCCAGGGACCATTTGGCAAGCCACTGGGACACTGCGTTGGGTCTCTGGGCGTCGTGCGTGTGCTCGTGATGTGCTAGGGACCTTTTGGGGAGCCCTGGGACTCTACGCCTGGTAACTGGGGCCCATGCGCGTGCTGGGGAGGTGCCAAGGACCATTTGGAGAGCCACAGGAACCTCGTGCAGTGTCGCTGGGCCCCGTGCGCTCGCTGGGGAGGTGACATGGACCATTCGGTGAGCCACTGGGACCCCGTGCGGGGTCGCTGGGTCCCATGCCCACGCTGGGGATGAGCCAGGTACCATTTGGCGAGACTCTGGGACCCCTCGCAAAGTTGCTGGGGCCCGTGCCCGCGCTGGGGAGGGTCAAGGGATTATTTAGTGAGCCGCTGGGACCCCTCTCCGGGTTGATGTGGCCAGTGAGCGCGCTGGGGATGTGCCAGGGACCATTTGGCAAGCTGCTGGGACCCCGCGCGAAGTTGCTGGGGCTCGTGCGCGCGCTGGGGAGGAGCCAGGCACCATTTGATGAGCCACTTGGACCCCGCGCGGGATCGCTGGGACCAGTGCGTGCACCGGGCAGGTACCAGGGAGCATTTGGCGAGCCGCTGGGACCCTGCTCGAAGTCGCTGGGGTCTTGCGCATGCTGGGGATGTGCCCGGGATCACTTGGCGAGCCTCTGCGACCATGTGCGAGGTGGCTGGGGCACGTGTGATCTGGGGAGGGGGCAGGTACCATTTTGCGAGCCGCTGGGACCCCGCTCGGGGTTGATGTGGCCTGAGCGCACGTTGGGGAGGGGCCAGGGACCATTCTGGGATCCGCTGTGACCCCGCACGAGGTCGCTGGTGCCTGTGCGAGTGCTGGTGAGGTGCCTTCGACCATTTAGAGAGCAGCTGGGACCCTGTGCGGGGTCGTTGTGCCCAGTGTGCGCGCTGGGGAGGAGCCAGGAACCATTTGGCGAGCTGCTGGGACACTGCACGAAGTCGCTGGGCCCGTGCGCGTGCTGTGGATGTGCCAGGGACCATTTGGTGAGCCTCTGGGACACCACGCGAGGTCACTGGGCCCAGTGCGTGCGCTTGGGAGGTACCAGGGACCATTTGGAGAACCGCTGGAACCACGTGCAAGGTCACTGGGCCCAATGCGCGTAATGGGGAGGTGCCAGGATCCATTTGGCAAGCCTCTGCGACCATGTGCGATGTGGCTGGGGCACGTGTGATCTGGGGAGGGGGCAGGTACCATTTTGCGAGCCGCTGGGACCCTACGTGAGGTCGATGGGCCCCATGCGTGTGCTGGAGAGGTGCCAGGGACCATGTGCCGAGCTACTGGGACCCCGCGCGCGTGCTGGGGAGGGGCAAGGGAGCATTTGCGAGCCGCTTGGACCCCATGCGGGGTCGCAGGGCCCCGTACTTGTGCAGGGGCGGTGCCAGGTACCATTTGGAGAGCCATTGGGAACCCTTGCGAAGTTGCTGACCCTTGAGATGTACCGGGGACCATTTGCGAGCTGCTGGGACCATGCTCATGGTTCCTGGGCCCTGTGCGCGCGCTGGGTAGGAGCCAGGGACCATTTGGCGAGCCACTGGGACACTGCTTTGGGTCACTGGGCCTCGTGCGTGTGCTCGTGATGTCCTAGGGACCTTTTGGGGAGCCCTGGGACTCTACGCCTGGTAACTGGCACCCAATGCACGCGCTGGGGAGGTGCTAAGCACCATTTGGAGAGCCGCTGGAACCTCGCCCAGTGTCGCTGGGCCGTGTGTGTGCGCTGGGGAGTGGCCAGGGACCATTTGGCGAGCCACTGGGACCCCGCGTTGGGTCTCTGGGTCCCATGCGTGTGCTGCGGAGGTGCCAGGGACCATTTGGCGAGCCGCTGGAACCCTATGTGAGGTCGATGGGCCCCATACGTGTGCTGGAGAGGTGCCAGGGACCATGTGCCGAGCTACTGGGACCCCGCGCGCGTGCTGGGGAGGGGCAAGGGAGCATTTGCGAGCCGCTTGGACCCCATGCGGGGTCGCAGGGCCCCGTACTTGTGCAGGGGCGGTGCCAGGTACCATTTGGCGAGCCATTGGGAACCCTTGCGAAGTTGCTGACTCTTGAGATGTACCGGGGACCATTTGCGAGCTGCTGGGACCATGCTCATGGTTCCTGGGCCCTGTGCGCGCGCTGGGTAGGAGCCAGGGACCATTTGGCGAGCCACTGGGACACTGCTTTGGGTCACTGGGCCTCGTGCGTGTGCTCGTGATGTCCTAGGGACCTTTTGGGGAGCCCTGGGACTCTACGCCTGGTAACTGGCACCCAATGCACGCGCTGGGGAGGTGCTAAGGACCATTTGGAGAGCCGCTGGAACCTCGCACAGTGTCGCTGGGCCGTGTGTGTGCGCTGGGGAGTGGCCAGGGACCATTTGGCGAGCCACTGGGACCCCGCGTTGGGTCTCTGGGTCCCATGCGTGTGCTGCGGAGGTGCCAGGGACCATTTGGCGAGCCGCTGGAACCCCGCGCGAGGTCGCGGGGTCGCTTGGTCGCTGGGCCCTGTGCGTGTGCTGGGGAGTGGCCAGGGTCCATTTGGCGAGCCACTGGGACCCCGCGTTGGGTCTCTGGGGCCCTTGAGCGTGCTGGGGATGTGCAAGGGACCATTTGGCGAGCCGCTGGGACTCCACGCGGGTTCGCTGGGGCGCATGCCCGTGTTGGTGCCGTGCCAGGGACCATTTGGCGATCCGCTGGGACTCAACACCTGGTCGCTGAGATCCGTGCGCGTGCTGGGGATGTGCCAGGGACCATTTACGAGCTGCTGGGACACAACGGAATGTCGCTGGGGCCCCTGCGCGTGCTGGTGAAGTGCCAGTGACAGTTTGGCAGGCCGCTGGGACTCCACGCCTGGTCGCTGGGGTCCGTGCGCGTGCTGGGGATGTGCCAGGGACCATTTGCGAGTTGCTAGGTCCCCATGTGAATTCATTGAGGCCCGTGCGATCGCTTGGGAGGTGTCAGGGACCTTTAGGCAGGCCGCTGGTACTCCATGCCTGGTCGCCTGGAGGTGCCAGGGACCATCTGGCCAGCCAATCAGACCACGCGCGAAGTCACTGGGCCCCGTACGCACGCTGCGGAGGTGCCAGGGACCTTTTGGCGAGCTGCTGGGACTCCACGCGGGGTCGCTGGGCCCTGTGCACGTGCTGGGGAGGTGCAAGGGACATTTTGGCGAGCCGCTGGGATACCACGTGGGGTCGCTGGGGATTGTTTGAGCACTGGGGAGGGGCCAGGGACCATTTGTTGAGCCGCTGGGACACCTAATGGGGTCGCTTGGCCCAGTGCGCGTGCTAGGGTGGTGCCAGGGACTGTTTGCCGAGCGGCTGGGACCCAACACGATGTCGCTGGGGCCCGTGCGCGTGCTGGGGAGGTGCCAGGGACCGCTTGGCATGCCGCTGGGGGCCTGAGCGGGGTCACTGGGGCCAGTACGCGTGTCGGTGATGTGCCAGGGACGGTTTAGCGAGCTTTGGAACCCCGCGTGGGGTCGCTGGTACACGTGTGTGTGCTGTTGAGGTGCCAGGGACCATTTCGCAAGGCGCTGGGATCCCGCGCGGGGTCGCTGGGCACCTTGAGCACGCTGTGGAAGTGCTAGGGACCATTTGGCGAGCCTCTTGGTCACCGCATTGTGTCGCAGTGGCCAGTGTGCGTGTTGCGGAGGTGCCAGAGACAGTTTGGCGAGCCGCTGGGACCTCGTGTGGGGTCGCTAGTGTCAATGCACGTACTGGGGAGGCGCCAGGGACAGATTGGAGAGCCGCTGGGACCCCGTGTGGGGTCACTAGTGTCAATGCACGCACTGGGGAGGTGCCAGGGACCGTTTGGTGAGCCGCTGGGACTTCGCGCGGGGTCGCTGGGCCCCTTGAGCACGCTGTGGAAGTGCCAGGGACCATTTGGCAAGCCGCTTGGCCCCTACACGGGGTCGCTGGGGCCCGTGCACGTGCTGGGGAGGTGCCAGGGACAACTTGGCGAGCCACTGGGACCCCGCCTGGGGTCGCTTAGCCCCCTGCGCCCGCTTGGGAGGGGCCAGAGACCATTTGGCGAGTCCATGGACCCCGGGCAAAGTTGCTGGGACCCATGCACACGCTGGGGAGGTGCCAGGGACATTTCGGCGAGCTGCTGGGACCCCACACGGGGTCTCTGGGGAATGTGTGCGCACTGGGGAGGTGCCAGGGACCATTTGGCGAGCCATTGGGACCCCAGGCGTAGTCGCTGCGGCCCGTTCATGTGCTGCGGAGGTGCCAGGGACCATTTGGTGAGCCGCTGGGACCCCGCGCGGGGTCTCAAAGACCCGTGCTCGCGCTGGCCAGTTGCCAGGGACCATTTGGCGAGCTGCTGGGACCTTGCGTGCGGTCTTTGGGCCCTGTGCTTGTGCTGGGGAGGTGCCAGGGACAATTTGGCTATCCGCTCTGACCCCACGCGGGGTCTCTGGTGCACGTGCGCGTGCTGGGGAGGTGCTAGGTAATATTTGGCGAGCCGCTCGTACCACTGTGCTGTCACTTGTCCAAGAGCGTGCACTGGGGAGGTGCCAGGGACAGTTTGGCGAGCTGCTTGGACCCCGCGTGAAGTCGCTGGGGCCTGTGCGCGTGCTGGGGATGTGCCAGTGACCATTTGACCATCTGGGTCCCATGAGCATGCTGGGGATGTGTCAGGGACGGATTGGTGAGCCGCTGGGATGACGCGTGGGATAGTTTGTGTCCATACGCGCGCTGGGGTGTGCAAGGGACTGTTTAGCGAGCCGCTGTGACCCAATGCGAAGTCGCTGGGGCCCGTGTACGTGCCGGGGGAGGTGCCAGGGACCATTTGGTAAGCCGCTCGGAACCCACGCGGGGTCGCTGGGGCCCTTGCGCGTGTTGGTGAGGTGCCAGGGACCATTCGACAAGCCGCTGGGACCTTGCGCGAGGTCACTGTGGCCCGTGCGATCGCTTGGGAGGTGCCAGGGACCGTTTGGCAAGCCACTGGTACCCCACACAAAGTCGCTGGGGCCCGTGTGCGTGCTGGGGAGGTGCCAGGGACCATCTGGCGAGCCGCTCGGACCCCGCGTGAGGTTGCTGGAGCCCCTATACTCACTGGGGATGTGCCAGGAATCATATGGCAAGCCGCTGGGACACCAAGCTTCGTGCAGTTCGTGCACGCGCTGGGGAGATGCCAGGGACCATTTGGTGCGACGTTGGGACCCCCCGTGGGGTCACTGGGGACCATGCGCGCGCTGGGGATGTGCCATGGACCATTTGGGAAGCCGTTGGGACCCCGCTCGGGGTCTCTGAGGCCCGTGTGCATGCTGGGGAGGTGCCAGGGATCATTTGGCGAGCCGCTGGGGCACCAGGCAATGTCGCTGGGGCGCTTGCGCGTGCTGCTGAGGTGCCAGGGACAGTTTGGCAAGCCGCTTGGACCACGGGCGAAGTCTCTGGGGTTTGTGCGCACCCTGGGTAGGTGCCAGGGACCATTTGGTGTGACACTTGGACCTTGTGCGCGGTCGCTGGGCCCCGTACACACGCTGCGGAGGTGCAAGGAAACTTTTGGCGAGCCACTGGGACTACATGGAAAGTCGCTTGGGCCCGCGCGCGCGTTGGGGGGGTGGCTAGGGACCATTTGGGAAGCCGCTGGGACCCGGCGCATAGTCGCTGTGGCCCGTGTGAGTGCTGGGGATGTGCCAGGAACCATTTGCGAGCTGCTAGGATCCCACGTGTGGTTGCTGGGCCCTGTGCGCGCGCTGGATAGGTGCCAGGGACAGTTTGGCAAGCTGCTTGGAGGACGCGCGTAGTCGCGGGGGTTCGTGCGCGTGCTGGGGAGGTGCCAGGGATTATTTGGTGTGACGCTGGGACCCGGCACGGGGTCGCTGGGGGCTTGCGCACGCTGGTGAGGTGCCAGGGACCATTTGGCGAGCCGTTCGGACCACGCCTGGGAGTTGCCAGGTGCCATTTGGAGACACGCTCGAACCCCGCACTTGGTCGCTGGGCCCCGTGCGCTCGCTGGGGAGGTGCCAGGGAACATTTGACAAGCTGCTTGGACCCCGCGTGGGGTCGCTAGTGTCCGTGCGCGCACTGAGGAGCTGCCAGGGACCGTTTTTGCGAGCCGCTGGGACCCTGTGCGAGGTCGCTGGGGCCCTGTGCTCGCTGGTGAGGTGCCAGGGACTAATTGGCGCGCCGCTGGGACCCCGCGGGGGTGGCTGGGGCCTATGCTCATGCTGGGGAGGTGCCAGGGACCAGTTGGCGAGCCACTGGGACCCTGCGGGGGTGGCTGGGCCCCGTGCGCGTGATGGAGAGGTGCCAGGGACGATTTGCCTAGTCGCTTGTACCCCGCGTGTGGTCACTGGGGAGGTGCCAGGGACATTTTGGCGAGCCGCTGGGATGACACGCAGAGTCGCTGTGGCTGTGGATTATTTGACGAACCGCTTGGAACCTGCGTGGTCGCTGGGCCCAGTGCGCGCGCTGGGGAGATGCCAGGAACCATTTAGCGAGCCGCGGGGACCCTGCGCGAGGTCGCTGGGGCCTGTGCATGCGCTTTGGCGGTGCCAGGGATAGTTTGGCGAGCCATTGGGACCCAGCGTGGGGTCACTGGTGCACATTATTATTATTATTATTATTATTATTATTATTATTATTATTATTATTTATTTCTTAGCAGACGCCCTTATCCAGGGCGACTTACAATCGTAAGCAAAAGCATTTCAAGCGTTACAATACAAGTAATACAATAAGAGCACATACACATAAGAACATAAGAACATAAGAACATAAGAAAGTTTACAAACGAGAGGAGGCCATTCAGCCCATCTTGCTCGTTTGGTTGTTAGTATCTTATTGATCCCAGAATCTCATCAAGCAGCTTCTTGAAGGATCCCAGGGTGTCAGCCTCAACAACATTACTGGGGAGTTGGTTCCAGACCCTCACAATTCTCTGTGTAATAAAGTGCCTCCTATTTTCTGTTCTGAATGCCCCTTTATCTAATCTCCATTTATGACCCCTGGTCCTTGTTTCTTTTTTCAGGTCAAAGAAGTCCCCTGGCTCGACATTGTCTATACCTTTTAGGATTTTGAATGTTTGAATCAGATCGCCGTGTAGTCTTCTTTGTTCAAGACTGAATAGATTCAATTCGCCTGTATGCATACGACATACCTTTTAAACCCGGGATAATTCTGGTTTCTCTTCTTTGCACTCTTTCTAGAGTGCAATATCCTTTTTGTAACGAGGTGACCAGAACTGAACACAATATTCTAGGTGAGGTAATACTAATGCATTGTAAAGTTTTAACATTACTTCCCTTGATTTAAATTCAACACTACTCACAATATATCCTTGCCTTGACAAATTGCGTTAGGAAGCAGTCATTTGTCATTTCCACCATTTCAATTTCGTCCGTCGTGCCGCCCCATCGGGTTTTCCCATTTTATATATCCCTGTGGCAATGCGCCCCGCCCCTGTGTGCATTTGTGTGATTATTATTATTATTATTATTTATTTCTTAGCAGACGCCCTTATCCAGGGCGACTTACAATCGCAAGCAAATACATTCAAGTGTTACAATATAAGTCATACAATAAGAACAAGAAATACAATAATTCTCAAGTGTGACAAACCACAATTCAATAATACAGCAGATAATAGTGAAAGTTACATCAGGATATGATTAAGTAGTGATAGTTACATCAGGATATGATTAAGTACAAAATACTACAGATTAAACACTTGGGAGATTACAATATTCTGAGGTACAGGATTAAATGCAGTAAAATAGGGGGCAGATAAGAGCAAAATAAAGCATATTTAAATGAAGGGTGATAGTGTCCCAGGATACAACAGAGGAGTTCTACAGGTGCTGTTTGAAGAGGTGAGTCTTAAGGAGGCGCCGGAATGTGGTCAGGGACTGGGCAGTCCTGACATCTGTAGGAAGGTCGTTCCACCACTGCGGAGCAAGGGTGGAGAAGGAGCGGGCTCGGGAGGCAGGGGAGCGTAGCGGAGGTAGAGCCAGTCTTCTAGTGCAGGCGGAGCGGAGAGATCGAGTGGGGGTGTAGGGAGAGATGAGGGTCTGGAGGTAGCTGGGTGCAGTCTGATCAAGGCATCTGTAGGCTAGTACAAGAGTCTTGAACTGGATGCGAGCGGTGATCGGGAGCCAGTGGAGCGAGCGGAGTAGTGGAGTAGCGTGGGCGAAGCGAGGTAGAGAGAACACCAGGCGAGCAGCAGAGTTCTGGATGAGCTGGAGCGGACGGGTGGCGGACGCAGGGAGGCCAGCCAGGAGGGAGTTGCAGTAGTCTAGGCGGGAGAGTACCAGGGCCTGGACCAGGAGCTGGGTAGCATAGTTGGTGAGGAAGGGTCGGATTCTTCGGATGTTGCTCAGGAAGAATCTGCAAGTGCGTGCCAGAGTGGAGATGTGCTGGGAATAAGAGAGGCAGGGGTCCAGGGTGACTCCAAGGTTTTTAGCTGAGGAAGAGGGAGAGAGTGTGGTAGATTCCAGAGGAACAGAGATAGAGAGATCAGAGGAGGGGGAGGAGGAGGGAAAGAAAAGGAGGTCAGATTTAGAGAGGTTGAGTTTGAGGTGATGCGAGTGCATCCAGGAGGAAATAGCAGACAGACAGGTAGAGATACGGGAGGAGATGGTGGAGTCAGAGGTGGGGAAGGAGAGGAAAATCTGAGCATCATCAGCATAGAAATGGTATGAGAAACCATAGGATGCGATGAGGGGGCCCAGGGAGCGGGTGTAGAGAGAGAACAGGAGAGGACCCAAGACTGACCCTTGGGGGACTCCAGTCAAGAGAGGGTGAGGTGTGGAGGTTGCTCCACGCCAGGTTACCTGGTAAGTGCGGTTGGAGAGGTAGGAGGAGAACCAGGCCAGAGCAGTGCCAGAGATCCCCAGGTCAGCAAGAGATGATAGTAGAATAGAGTGATCAACAGTGTCAAAGGCAGCAGAGAGGTCGAGGAGAATTAGGACAGAGGAGAGAGAGGCAGCTCGGGCACACTTAAGTGAGTTGGTGACAGAGAGAAGGGCGGTTTCAGTGGAGTGAGCAGAGCGGAAGCCAGATTGGAGAGGGTCAAGCAGAGAGTGGTTGGACAGGAAAGCAGAGAGCTGGCGGTGTACAGTCCGCTCGAGGGTTTTGGAGAGGAAGGGTAGGAGGGAGACAGGACGGTAGCTCTGGAGGGAGGTGGGGTCGAGGGTAGGTTTTTTGAGGAGGGGAGTGATAGAGGCTTTTTTGAAGGCAGAGGGGAAGATGCCAGAAAGTAGAGAGGTGTTGAGGAGGGAGGAGATGAAGGGGAGTAGAGCAGGAGCAGCAGCTTGAAAGAGGTGAGTGGGGAGGGGGTCCAAGGCACACGTGGTGGGTTTGTGACCCTGGAGCAGGGAGGAGAGGTCAGAGTCTGAGAGGGGCAAGAAGGTGGAGAGGGAGGGCGAGTTAGTAGGGGATGTAGTGGGTGTAGGGGTTGGAGCAGGAGGGGGTGCGGGGGAGGGAGAGGTGTTAAAGAGTTTGCGGATATCTGAGATTTTAGAAGAGAAGAAGGAGGCAAAGTCGTCAGGGGAGATAGAGGAGGGAGGAGGAGGGGGGGGAGGGTTTAGGAGGGAGGAGAAGGTAGAGAATAGTTTACGTGGGTTGTTAGTGGAGGCTTGGATTACAGATTGGAAATAAGCACATTTAGCAGAGGAGAGAGTAGAGGAGAAGGAGGAGAGAAGAGTGCGGTAAAGGTCTAGGGCAGCAGGGAGTTTGGTTCTCTTCCATTTCTTTTCAGCAGATCGCAGTGTGATTCTTGCCGAGCGGAGCACAGAGGAGAGCCAGGGATGGGGAGGGGAGGGGCGAGCGGACAGAGGGAGTCGAGGGGAGGGGAGGGGGAGGGACAGAGGGAGTCGAGGGAGGAGGTGAGTGAGGAGAAGAGGGTGGAGGTAGCAGAGTCTACGGAGAGTTGTGAAAAGGAGTCGATAGGAGGGAGGTGAGAGAGAGCAGTGGAGGCAAGGACAGAGGGGGAGAGAGAGCGGAGGTTACGGCGAGAGGTGACAGTGGGGGTAGGAGGAGCAGGGAGAGGGGGGAGAGACAGAGAAAAAGAGATGAAATAGTGATCAGAGAGGTCCAGGGGGGTGACAGAGAGGTTGGAGGGGCAGCAGGCCCTGGAGAAGGTGAGGTCCAGTTGACGGCCAGCTTTGTGGGTAGGAGGGGACGGAGAGAGACAGAAGTCGAAGGAGTGAAGGAGAGGGAGGAATCCAGCAGAGTGGCTGGGGTTGGAGAGATGGATGTTGAAGTCACCCAACAGGACAGTCGGGGTAGACAGAGAGGGGAGGGAGGAGAGTAGATAGTCGAGTTCATCCAGAAAGTGAGTGAGAGGCCCAGGGGGGCGGTACAAAACAATGAGCAGGAGTTGACAGGGAGAGGTTAGTTGGACTGCATGAAATTCAAAGGTAGTGACAGAGAGGGAGGTGAGATCAGAGGGGACAGAAAAGAGTAAGGAGGGAGAGAGGAGAAGACCCGTCCCACCTCCCCGTCCGGTGAGACGCGGGGTATGGGACAGATGTGTTGTATGTTGCGTGTGTAAATGTTGGTGTATAGATTGGTACACGGGATATAAACGGGTCTGTGTTTCACGTGTGTTTAAAGTGTATAATTATATTTAGGCACGAGGATGGCACATCACTTCACGTGCAGATAAAATGTGTATAATGTGTGGCACGGGGTTGCACGTAATGAATTCACGTGCTGGGATTCAAGTGAGTAATTAATTAGTAATTGAATCCCAGCACAACAGTATATATAGATGCACAGTTTCACTCAGTCGGGGTTGGGTGTTCGGAAGAGGAGAACGGGTGAGAGAGAGAGGAGTAAAAGTAAAGTGAAGAAAGAGCGTAAATATAAGTGTTTGTTCTCACCGTGTTTGTTTGTCTCCGTGCACCGTTTGTTTAGTGTTAGTCCGTTTTTGTATGTCTGTTTATTTTGGCGCAAGTGCCGTGTCCTGTTTTGTGCTGTTTACAACCGTTTTATTTGTTAAATAAACGCTGAGTGCAGCCATTGCACTCAGCTCATCACAACCACTGTCTTTGTTTTGAATTCCTGTCTGGTCTGACGCCACCCACTCTGGCCGTCTTTGTGACAATCCCCCATTAGTATGGCTTCTCCTTTGCTACACGCATTTCGAATGTCATTGTACAACAGATTATTTTGCTCAGCGTCTGAATTTGGCAGTCTACTGCATGTTCCTATTATTATGCCCTTTGAATTCGTGTCCATTATACTGACCCATATTGATTCTGCATTGTTTTTTTGTCCTGATTTTACACTTGGGCTTCAGGACTATTTCTTATGTATAGCGCTACCCCTCCGCCTCTTCTGTCCTGCCTGTCTTTCCTATACAGCGACCCCGCACAGGGTCCAAGCAGCTGGTCAAATGGTCCCTGGCACCTCACCAGCGTGCACACAGGTCCCATCGACCCCGTGCGGGGACACAGCGGATTGCCAAAGGTTCCCTGGCTCCTACCCAGCGCGTGCACAGGGCCCAGCAACCACGCGCAGGGTCCCAGCATCTCGCAAATGGTCCCTGGCCCCTCCCTAGCCCACGCACTGGGCCCAGCAGTCCCACACGGGGTCCCAGCGGCTTGTGAAATGGTCCCTGGCACCTCCCCAGTGTGCGCATGGGGCCCAGTGACCCCACGCGGGGTCCCAGCGGCTTGCCAAATGGTCCCTGGCATCTCCGCAGCGCGCGCACAGGGCCCAGCAACCATGTGCGGGGTCCCAACGGATCGCAAATGGACCCCGGCACATCCCCCTCGCTCACACGTGCCCCAGGGACTTCGAGCAGGGTCCCAGCAGCTCGCAAATGGTCCCTGGCACATCCCTAGCATGCGCACAGGGCCCAACGACCCCGCACGGTGTCCCAGCGGCTCGCCAAATGGTCCCTGGCCCCTCCCCAGTGCACGCACGGGACGCAGTGACCCCGTACTGGGTTCAAGCGACTCGCCAAATGGTCCCTGGCACCTCCCCAGCATGTGCACATGCCCAGCGACCTAGCAGTGTCCCAGAGGCTCGCCAAATGGTCCCTGGCTCCTTCCCAGCGCACGCGTTGCCAGGGCCCAGCAACCACGCGTGGGGTCCCATTAGCTCGCAAATGGTCCCTGGCACATCCCCAGCTCGCACACCGACCCCAGCGAGTTCACGCGGCATCCCAGCGGCTCGCAAATGGTCCCTGGCACATCCTCAGCGCGTGCACAGAGCCTAGTGACTTTGCACGCGGTCTGAGCGGCACGCCAAATGTTCCCTGGCCACTCCCCAGAGTGCTCACAGGGCCCAACGACCCCGCGCGGGGACCCAGCGGCTCACCAAATGGTCCCTGGCCACTCCCCAGCGCGCGAACGGGTACCAGCGACTTCGCGTAGGGTCCCAGCAGCTCGCCACATGGTCCCTGGCGCCTACCCAGCACGCGCACACTGCCCAGCAACCACGCGCAGGGTCCCAGAGGCTCACCAAATGGACCCTGGCACATCCCCATCGCGCGCACGTGCACCAGCTACTTTGTGCGGGGTCCCAGCGGCTCGCCAAATGGTACCTGGCTCCTCCCCAGAGCGCGCATGGGGCACAGAGATCCCGTGCGAGGTCCCAGCGGATTGCCAGATTGTCCCTGGCCCCTCCCTAGCGCGCCCACGGAGGCCAGCGGCTCGCAAATAATCCCTGGCACATCCCCACAGCGTGCAGGGGCCCCAGTGGCTTTGCATGGGGTCCCCAGCACGCGCACGGGACCCAGCGACCACGGGCGGCGTCCCAGCTGCTCGCCAAATCACCCCTGGCACCTCCCCAGCACGCGCACGAACACCAGCTACCCCATGCGGGGTACCAGCTGCACGCCAAATGGTCCATGGCACCTCCCCATCAAACGCACAGGCCCTAGCGACTTCGTGTTGGGTCCCAGCAGCTCACCAAATGTTCCCTGGTACATCCCCAGCACGCGCACGGGGCCTAGCGACACCGCGCGGGTTCCCAGCAGCATGCCAAACGGTCCCTGGCGCCTCCCCAGCATGCGCACGGGGCCCAGCAACCCCGCGACCCCACGCGGTGTCCAAGCTGCTCGCCAAATGGTCCCTGGTAACTCCCAAGTGCGTGCACGTGCACCAGCTACCCCACACAGGGTCCCAAAGGCTCGCCAAACCGTCCATGGCGCCTCCCCAGCATGCGCACGGGACACAGCTACCCCGCACGGCGTCCCAGCTGCTCGTCAAATGGTCCCTGGTACCTCACCAGCGTGCGCATGCGCCCCAGCGACCCCATGCCGGGTCCCAGCATCACACCAAATGTTCCCTGGCACCTCCTCAGCACGTGCACGGGCCCCAACAACTTCAAGCGGGGTCCTAGTGGCTCACAAATGGTCCCTGGCAACTCCCCCAGCAAGCACACGAGCCCCAACAACTTCAAGAGGGGTCCTAGCGGCTTGCAAATGGACCCTGGCACATCACCAGCTGACGCACGGCCCCAGCGACTTCAAGCGAGGTCCTAGCGGCTCGCAAATCGTCCCTGGCACATCCCCAGCGGGTGCACGGGCCCCTGCGACTTCCCGCGGGGTAACAGCGGCTTCCCAAATGATCCCTGGCCCCTCCCCAGCGCGCGCATGGGGACCAGCGACTTTGCGCAGGGTCCCAGCGGCTCGCCAAATAATCCCTGGAACATCCCCAGCACGCACACGGGCCCCAGAGACCCCAGGCATGGTCCGAGTGGCTCGCCAAATGGTCCCTGGCTCCTCACCAGCGTGCGCACGCGCCCCAGCGTCCCTGTGCCGGGTCCCAGCGTCACACCAAATGGTCCCTGGCACCTCCCCAGCACGAGCACGAACCCCAGTGACTTTGCGCGTCCTCCAAGCGGCTTGCCAAACTGTCCCTGGCACCTCACCAGCATGCACAGGGAACCCAGCGACATCACGTGGTGTCCCAGCGGCTCGCCAAATGATACCTGGCACCTCACCAGCACGCGCATGGGCCCCAGCGACCCCGTGTGCAGTCCAAGTGGCTTACCAAAAGGTCCTTGATACCTCCCCAGCGTGCACACGGGGCCCAGTGACCACTCGCGAGGACCCAGCGTCACACCAAATGTTCCCTGGAACCTCCTCAGCACGTGCACGAACCCCAGCGACTTCGGTAGTGGTCCCAGAGGAACGCCAAATGGTCCCTGGCACATACCCAGCATGTGCACGGGCCCAAGCGACCCCGTGTGCAGTCCAAGTGGCTTGCCAAAAGGTCCTTGATATCTCCCCAGCGTGCGCACGGGGCCCAGTGACCACTCGCGAGGTCCCAGAGGCACGCCAAATGGTCCCTGGCACATCCCCAGCACGTGCATGGGCCCCATTGACTTCGCGCGGGGTCCCACCAGCTCGCCAAATGATCCAAGGCACATCCCCAGCAAGCGCACGAGCCCCAACAACTTCAAGCGGGGACCTAGAGGCTCGCAAATGGTCCCTGGAATGTCCCCTAGTAACTGGGGCCCAATGCGCGCACTGGGGAGGTGCCAAGGACCATTTGGAGAGCTGCTGGAACCTCGCGCAGTGTCGCTGGGCCGCGTGTGTGCGCTGGGGAGTGGCCAGGGACCATTTGGCGAGCCACTGGGACCCCGCGTTGGGTCTCTGGGCCCCATGCGTGTGCTGCGGAGGTGCCAGGGACCATTTGGCGAGCCTCTGGAACCCCGCGCGGGGACACGGGGTCGCTGGGCCCTGTGCGTGTGCTGGGGAGTGGCCAGGGTCCATATGGTGAGCCGCTCCAACCAGACACGGGGTCTCTGGGCCCCGTGTGCTCGCTGGGGAAGAGCCAGCCACCATTTGACGAGCCACTTGGACCCCACGCGGGATCGCTGGGACCAGTGCGTGCACTGGGCAGGTACAAGGGACCATTTAGCGAGCTGCTGGGACCCTGCTCGAAGTCGCTGCGGCCCTTGAGCGTGCTGGGGATGTGCCAGGGACAATTTGGCTAGCCGCTGGGAACCCTTGCGAAGTTGTTGGCCAGGGACCATTTAGCGTGCCGTAGGGACCCTACGTGAGGTCGCTGGGCCCCATGCGTGTGCTGGTGAGGTGCCAGGGACCATGTGCCGAGCTACTGGGACCCCGCGCGCGCGCTGGGGAGGGGCAAGGGAGCATTTGCGAGCCACTTGGACCCCATGCAGGGTCGCAGGGCCCCGTACTTGTGCAGGGGCGGTGCCAGTTACCATTTGGCGAGCCATTGGGAACCCTTGCGAAGTTGCTGGCGCCCGTGCCCACTCTTGAGATGTACCAGGGACCATTTGCGAGCTGCTGGGACCATGCACGTGGTTCCTGGGCCACGTGCGTGCGCTGGGGAGTGGCCAGGGACCATTTGGCAAGCCACTGGGACACCGCTTTGCGTCTCTGGGCCTCGTGCGTGTGCTCGTGATGTGCTAGGGACCTTTCGGGGAGCCCTGGGACTCTACGCCTGGTAACTGGCGCCCAATGCGTGTGCTGCGGAGCTGCCAGTGACCATTTGGCGAGCTTCTGGAACCCCGCTCGGGGTCAAGGGGTCGCTGGGCCCTGTGCGTGTGCTGGGGAGTGGCCAGGGTCCATTTGGTGAGCCGCTCCAACCAGACGCGGGGTCTCTGGGCCCCGTACGCTCGCTGGGGAAGAGCCAGCCACCATTTGACGAGCCACTTGGACCCCACGCGGGATCGCTGGGACCAGTGCGTGCACTGGGCAGGTACAAGGGACCATTTAGCGAGCCGCTGGGACCCTGCTCGAAGTCGCTGGGGCCCTTGCGCGTGCTGGGGATGTGCCATGGACAATTTGGATAGCCGCTGGGAACCCTTGCGAAGTTGCTGGCACCCGTGCCCACTCTTGAGATGTACCAGGGACCATTTGGCGAGCCGCTGGAAGCCCGCGCGGGGTCGCGGGGTCGCTGGGCCCTGTGCGTCTGCTGGGGATTCGCCAGGGTCCATTTGGTGAGCCGCTTGGACCCCACGCAGGATCGCTGGGACCAGTGCGTGCACTGGGCAGGTACCAGGGACCATTTGGCGAGCCGCTGGGACCCTGCTCGAAGTCGCTGGGGCCCTTGAGCGTGCTGGGGATGTGCCAGGGACCATTTGGCGAGCCTCTGGGACCCCGCGTGGGGTCGCGGGGTCGCTGGGCCTTGTGTGTGCAGTGGGGAGTGGACAGGGTTCATTTGGAAAGCTGCTGGGACCCAGCGCGAAGTTGCTGGGGCTCGTGCACACACTGGGGATGTGCCAGTGACTATTTGCGAGATGCTGGGAACCCGCGCAAAGTCGCTGGGGCCCGTGCGTGCACTGGAGATGTGGCAGGGACCATTTGAGAGGTGCTGGGACCCCGCGCGCAGTTGTTGGGCCCTGTGCACGACTTGGGGAGGAGCCAGGCACCATTTGACGAGCCACTTGGTCCCCGTGGGGGATCGCTGGGACCAATGCGTGCGCTGGGCAGGTACCAGAGACCATTTGGCGAGCTGCTGGGAACCTGCTCGAAGTCGCTGGAGCCTGTGCGAGTGCTGGGGATGTGGCAGGGATCATTTGGCAAGCCTCTGGGACACCACGCAAGGTCACTGGGCCCAGTGCGTGCGTTTGGGAGGTACCAGGGACCATTCGGCTAGCCTCTGGGACCCTGCGCAAAGTTGCTGGGGCCCGTGCGGGCACTGGAAATGTGCCAGGGACCATTTGCGAGGTGCTGGGACCCCGCGCGCGGTTGCTGGGCCCTGTGCATGCGCTGGGGAGTAGCCAGGCACCATTTGACGAGCCACTGTGACCCCGTGTTGGTCTCTGAGCCCCATGCGTGCACTGGGGAGGAGCCAGGCACCATTTGACGAGCCACTTGGACCCCACGCGGGATCGCTGGGACCAGTGCGTGCACCGGGCAGGTACCAGGGACCATTTGGCGAGCCGCTGGGACCCTGCTCGAAGTCGCTGGGGTCTTGCGCATGCCGGGGATGTGCCCGGGATCATTTCGCGAGCCTCTGCGACCCTGTGCGAGGTCGCTGGGGCACGTGTGATCTGGGGAGGGGGCAGGTACCATTTAGCGAGCCACTGGGACCCCGCTCGGGGTTGATGTGGCCTGTGCGCACGTTGGGGAGGGGCCAGGGACCATTTGTGATCCGCTGGGACCCCGGGCGTGGTTGCTGGGCCCTGTGCATGGTCTGGGTAAGAGCCAGGGACCATTCTGGGATCCGCTGTGACCCCGCACGAGGTCGCTGGTGCCTGTGCGAGTGCTGGTGAGGTGCCTGGGACCATTTGGAGAGCAGCTGGGACCCTGTGCGGGGTCGTTGTGCCCAGTGTGCGCGCTGGGGAGGAGCCAGGGACCATTTGGCGAGCCGGTGGGACCCTGCGTGGGATCGCTGGGCCACGTGCGTGCGCTGGGGAGTGGCCAGGGACCATTTGGCAAGCCACTGGGACACCGCTTTGGGTCTCTGGGCCTCGTGCGTGTGCTCGTGATGTGCTAGGGACCTTTTGGGTAGCCCTGGGACTCTACGCCTGGTAACTGGCGCCCAAAGCGTGCACTGGGGAGGTGCCAAGGACCATTTGGAGAGCTGCTGGAACCTCGCACAGTGTCGCTGGGCCGCGTGTGTGCGCTGGGGAGTGGCCAGGGACCATTTGGCGAGCCACTGGGACCCCGCGATGGGTCTCTGGGTCCCATGCATGTACTGCGGAGGTGCCAGGGCCCATTTGGCGAGCCGCTGGAACCCCGCGCGTGGTCGTGGGGTCGCTGGGCCCTGTGCGTGTGCTGGGGAGTGGCCAGGGTCCATTTGGTGAGCCGCTCCAACCAGACGCGGGGTCTCTGGGCCCCGTGCGCTCGCTGGGTAAGAGCCAGCCACCATTTGACGAGCCACTTGGACCCCACGCGGGATCGCTGGGACCAGTGCGTGCACTGGGCAGGTACCAGGGACCATTTGGCGAGCCTCTGGGACCCCGCGTGGGGTCGCGGGGTCGCTGGGCCTTGTGCGTACAGTGGGGAGTGGACAGGGTTCATTTGGAAAGCTGCTGGGACCCCGTGCGAAGTTGCTGGGGCTCGTGCACACACTGGGGATGTGCCAGTGACTATTTGCGAGATGCTGGGAACCCGCTCAAAGTCGCTGGGGCCCGTGCTTGCACTGGAGATGTGCCAGGGACCATTTGCGAGGTGCTGGGACACAGCGCGCAGTTGTTGGGCCCTGTGCACGACTTGGGGAGGAGCCAGGCACCATTTGACTAGCCACTTGGACCCCGTGGGGGATCTCTGGGACCAATGCGTGCGCTGGGCAGGTACCAGTGACCATTGGCGAGCTGCTGGGAACCCGCTCGAAGTCGCTGGAGGCTGTGCGAGTGCTGGGGATGTGGCAAGGATCATTTGGCAAGCCTCTGGGACACCATGCAAGGTCACTGGGCCCAATGCGCGTGATGGGGAGGTGCCAGGATCCATTTGGCAAGCCGCTGGGACGTGCGCGGGGTCGCTGGGACCCATGCGCACGCTGGGGCGGGGCCAGGGACCATTTAGCGTGCCGTAGGGACCCTACGTGAGGTCGCTGGGCCCCATGCGTGTGCTGGTGAGGTGCCAGGGACCGTGTGCCGAGCTACTGGGACCCCGCGCGCGCACTGGGGAGGGGCAAGGGAGCATTTGCGAGCCGCTTGGACCCCATGCGGGGTCGCAGGGCCCCGTACTTGTGCAGGGGCGGTGCCAGGTACCATTTGGCGAGCCATTGGGAACCCTTGCGAAGTTGCTGGCGCCCGTGCCCACTCTTGAGATGTACCAGGGACCATTTGCGAGCTGCTGGGACCATGCTTGTGGTTCCTGGGCCCTGTGCGCGTGCTGGGTATGAGCCAGGGACCATTTGGCTAGCCACTGGGACCCCGCGTGGGATCGCTGGGACATGTGCGTGCGCTGGGGACTGGCAAGGGACCATTTGGCGAGCCGCTGGGACCCTCTCGAAGTCGCTGGGGCCCTTGAGCGTGCTGGGGATGTGCCAGGGACCATTTGGCGTGCCTCTGGGACCCCGCGTGGGGTCGCGGGGTCGCTGGGCCTTGTGCGTGCAGTGGGGAGTGGACAGGGTTCATTTGGAAAGCTGCTGGGACCCAGCGCGAAGTTGCTGGGGCTCGTGCACACACTGGGGATGTGCCAGTGACTATTTGCGAGATGCTGGGAACCCGCGCAAAGTCGCTGGGGCCCGTGCGTGCACTGGAGATGTGCCAGGGACCATTTGCGAGGTGCTGGGACCATGCTCGTGGTTCCTGGGCCCCGTACTTGTGCAGGGGCAGTGCCAGGTACCATTTGGCGAGCCATTGGGAACCCTTGCGAAGTTGCTGGCGCCCGTGCCCACTCTTGAGATGTACCAGGGACCATTTGCGAGGTGCTGGGACCATGCTCGTGGTTCCTGGGCCACGTGCGTGCGCTGGGGAGTGGCCAGGGACCATTTGGCAAGCCACTGGGACACCGCTTTGCGTCTCTGGGCCTCGTGCGTGTGCTCGTGATGTGCTAGGGACCTTTTGGGGAGCCCTTTGACTCTACGCCTGGTAACTGGCGCCCAATGCGCGAGCTGGGGAGGTGCCAAGGACCATTTTGAGAGCTTCTGGAACCTCGTGCAGTGTCGCTGGGCCGCGTGTGTGCGCTGGGGAGTGGCCAGGGACCATTTGGCGAGACACTGGGACCCCGCGTTGGGTCTCTGGGTCTCATGCGTGTGCTGGGGATGTGCCAGGGACCATTTGGCGAGCCTCTGGGACCTCGCGCGGGGTCGCGGGGTCGCTGGGCCTTGTGCGTGAGCTGGGGAGGGGCCAGGGTTCATTTGGAAAGCTGCTGGGACCCCGCGCGAAGTTGCTGGTGCTCTGGCGCGCACTGGGGATGTGCTAGTGACTATTTGCGAGATGCTGGGACCCCGCGAAAAGTTGCTGGGGCCCGTGCGTGCACTGGAGATGTGTCAGGGACCATTTGACGAGCCACTGTACCCCTGTGTTGGGTCTCTGAGCCCCATGCGTGCGCTGGGGAGGAGCCCGGCACCATTTGACGAGCCACTTGGACCCCACGCGGGATCGCTGGGAACAGTGCGTGCACCGGGCAGGTACCAGGGACCATTTGGCGAGCCGCTGGGACCCTGCTTGATGTCGCTGGGGCCTTGCGCATGCTAGGGATGTGCCCGGGATCATTTGGCGAGCCTCTGCGATCCTGTGCGAGGTCGCTGGGGCACGTGTGATCTGGGGAGGGGGCAGGTACCATTTAGCGAGCCGCTGGGACCCCGCTCGGGGTTGATGTGGCCTGTGCGCACGTTGGGGAGGGGCCAGGGACCATTTGTGATCCGCTGGGACCCCGCGCGTGGTTGCTGGGCCCTGTGCAAGGTCTGGGTAAGAGCCTGTGCGAGTGCTGGTGAGGTGCCTGGGACCATTTAGAGAGCAGCTGGGACCCCGCGCGTGGTTGCTGGGCCCTGTGCATGGTCTGGGTAAGAGCCAGGGACCATTCTGGGATCCGCTGTGACCCCGCACGAGGTCGCTGGTGCCTGTGCGAGTGCTGGTGAGGTGCCTGGGACCATTTGGAGAGCAGCTGGGACCCTGTGCGGGGTCGTTGTGCCCAGTGTGCGCGCTGGGGAGGAGCCAGGTACCATTTGGCGAGCTGCTGGGACACTGCACGAAGTCGCTTTGGCCCGTGCGCGTGCTGTGGATGTGCCAGGGACCATTTGGAGAACCGCTGGGACCACGTGCAGGGTCACTGGGCCCAATGCGCGTGATGGGGAGGTGCCAGGATCCATTTGGCAAGCCGCTGGGACCTGCGCGGTGTCGCTGGGACCCGTGCGCACGCTGGGGCGGGGCCAGGGACCATTTAGCGTGCCGTAGGGACCCTACGTGAGGTCGCTGGGCCCCATGCGTGTGCTGGTGAGGTGCCAGGGACCATGTGCCGAGCTACTGGGACCCCGGGCGCGCGCTGGGGAGGGGCAAGGGAGCATTTGCGAGCCGCTGGGACCCTGCTCGAAGTCGCTGGGGCCCTTGAGCGTGCTGGGGATGTGCCAGGTACCATTTGGCGAGCCTCTGGGACCCCGTGTGGGGTCGCGGGGTCGCTGGGCCTTGTGCGTGCAGTGGGGAGTGGACAGGGTTCATTTGGAAAGCTGCTGGGACCCAGCGCGAAGTTGCTGGGGCTCGTGCAGTCACTGGGGATGTGCCAGTGACTATTTGCGAGATGCTGGGAACCCGCGCAAAGTCGCTGGGGCCCGTGCGTGCACTTGAGATGTGCCAGGGACCATTTGCGAGGTGCTGGGACCCCGCGCGCAGTTGTTGGGCCCTGTGCGCGACTTGGGGAGGAGCCAGGCACCATTTGACGAGCCACTTGGACCCCGTGGTGGATCGCTGGGACCAATGCGTGCGCTGGGCAGGTACCAGAGACCATTTGGCGAGCTGCTGGGAACCCGCTCGAAGTCGCTGGAGCCTGTGCGAGTGCTGGGGATGTGGCAGGGATCATTTGGCAAGCCTTTGGGACACCACGCAAGGTCACTGGGCCCAGTGCGTGCGTTTGGGAGGTACCAGGGACCATTTGGAGAACCGCTGGGACCACGTGCGGGGTCGATGGGCTCAATGCGCGCGTTGGGGAGGGGCCAGGGACCATTCGGCGAGCCTCTGGGACCCCGACTAGGGTCGCTGTACCCAGTGTGCGCGCAGGGGAGGAGCCAGGTACCATTTGGCGAGCTGCTGGGACCCTGCACGATGTCGCTGTAGCCCGTGCGCGTGCTGTGGACGTACCAGGGACCATTTGGCGAGCCGCTGGAACCCCGCGCTTTTTCGCTTGGCCGTGTGCGTGCGCTGGGGAGTGGCCAGGGACCATTTGGTGAGCCGATGGAATCCTGCGTGGGGTCGCGGGGTCGCTGGGCCCTGTGTGTGAGCTGGGGAGTGGCCAGGGTTCATTTGGAAAGCTGCTGGGACCCCGCGCGAAGTTTCTGGGGCTCTGGCGCGCACTGGGGATGTGCTAGTGACTATTTGCGAGATGCTGGGACCCCGCGAAAAGTTGCTGGGGCCCGTGCGTGCACTGGAGATGTGTCAGGGACCATTTGATGAGCCACTGTGACCCCGTGTTGGGTCTCTGAGCCCCATGCGTGCGCTGGGGAGGAGCCCGGCACCATTTGACGAGCCACTTGGACCCCACGCGGGATCGCTGGGACCAGTGCGTGCACCGGGCAGGTACCACGGACCATTTGGCGAGCCGCTGGGACGCTGCTCGAAGTCGCTGGGGCCTTGCGCATGCTGGGGATGTGCCCGGTGTCATTTGGCGAGCCTCTGCGACCCTGTGCGAGGTCGCTGGGGCACGTGTGATCTGGGGAGGGGGCAGGTACCATTTAGCGAGCCACTGGGACCCCGCTCGAGGTTGATGTGGCCTGTGCGCACGTTGGGGAGGGGCCAGGGACCATTTGTGATCTGCTGGGACCCCGCGCGTGGTTGCTGGGCCCTGTGCATGGTCTGGGTAAGAGCCAGGGACCATTCTGGGATCCGCTGTGACCCCGCACGAGGTCGCTGGTGCCTGTGCGAGGGCTGGTGAAGTGCCTGGGACCATTTAGAGAGCAGCTGGGACCCTGTGCGGGGTCGCTGGGCCCCGTGCGTGCGTTTGGGAAGTGCCAGGGACAGTTTGGCAAGCCGCTTTTACCCCGCGCAAAGTCACTGGGGCCCGCGCGTGTGCTGAGGATGTGCCAGGATCCATTTGGCAAGCCGCTGGGACCTGCGCGGGGTCGCTGGGACCCGTGCGCATGCTGGGGCGGGGCCAGGGACCATTTAGCGTGCCGTAGGGACCCTACGTGAGGTCACTGGGCCCCATGCGTGTGCTGGTGAGGTGCCAGGGACCATGTGCCGAGCTACTGGGACCCCGGGCGCGCGCTGGGGAGGGGCAAGGGAGCATTTGGCGAGCAGCTGGGACCCCGCGTGAAGTCCCTGGTACCAGGGCGCGCGCTGGGGAAGGGCCAGGGACCATTTGGGAAGATGCCGGGACCCTGCGCAAATTCACGGGGGTCGGTACACACGCTGGGGATGTGTCAGGGACCATTTGTCGAGCCGCTGGGACCCAGCGCGAAGTCATTGTGGCCCGTGCGCACTCTGTGGATGTGCCAGGGACCATTTGCGAGCCGCAGGGACCCTGCGTGTGGTTGCTGGACCCTGTGCGCGTGCTGGGGAGGTGCAAGAGACAATTCGGCGAGCCGCTGTGACCCCGCGCAGGGTCGCTGGGCCACATGCGTGAGCTGGGGATGTGCAATGGATCATTTGGCAAGCCGCTGGGACCCTGTGCGAGGTCACTGGTGCCCTTGCGATCAGTTGCGAGGTGCCAGGGACCATTTGAAGAACCGCTGGAACCCCACACAAAGTCGCTGGTGTCCGTGCGCGTGCTGGGGATGTGCCAGGGACCATCTGGCAAGCCGCTGGGACCCTGCGTGGGGTCGCTGTGGCCCGTGCGCGCGCTGGTTATGTGCCATGGACCATTTGTGAGCCTCTGGGTCCCCGCGCGAAGTCGCTGATCCCCGTGCTCGCGCTGGGGAGGTGCCAGGGACCATTTGGCAAGCCGCTGGGACCCCGCACGAAGTCGCTGGGGCCCGTGCGCGTGCTGGGGAGTTGGCAGGGACCTTCTGGTCAGCCAATCGGACCCCGTGCGAAGTCGCTGGGCCCTGTGCGCCCGCTGGGGAGGTGCCACGGAACATTTGGCAAGCCTGTAGGACCCAGCGCGAAGTCGCTGGGCACCGTGCGCACGCTAGGGAAGGGCCAGGGACCATTTGGGAACCCGCTGGGACCCCGCTTAAAGTCGCTGGGGCCTGTGCTCGTGCTGGGGAGGTGCCAGGGACCATCTGGCGAGCCGCTCGGACCCTGCGCAATTTCGCTGGGGCGCGTGCGAGCGCTGGGGATGTGCCAGGGACCATTTGGTGAGGCTCTGGGACCCTGCGCGATGCCGCTGGGGCCTGTGCAATCGCTGGGGATGTGCCAGGGACCGTTTGGGGACCAGCTGGAACCCCGCCTGAGGTTGATGGGCCCCCTTCGCGCGCTGGGGAGGTGCCAGGGACCATTTGGCGAGCCGCTGGGACCCTGCGCTAAGTCGCAGGGGCACGTGTGCATGCTGGCTATTTTCCAGGGTCCATTTGCGAGCCGCTACGACCCTGCGTGAAGTCGCTGGGGCCTGTACACGTGCCAGGGACCATCTGGCCAGCCAATCGGACCTTGTGCGGAGTCTCTGGGGCCCGTGTGTGTGCTGGGGAGGTGCCAGGGATCATTTGGCGAGACGCTTGGACCCCACGCGGTGTCTCTGGGGCAAGTGTGCATGCTGGGGATGTGTCAGGGATCATATGGCAGGACGCTGGGACCCCACGCGGGGTCGCTGGGCACTGTGCACATGCTAGGGAGGGGCCACTGACCATTTGTCGAGCCGCTGGACCCCGCGCTGGGTCTTGGGCCCCTTGCACACACTGGGGAGGGGCCAGGGACCATTTTGCAAGCCGCTGGGACCCCGCGCGAAGTCGCTGGGGCCCGTGCGCGTGCTGGGGATGTGCCAGGGACCATTTGACGAGCCGCTGGGACACCACACGATGTCGCTGGGGCACCTGCGCATGCTGGTGATTTGCCAGGGACAGTTTGGCAAGCCGCTTGGACCACGCGCAAGGTCGCTGGGGTTCGTGCGTGCGATGGGGAGGTGCCAGGGACCATTTGGTGTGATGCTGGGACCCCACACAGAGTCACTGGGGCCCGTTGTCGTGCTACGGAGGTGCCAGGGATCAATTGGCAAGCCACTGGGACCCCACGCGATATCGCTGGGGTCCGTGCCATCGGTGGGGAGGTGCCAGGGACCATTTGGCGAGCCGCTGGGACCCCGCCTGAGGTTGATGGGCCCCCTTTGCGCGCTGGGGAGGGGCCAGGGACCATTTGGTGAGCCGCTGGGACCCTGCGCTAAGTTGCTGGGGCCCGTGCGCGCGCTGGGGAGGTGTCAGGGACCATTTGGGATGCCGCTGGGACCCCGCTCGAAGTCGCTGGGGCACGTGTGCATGCTAGGGATTTTCCAGGGTCCATTTGCGAGCCGCTAGCACCCCGCTTGAAGTAGCTGGCGCCTGCATACGTGCCAGGGACCATCTGGCCAGCCAATCGGACCTTGTGCAGCGTCTCTGGGGCCTGTGTGCGTGCTGGGGAGGTGCCAGGGATCATTTGGTGAGATGCTGGGATCCCGCGCGGATTAGCTGGGCCCTGTGAGCACGCTGTGGAGGTGCCAGGGACCATTTGCGAGCCGCAGGGACCCTGCGTGTGGTTGCTGGACCCTGTGCGCGTGCTGGGGAGGTGCAAGAGACAATTCGGCGAGCCGCTGTGACCCCGCGCAGGGTCGCTGGGCCACATGCGTGAGCTGGGGATGTGCAATGGATCATTTGGCAAGCCGCTGGGACCCTGTGCGAGGTCACTGGTGCCCTTGCGATCAGTTGCGAGGTGCCAGGGACCATTTGAAGAACCGCTGGAACCCCACACAAAGTCGCTGGTGTCCGTGCGCGTGCTGGGGATGTGCCAGGGACCATCTGGCAAGCCGCTGGGACCCTGCGTGGGGTCGCTGTGGCCCGTGCGCGCGCTGGTTATGTGCCATGGACCATTTGTGAGCCTCTGGGTCCCCGCGCGAAGTCGCTGATCCCCGTGCTCGCGCTGGGGAGGTGCCAGGGACCATTTGGCAAGCCGCTGGGACCCCGCACGAAGTCGCTGGGGCCCGTGCGCGTGCTGGGGAGTTGGCAGGGACCTTCTGGTCAGCCAATCGGACCCCGTGCGAAGTCGCTGGGCCCTGTGCGCCCGCTGGGGAGGTGCCACGGAACATTTGGCAAGCCTGTAGGACCCAGCGCGAAGTCGCTGGGCACCGTGCGCACGCTAGGGAAGGGCCAGGGACCATTTGGGAACCCGCTGGGACCCCGCTTAAAGTCGCTGGGGCCTGTGCTCGTGCTGGGGAGGTGCCAGGGACCATCTGGCGAGCCGCTCGGACCCTGCGCAATTTCGCTGGGGCGCGTGCGAGCGCTGGGGATGTGCCAGGGACCATTTGGTGAGGCTCTGGGACCCTGCGCGATGCCGCTGGGGCCTGTGCAATCGCTGGGGATGTGCCAGGGACCGTTTGGGGACCAGCTGGAACCCCGCCTGAGGTTGATGGGCCCCCTTCGCGCGCTGGGGAGGTGCCAGGGACCATTTGGCGAGCCGCTGGGACCCTGCGCTAAGTCGCAGGGGCACGTGTGCATGCTGGCTATTTTCCAGGGTCCATTTGCGAGCCGCTACGACCCTGCGTGAAGTCGCTGGGGCCTGTACACGTGCCAGGGACCATCTGGCCAGCCAATCGGACCTTGTGCGGAGTCTCTGGGGCCCGTGTGTGTGCTGGGGAGGTGCCAGGGATCATTTGGCGAGACGCTTGGACCCCACGCGGTGTCTCTGGGGCAAGTGTGCATGCTGGGGATGTGTCAGGGATCATATGGCAGGACGCTGGGACCCCACGCGGGGTCGCTGGGCACTGTGCACATGCTAGGGAGGGGCCACTGACCATTTGTCGAGCCGCTGGACCCCGCGCTGGGTCTTGGGCCCCTTGCACACACTGGGGAGGGGCCAGGGACCATTTTGCAAGCCGCTGGGACCCCGCGCGAAGTCGCTGGGGCCCGTGCGCGTGCTGGGGATGTGCCAGGGACCATTTGACGAGCCGCTGGGACACCACACGATGTCGCTGGGGCACCTGCGCATGCTGGTGATTTGCCAGGGACAGTTTGGCAAGCCGCTTGGACCACGCGCAAGGTCGCTGGGGTTCGTGCGTGCGATGGGGAGGTGCCAGGGACCATTTGGTGTGATGCTGGGACCCCACACAGAGTCACTGGGGCCCGTTGTCGTGCTACGGAGGTGCCAGGGATCAATTGGCAAGCCACTGGGACCCCACGCGATATCGCTGGGGTCCGTGCCATCGGTGGGGAGGTGCCAGGGACCATTTGGCGAGCCGCTGGGACCCCGCCTGAGGTTGATGGGCCCCCTTTGCGCGCTGGGGAGGGGCCAGGGACCATTTGGTGAGCCGCTGGGACCCTGCGCTAAGTTGCTGGGGCCCGTGCGCGCGCTGGGGAGGTGTCAGGGACCATTTGGGATGCCGCTGGGACCCCGCTCGAAGTCGCTGGGGCACGTGTGCATGCTAGGGATTTTCCAGGGTCCATTTGCGAGCCGCTAGCACCCCGCTTGAAGTAGCTGGCGCCTGCATACGTGCCAGGGACCATCTGGCCAGCCAATCGGACCTTGTGCAGCGTCTCTGGGGCCTGTGTGCGTGCTGGGGAGGTGCCAGGGATCATTTGGTGAGATGCTGGGATCCCGCGCGGATTAGCTGGGCCCTGTGAGCACGCTGTGGAGGTGCCAGGGACCATTTGGCGAGCCGCTGGGACCCCATGCGGGGTCACTGGGCCACGTGCACATGCTGATGAGAGGCCAGGGACCATCTGGCAAGCCGCTGGGACCCTGCGTGGGGTCGCTGTGGCCCGTCCGCACGCTGGTTATGTGCCATGGACCATTTGTGAGCCTCTGGGTCCCCGCGCGAAGTCGCTGATCCCCGTGCTCGCGCTGGGGAGGTGCCAGGGACCATTTGGCAAGCCGCTGGGACCCTGCGCGAAGTCGCTGATCCCCGTGCACGAGCTGGGGAAGTGTCAGGGACCAGTTGCAAGCCGCTGGGACCCCGCGCTGGGTCTTGGGCCCTGTGCACGCGCTGGGGAGGGGCCAGGGACCATTTTGCAAGCCGCTGGGACCCCGCGTGATGTCGCTGTAGCCCGGGCGTGTGCTTTGGAGGTGCCAGGGACCATTTGGTTAGCCGCTTGGACCCTGCAAGGGGTCTCTGTGGCCCGTGCTTGCGTTGGGGAGGTGCCAGGGACCATTAGGCGAGCTGCTTGTACCCCGCCTGGGGTTGCTGGGCCCCGTGCACTCGCTGGGGATGGCCCATGGACCATATGGCGAGCCGCTGGGACCCCGTGCGAAGTTGCTGTGGCCCGTGCGTGCGCTGGGGATGTGCCAGGGACTATTTGGCAAGCCGCTCGTACCCCACGCGGAGTCGCTGGCATTTGTGCATGCGCTAGTGAGATTCCAGGGACCATTTGGTCAGCCGCTAGGACCCCGCCTGGGGTCGCTGGGCCCCCTGTGCAAGCTGGGGAGGGGCCAGGGACCGTTTTGCAAGCCGCTCGGACACCGCACGGGGTCTCTGGGGCCCGTGCTTGTGCTGGGGATGTGCCAGGGAGCATTTGGCGAGCCGCTGGGACCCTAGGCGAAGTCGCTGGCATCCGTGCATCTGCTACAGCCTGTGCGCGTGCTGTGGAGGCACCAGGGACTGTTTCGCGAGCCGCTCGGACACCGCGCGGGGTCTTTGGGCCCCGTGCTCGCGCTGGGGATGTGCCAGGGACCATTTGGCGAGCCGCTGGCACCCCGCCTGAGGTCGATGGGCCCCGTGTGCATGCTGGGGAAGTGCCAGGGATCGTTTGGCGTGCCGCTGGGACCCCGCGCGAAGTCGCTGGGACCCGTGTTCGTGCTGGGGAGGTGCTAGGGACCGTTTGAAGTGCCGCTGGGACCCTGTACGGGGTCACTGAGCTCTGTGCGCATGCTGGGAAGTTGCCAGGTATCATTTGGCGAGCCGCTGGAACCCCGCGCGGGGTCGCTGGGCCCAGTGCGTGTGTTGGGGTGGTGCCAGGGACCATTTGGCAAGCCGCCGTGACCCCATGCTAAGCCAGTGGGGCCCCTGCACGCTGTGGGGATGTGCCAGGGATTATTTGCGAGCCGTTGGGCTCCGTGGGCGCGCTAGGGAGGGGCCAGGGACAATCTGGCAATCCGCTGGGACACCGCACGGGATCTCCGTGCCCCATGCGCGCTCTGGGGAGTGGCCAGGGACCATTTGCGACCCGCTGGGACCCCCCGTATGGTTGCTGAGCCCTGTGCGCACACTAGGGAGGAGCCAGGTACCATTTGGCGAGCCACTGGAAAACACGCGCGAAGTCGCTGGGGCCCGTTTTCGCGCTCGGGATGTGCCAGGGACGATATGGCGAGCCTCTGGGACCCTGTGTGAGGTCGCTGGGCCCCTTGCGCATGCTGGGGAGGTGCCAGGGATCATTTGGCGAGCCATTGGGACCCCGCGCGGGGTCGTTGGGCCTTGTGCGCGCGCTGCAGGGGTGCCAGGTAGCATTCGGCGAGCCGCTGGGACCCGGCGCGGGGTCGTTGGGCCCCTTGCGTGCGCTGGGGAGGAGCCAGGTAACATTTTACGAGCTGCTGGGACCCCGTGCAAAGTCGCTAGGGCCCGTGCACGCGCTGGGGAGTTGCCAGGGACCATTTGGCGAGCTGCTGGGACCTGGTGCGGGGTCGCTGGGGCCCGTGCCTGTGCTGGGGAGGTGCCAGGGACCATTTGGCGAGCTGCTGGGACCTGGCGTGGGCTCGCTGGTGCCCATGCGCGAACTGGTGAGGTGCCAGGGACCATTTGACGAGCAGCTGCGACCCCGTGTGAAGTTGCTGTGGCCCGTGCGTGCGCTGGGGATGTGCCAGGGACTATTTGGCAAGCCGCTCGTACCCCACGCGGAGTCGCTGGCATTTGTGCATGCGCTAGTGAGATTCCAGGGACCATTTGGTCAGCCGCTAGGACCCCGTCTGGGGTCGCTGGGCCCCCTGTGCAAGCTGGGGAGGGGCCAGGGACCGTTTTGCAAGCCGCTCGGACACCGCACGGGGTCTCTGGGGCCCGTGCTTGTGCTGGGGATGTGCCAGGGAGCATTTGGCGAGCCGCTGGGACCCTAGGCGAAGTCGCTGGCATCCGTGCATCTGCTACAGCCTGTGCGCGTGCTGTGGAGGCACCAGGGACTGTTTCGCGAGCCGCTCGGACACCGCGCGGGGTCTTTGGGCCCCGTGCTCGCGCTGGGGATGTGCCAGGGACCATTTGGCGAGCCGCTGGCACCCCGCCTGAGGTCGATGGGCCCCGTGTGCATGCTGGGGAAGTGCCAGGGATCGTTTGGCGTGCCGCTGGGACCCCGCGCGAAGTCGCTGGGACCCGTGTTCGTGCTGGGGAGGTGCTAGGGACCGTTTGAAGTGCCGCTGGGACCCTGTACGGGGTCACTGAGCTCCGTGCGCGTGCTGGGAAGTTGCCAGGTATCATTTGGCGAGCCGCTGGAACCCCGCGCGGGGTCGCTGGGCCCAGTGCGTGTGTTGGGGTGGTGCCAGGGACCATTTGGCAAGCCGCCGTGACCCCATGCTAAGCCACTGGGGCCCCTGCACGCTGTGGGGATGTGCCAGGGATTATTTGCGAGCCGTTGGGCTCCGTGGGCGCGCTAGGGAGGGGCCAGGGACAATCTGGCAATCCGCTGGGACACCGCACGGGATCTCCGTGCCCCATACGCGCTCTGGGGAGTGGCCAGGGACCATTTGCGACCCGCTGGGACCCCCCGTATGGTTGCTGAGCCCTGTGCGCACACTAGGGAGGAGCCAGGTACCATTTGGCGAGCCACTGGAAAACACGCGCGAAGTCGCTGGGGCCCGTTTTCGCGCTCGGGATGTGCCAGGGACGATATGGCGAGCCTCTGGGACCCTGTGTGAGGTCGCTGGGCCCCTTGCGCATGCTGGGGAGGTGCCAGGGATCATTTGGCGAGCCATTGGGACCCTGCGCGGGGTCGTTGGGCCTTGTGCGCGCGCTGCAGGGGTGCCAGGTAGCATTCGGCGAGCCGCTGGGACCCGGCGCGGGGTCGTTGGGCCCCTTGCGTGCGCTGGGGAGGAGCCAGGTAACATTTTACGAGCTGCTGGGACCCCGTGCAAAGTCGCTAGGGCCCGTGCACGCGCTGGGGAGTTGCCAGGGACCATTTGGCGAGCTGCTGGGACCTGGTGCGGGGTCGCTGGGGCCCGTGCCTGTGCTGGGGAGGTGCCAGGGACCATTTGGCGAGCTGCTGGGACCTGGCGTGGGCTCGCTGGTGCCCATGCGCGAACTGGTGAGGTGCCAGGGACCATTTGACGAGCAGCTGCGACCCCGTGCGGAGTACCTGTGGCCCGTGCGCATGCTGGGGAGGCGCCAGGGACCATTTGGCGAGCTGTTGGGACCCCACGTGGGGTAGCTGGTGTACGTGCGCATGCTGGGGAGGTGCCAGGGATGATTTGGCGAGCTGCTGAGACCCAGCGCGAAGTCGCTGCCCAGAGCGCGCTCTGAGGAGATGCCAGGGACCTTTTGGGGAGCAACTGGGACTCCAAGTCTGGTAGCTGGTGCCTGTGCGCGCCCTGGGGAGGTGCCAGGGACCATTTTGCGAGCCTCTGGGACCCTGTGTGAGGTCGCTGTGCCCCTTGCGCATGCTGGGGAGGTGCCAGATACCATTTGGCGAGCCGCTGGGACCCCACGCAAAGTCGCTAGGGCCCGTGCACACGCTACGGATGTGCCAGGGATCATTTGGCTAGCCGCTGGGACTCTGCGCAATGTCGCTGGGTCCCGTACTCGTGCTGGGGAGGTGCCAGGGACTGTTTGGTGAGCGGCTGGGACCCTGCCCAGGGGTCCCTGGGCCCTGTGCGCGTGCTGGGAAGGTGCCAAGGACCATTTGGCGAGCCATTGGGACCCCGCGTGGGGTAGCTGTGACCCATGCTCATGCTGGGGAGGTGCCAGGGACAGTTTGGCGTGCTGCTGGGACCCTGCGTGAGGTCGCTGGGGCCCGTGCAATGGCTGGGGAGGTCCCAGGGACCATTTAGTGAGCTGCTGTGACCCCATGTGGGGTCGCTGGGCCCTGTGCACGCTCTGGGGAGGCACCAGGGACCATTTGGCGAGCCGCTGGGATCCTGCACAAGGTCGTTGGGCCCTGTGCACGCTCTGGGGAGGCACCAGGGACCATTTCTCGAGCCGCTGGGACCCCACGTGGGGTCGCTGGGCCCAGTGCGTGTGCCGGGGAGGTACTAGGGATGATTTGGCGAGCCGCTGAGACCAAGCGCGAAGTCGCTGCCCAGAGCGCGCGCTGAGGAGATGCCAGGGGAGCCGCTGGGACTCCACGTCTGGTAGCTGGGGCCTGTGTGCATGCTGCGGAGGTACCAGGGACCATTTTGCGAGCCGCTGGGACCCCGCGTGAAGTCACTGGGCCTTTTGCGGGCTGGGGAAGTGCCAGGGACCATTTGGCGAGCCTCTGGGACCCTGCGCGAGTTCACTGGGGTCCGTGCGATCGCTGGGGAGGTGCCAGGAACCGTTTTGCGAGCCGCTGGGACCCCGTGTGGGGTCAATGGGCCCAGTGCGTGCTTTGGGGAGGTACCAGGGACCATTTGGCGAGTCTCTGGGACCAGGCGCGAGGTCGCTGGGCCCCGTGCGCGCTGGGGAGGAGCCAGGGAGCATTCGGCGAGCCACTGGGACCCCGCATGGGGTCGCTGGGGCCAGTGCGCGTGCTGATGAGGTGCCAGGGACCATTTGGCGAGCCGCTTGGACCCTGCGCGAATTCGCTGGGGCCCGTGCGCGTGCTGGGGAGGTGCTAGGGACCGTTTGAAGTGCCGCTGGGACCCTGTACGGGGTCACTGAGCTCCGTGCGCGTGCTGGGAAGTTGCCAGGTATCATTTGGCGAGCCGCTGGAACCCCGCGTGGGGTCGCTGGGCCCAGTGCGTGTGTTGGGGAGGTGCCAGGGACCATTTGGCGAGCCGTTGGGACCCCGTGTGCTGTAGCTGGTGCCCGTGCGCGTGCTGGGGTGGTGCCAGGGAATGCTTGGCGAGCCTCAGGGATCCTGCATGGGGTAGCTGTGGCCCATGCTCGTGCTGTGGAGGTGCCAGGGACAGTTTGGCATGCTGCTGGGACACTGCGCGTGCTGCAGAGGTGCAAGGGAGCATTCGGCAAGCCGCTGGTACCCAGCACGGGGTCGTTGGACCCCTTGCGCACGCTGGGGAGGAGCCAGGTACCATTTGGCGAGCCGCTGGGACCCCGCACAAAGTAGCTGGTGCATGTGCGTGCGATGGGGATGTGCCAGGGACCATTTGAACATAAGAACATAAGAACATAAGAAAGTTTACAAACGAGAGGCCCATTCAGCCCATCTTGCTTGTTTGGTTGTTAGTAGCTTATTGATCCCAGAATCTCATCAAGCAGCTTCTTGAAGGATCCCAGGGTGTCAGCTTCAACAACATTACTGGGGAGTTGGTTCCAGACCCTCACAATTCTTTGTGTAAAAAAGTGCCTCCTATTTTCTGTTCTGAATGCCCCTTTATCTAATCTCCATTTATGACCCCTGGTCCTTTTTTATTTTTTCAAGTCAAAGAAGTCTCCTGGGTTGACATTGTCTATACCTTTTAGGATTTTGAATGTTTGAATCAGATCGCCGCGTAGTCTTCTTTGTTCAAGACTGAATAGATTCAATTTGTTGCTGGGGCAACTGGGGCCCAAGCGCGCACTGGGGAGGCGTCAGGGACCATTTGGTGAGTGAAGTCACTGGGACCCCTGCACGTGCTGAGGATGTGCCAGGGAATATTTGCTATCCACTGGGACCCCGCGCGAAGTCTCTCTGACCCCTGCGTGAACTGGGGAGGGGCCAGGGACCATTTGGTAAGCCGCCGTGACCCCATACGTGGTCGCTGTGGCCCGTGTGCGTGCTGGGGACTTGTAAGGGACCGCTTGGCATGCCGCTGGGACCCAGCGCGTGTTCGCTGGGCCCAGTGTTCGTGCTGGTAGTGGTGCCAGAGACCGCTTGGCGTGCCTCTGGGACCCTGCACGGGGTCGTTGGGGGCGGTGCCCGTGCTGGTGAGGTGCCAGGGACCGCTTGGCGTGCTGCTGGGACCCCGTGCCGGGTCACAGGGTCCCGTCCGTGCGCTGGGGAGGTGCCAGGGATGGTCTTGCGAGCCGTTGGGGCTCCGCGTGGGGTCGCTGGTGCACGTGCGCGCTCTAGGGAGATGCCAGGGACAATTTGGCGAGCTGCTGGGACCCAGCGCAGGGTTGCTGGGCCATGAGAGCGCGCTGTGTAGGTGCCAAGGAACATTTGGCAAGCCGTTTGGACCCCGCGCGGGGTCGCTAGGCCCAGTGCGCATGCTGGTGAGGTGCCAGGGACCATTTGACGAGCAGCTGGGACCACGTGCAAAGTCGCTGGGGCCTGTATGCGCGCTAGGTATGTGCCAGGGATCATTTGGCGAGCCGTTAGGACCCAGTGTGATGTAGCTTGGGCCCTTGCGCGTGCTTGGGAGGTGCCAGGAAATGCTTGGCCAGCCTCAGGGATCCCGTATGGGGTCGCTGGGGCCCGTGAGCATGCTGTGGAGGTGCCAGGGACCATTTTGTGAGTCGCTGGGACCCCGCACGAAGTCACTGGGCCTTTTGCGCGCACTGGGAAGGTGCCAGGGACCATTTGCCGAGACGCTTGGACCCCGCGCAAAGTCGCTGGGTCCCGTGCGCGTGCTGGGGAAGTGCCAGGGATCGTTTGGCGTGCCGCTGGGACCCCGCGCGAAGTCGCTGGGACCCGTGTTCGTGCTGGGGAGGTGCTAGGGACCGTTTGAAGTGCCGCTGGGACCCTGTACGGGGTCACTGAGCTCCGTGCGCGTGCTGGGACGTTGCCAGGTATCATTTGGCGAGCCGCTGGAACCCCGCGCGGTGGAGGTGCCAGGGACAGTTTGGCATGCTGCTGTGACCCCATGTGGGGTCGCTGGGCCATGTTCGCGCTCTGGGGAGGCACCAGGGACCATTTGGCGAGCCGCTGGGATCCTGCACAAGGTCGTCTTCTTTGTTCAAGACTGAATAGATTCAATTCTTTTAGCCTGTCTGCATACGACATGCCTTTTAAACCTGGGATAATTCTGGTTGCTCTTCTTTGCACTCTTTCTAGAGCAGCAATATCCTTTTTGTAACGAGGTGACCAGAACTGAACACAATATTCTAGGTGAGGTCTTACTAATGCATTGTAGAGTTTTAACATGACTTCCCTTGATTTAAATTCAACACTTCTCTCAATATATCTGAGCATCTTGTTAGCCTTTTTTATAGCTTCCCCACGTTGTCTAGATGAAGACATTTCTGAGTCAACATAAACTCCTAGGTCTTTTTCATAGTTCCCTTCTTCAATTTCACTATCTCCCATATGATATTTATAATGCACATTTTTATTGCCCGCATGCAATACTTTACACTTTTCTCTATTAAATTTAATTTGCCATGTGTCTGCCCAATTGTGAATGCTGTCTAGATCAGTCTTTGCTGCTTCAACAGTGTCTGCCACTCCTCCTATTTTTATGTCGTCTGCAGATTTAACGAGTTTGCTTACTATACCAGAATCTAAATCATTAATGTAGATTAGGAATAGCAGAGGACCTAATACTGATCCCTGTGGTACTCCACTGGTTACCTCACTCCATTTTAAGGTTTCTCCTCTAATCAGTACTTTCTGTTTTCTACCTGTTAACCACTTCCTAATCCATGTGCATGCATTTCCTTGAATCCCTACTGCGTTGGGACCCCGCGCGTGGTTGCTGGGCCCTGTGCACGCGCTGGGTAGGAGCCAGGGACCATTTGGACAGCTGCTGGGATGCAGCACGGGGTCACTGCTGCCCGTGTGCATGCTGGTGAGGTGCAAGGTTCCATTTGACGAGCAGCTGGGACCCCGTGCGAGTTTGCTGGGGTCCGAGCGCGCACTGGGGAGGCGCCAGGGACCATTTGGCGAGCTGCTGGGACCCTACGTGCGGTCGCTGGGCCAAGTGCTTGCACTGGGGAGGTACCAGGGAACATTTGGCAAGCTGCTGGGACCTCGCGCTGGGTCGCTGGGCCCCATGCGCTTGCTGGGGAGTAGCCAGGGTCCATTTGGTGAGCCTCAGGGAGCCTGCGCGAGGTCGCTGGTGCCCATGCTGACATTTGGGAGGTGCCAGGGACCGTTTGGCGAGCCGCTGAGATCCCGCACTCGGTCGCTGGCCCCGTGTGTGCTAGAGAGGTGCCAGGGACCTTTTGGCGAGCCGCTGGGACCCCGCGCGGGGTCTCTGGGGCCCGTGCACGCGCTGGGGTGGTGCCAGGGACCATTTGACGAGCCGCTTGGACCCCGCCTGGGGTCGCTAGTGTCCGCTGGGGATTTGCCAGGGACAATTTGAGAGTCGCTGGGACCCCGCACGTGGTTGCTGGGCAGTGTGCGCGCGCTGCAGAGGTGCAAGGGAGTATTCGCCGAGCCGCTGGGACCCGGCGCAGGGTCGTTGGGCCCCTTGCACACACTGGGGAGGAGCCAGGTACCATTTGGCGAGCCATTGGGACCCCGCACGTGGTCACTGGTGCCCGTGCTGACGTTTGGGAGGTGCCAGGGACTGTTTGGCGAGCCGCTGAGATCCCGCACTCGGTCACTGGCCCCGTGTGTGCTAGAGAGGTGCCAGGGACCGTTTGGCGAGCCTCTGGGACCCTGCGCGAGGTCTCTCGGGCCCCTGAGCTCACTGGGGAGGTGCAGGGGACCGTATTGCGAGCCGCTGGGACCCCACGCGGGGTCGCTGGGCCCTGTTCGCGCACTGGGAGGGGAGAGGGACCATTTGGCGAGCCACTGGGACCCCGCACAAAGTCGCTGGGGCCCGTGCATGCGCTGGGGATGTGCCAGGGAGCATTTCCGAGCCGCTGGGACCTGGTGCAGAGTCTTTTGCCCCAGTGTGTCTGCTAGGGAAATGCCAGGGACCGTTTGGCGAGCCGCTGGGACCCAGCGCTGGGCCGCTGGGGCCCGTGCGCGCTCTGGGGAGGTGCCAGGGACATTTTGGTAAGGCGCTGGGACCCCACGTGAAGTTGTTGAGGCACGTGCTCGTGCTGGGGAGGTGCCTTTGACATTTTGGCGAGCCACTGGGACCCCGCAAGAAGTCTCTGGGGCCCATGCTCGCGCTGTGGAGGTGGCAGGGATATTTTGGCGAGCCGCTGGGACCTCTAGCGGGGTCTCTGAGGTCTGAGTGTGCGCTGGGGCGGTGCCAGGGACAATTTGGCGAGCCGCTTGGACATTGTGCAAGGTCGGTGGTGACCGTGCGTTCGCTGGGGAGGTGCCAGGCACCCTTTGGCGACTCACTCGGACCCCGCGCAGGGTCTCTGCAGCCCGTGCGGGCGCTGTGGATGTGCCAGGGACCATTTGCGAGCCGCTGGAACCCCGCGCAGGGTTGCTGGGCCCAGTGCTCGTGCTGGGGAGGTGCCAGGGACCATTTGGCGAGCCTCTCGGACCCCGCACGTGGTCGCTGTGCCCCGTGCATGCACTGGGGAGGTACCATGGACCATATGGCGAGCCACTTGGACCCCTCGTGGGGTCGCAGGTGTCCGTGCTCGCGCTGGGGAGGTGCCAGGGACCATTTTGCGAGTCGATGAGACCCCGTGCAGTGACGCTGGGCCCCGTGCGCGCGCTGGGGAGATGCCAAGGACCGTTTGGCGAGCCGTTGGCACCCTAAGCGAGGTCGCTGGGGCCCCTGCACTCGTTGGGGAGATGCCAAGGACCATTTGGCGAGCCGCTTGGACCCAGTGTGTGGTCGCTAGTGTTCGTGCGCGCGCTTGGGAGGTGCCAGAGACCGTTTGGCAGTCTGCTGTGATCGTGCGCGGGGTCGCTGGGCCCCATGCACGGGCTGTGGAGGTGCCTGGGACCGTTTACCGTGCCGCTGGGAGCCCGCGTGGGGTCGCTGGGCCCTGTGCGCGCGCTGGAGAGGTGCCAGGGACCATTTGGAGAGCCACTGGGACCCCGCGCCCCATGCGCACGCTGGAGATGTGCCAGGGTGCATTTGGCGAGCCTCTGGGACCACGTGCGGGGTCTCTGGGGCCAGTGTGCATGCTGAGGAGGTGCCAGGGAACATTTGGAAAGCTGATGGGACCCTGATCGAAGTCACTGGGGCCAGTGCGCGCGCTGTGAATGTGCCAAGGATCATTTGCGAGCCGCTGGGAGCCCGCAGGGAAGTCGCTGGGGCCCATGCGCAAGCTGGAGATGTGTCAGGGTGCATTTGGCGAGCCTCTGAGACCACATGCGTGGTCTCTGGGGCCAGTGTGCGTGCTGGGGATGTGCCAGGGACTATTTGGCGAGCCGCTGGGACCCCGTGCGAAGTTACTGGGCCCCGTGCATGCGCTAGGGAGGGGCCAGGGACCATTTGGGAAGCCGCTGGGATCCCGCGAAAAGTCGCTGGGGCCCGTGCGCGTGCTGGGGAGGTGCCAGGGAACATTTGGCGAGCCGCCGTGGCCCCATGCAAAGTCACTGGGCCCCGTGCACGCGCTGGGGAGGGGCCAGGGACCATTTTGGAAGTCGTTGGAACCCCGCGGAAAGTCACTGGGGCCCGTGTGAACGCTGGGGATGTGCCAGGGACCATTTGCGAGCTGCTAGGACCCCGCGCGTGGTTGCTGGGCGCTGTGCGCGTGCTTTGTAGGAGCCAGGGACAATTTGGCGAGCCGCTGGGACCCCGCACGGGGTCGCTGGGGCCCTTGCGCATGCTGGTGAGATGACAGGGACTATTCAACGAGCCGCTGGGACCTTGCGCGAGGTCGCTGGAGCACCTTTGCTTGGTGAGGAGGTGCCAGTGAACATTTGGCGAGCCGCTGGGATACCACTGGATGTCGCTGGGGCCCCTGCGCGTGCTGGTGAGGTACCAGGGACAGTTTGGCAAGCCACCTGGACCACTCGCGAGGTCGCTGGAGCCCCTGCCTTGCTGGAGAGGTGCCAGGGAATATTTGGTGAGCCTCTGGGACCCCGGGCGAAGTCGCTGGGTCCCGTGCTAACGCTTGGGATGGGCCAGGGACCATTTGGGAAGCCGCTGGAACACCACGGAAAGTCGCTGGGGCCCTTGTGAGCGCTGGGGATGTGCCAGGGACCATTTGCGAGCTGCTAGGACCCTGCGTGTGGATGCTGGGCTCTGTGCGTGTGCTGTGTAGGAGCCAGGGACCATTTTGTGAGCCGCTGGGAAACCGCACGGGGTCACTGGGTCCTTTGCGCGTGCCGGTGAGGTGACAGGGACTATTCAATGAGCCGCTGGGACCTTGCGCGAGGTAGCTGGATCACCTGCGCCCGCTGGGGAGGTGCCAGGGACCATTTGGCGAGCCGCTGGGATACCACACAATGTCGCTGGGGCCCCTGCGTGTTCTGGTGAGGTACCAGGGACAGTTTGGCAAGCCGCCTGGACGACGCGCGAGGTCGCTGGAGCCCCTGCCTTGCTTGGGAGGTGCCAGGGACAGTTTGGCAAGCCGCCTGGACCACGCTCAGGGTCGCTGGGGCCCCGTGTGCACGATGGTGAGGTGTCAGGTACCTTTAGGCAGGCCGCTGGTACTCCACGCCTGGTCGCCTGGAGGTGTCAGGGACCATTTGGCCAGCCAATCGGACCACGCGCGGAGTCACTGGGCCCGTACGCACGCTGCGGAGGTGCCAGGGACCTTTTGGCAAGCTGCTGGTTCTCCACACGGGGTCGCTGGGCCCTGTGCACGCGCTGGGGAGATGCCAGGGACCATTTGGCGTGCCACTGGGACACCACGGGATGTTGCTGGGGCCACTGCGTGTGCTGGTGAAGTGCCAGGGACAGTTTGGCAAGAAACCTGGACCACGCGTGGGGTCACCAGGCCCCGTGCGCACGCTGGTGAGGTGTCAGGGACCTTTAGGCAGGCCGCAGGGACTCCACGCCTGGTCGCTGGGGCCCATGCGGGCGCTGGGGATGTGCCTGGGACCATTTGCGAGCCGCTAGGACCCCGCTTGAAGTCTCTGGGGCCCGTGCGCGTGCTGGGAAGGTGCCAGGGACCATCTGGCCAACCAATCGGACCACGCGTGGAGTCACTGGGCCCCGTACGTATGCTGCGGAGGTGCCAGGGACCTTTTGGCAAGCCGCTGGGACTCCACGCGGGGTCGCTGGGCCCTGTGCACGCGCTGGGGTGGTGCAAGGGACCATTTGGTGAGCCTCTGGGACCCCACGTGGGGTCGCTGGGTCCCGTTCGCGTGCTTGGGAGGTGCCAGGGACCATTTGGCAAGCTGCTGGGACCCCGATCGATGTCACTGGGGCCCGTTCGCACGCTTGGGAGGCGCCAGGGACCGTTTGGCGAGCCGCTGGGACCCAGTTCGACGTCACTGGGGCCCGTGCGATCGCTTGGGAGGTGCCAGGGACCATTTGGTGAGCAACTGGAACCCCACACGAAGTCGCTGGGACCCGTGCGCGTGCTGGGGTGGTGCAAGGGACCATTTGGTGAGCCTCTGGGACCCCGCGTGCCCAATTTTGAATGCTGTCTAGATCATTTTGAATGACCTTTGCTGCTTCAACAGTGTCTGCCACTCTTCCTATTTTTGTGTCGTCTGCAAATTTAACGAGTTTGCTTACTATATCAGAGTCTAAATCATTAATGTAGATTAGGAATAGCAGAGGACCTAATACTGATCCCTGTGGTACACCACTGGTTACCTCACTCCATTTTGAGTCTGTGAAAAGTAATCATTTAATATATTTGCTATTTTTTTTTCTTCATCTATGATTTTGTCATTTGTGTCTCTTAGACATTTAACCTCCTCTTTGAATGTTCTCTTGCTGTTATAATATTGGAAAAACATTTTGGAATTGGTTTTAGCCCCCTTAGCAATATTGATTTCTATCTCTCTCTTGGCCTTTTTGACTTGTGTTTTCAGTTCCAAGTACTCTTTCTGTGTGCTTTGTTTTTGGTCCCTTTTAAATGCTCTGTAAAGTGTCTTTTTTCGCTGAATATTTTTTTTCATTGATCTATTAAACCATTTTGGCCATTTTGTTTTAGATTTAGATTTGTCTACTTTTGGGATGTAATTGTTTTGTGCCCTAGTACTACATTTTTAAAAAACAGTCATCCTTTTCCTGTGGATGTTTTCTCTATTTTACTCCAATCTACTTCTATTAGTCTCTGTTTCATACCTTCGTAGTTTGCTTTTCTAAAATTGTAAACCTTAGCTTTAGTCATTACAAAATATTTCTTTTTTTTTTTTTTTTTTTTTTTTGTTATAAATTTAGTCGTCGCCAATTATTTTTACCCCGGTTTTCACCCCAGTTTAGCATGCCCAATTATTATCTGTATCCCCGGCTCACCGCTTGCAACCCCCCCGCCAACTCAGGAAACAGAGGCTGAAACACGCGTCCTCCGAAACGTGCTCCTTCCAAGCCGTCATTTTTCGCACTGCAGATCCACAGCAATGCTACCAGACCTATAGTGCCGGAGGACAACACAGATCTGGCGGCTCCGCTGCAGAGCCACAGGCGCCCTATCGGCCACAGGGGTCGCTGATGCGCGGTGAGCCGTGGATTCCCCTGCCGACCTAAGCCCTCCCTACCCGGGCAGCGCTCAGCCAATTGTGCGCCGCCCCCTAGGAACTCTCGGTCACGGTCAGCTGTGACATAGCCTGGATTCGAACCAGCGATCTCCAGGCTATAGAGCACATCCTGCGAGGAGCGCCTTTACTGGATGCGCCACTCGGGAGCCCACTTAAAAAATATTTCAAGTGAGACCATGTTGTGGTCTGAGTTTGCCAATGGCTCTCTGACCTCTGTTTTAGTTATTCTGTCTTCATTATTTGAAAAGACTAAGTCAAGGCATGCCTCCCCTCTAGTCGGTGCCTTGACAAATTGCGTTAGGAAGCAGTCATTTGTCATTTCCACCATTTCAATTTCGTCCGTCGTGCCCCCATTGGGTTTTCCCATTTTATACAGGGGAAGTTGAAATCCCTGTAGGAGTATGGCTTCTCCTTTTCTACATGCATTTCGAATGTCATTGTACAACAGATTATTTTGCTCAGCGTCTGAATTTGGCGGTCTATAGCATGCTCCTATTATTATGCCCTTTGAATTTGTGTCCATTATTCTGACCCATATTGATTTTGTATTGTTTTCTTTGTCCTGATTTAACACCTGGGCTTCAAGACTATTTCGTAATTATAGAGCTACCCCTCCACCTCTTCTGTCCTGCCTGTCTTTCCTATACAGTGTGTACCCACTAATATTATATTCGTCTCATCACTCTCAGACAACCAAGTTTCTGTAACACCTATCACATCGTAGTTACTTGTTAGTGCAGTAGCTTCAAGTTCTAACATTTTGTTTCTGAGACTTCTAGCATTAAGTACATTTAATAGTGGTCTTACCTGAGTTGTTGCCCTTGTTCTGATGTGGTCTCCCTTCTGTTTTTTTGTTTTCTCCCCTTCCTTTCTAGTTTAAATGCTTCTGGACTGCCTGAAGGATCCTTTCTCCGAGTAGATTGGTTCCCTTTCTGTTTAAGTGCAGTCCGTCCCACCTGTATAGATAGTCCTTGTTGTAGAAAGTGCTCCAATGTTCAAGAAAGGTGAAGCCTTCCTTTGTGCACCACGATTTCAGCCATACATTTGGATTTTGTATTTCCAGCTGTCCATATGGTCCTTTGCAAGGCGCCGGCAGTATCCCAGAAAATACCACCGTTTTGGTCTTGTCTTTTAATTTCCTTCCTAGCTCCTCTGAATTTGTTTTGCAGGGATCTTGACCTGTCTCTTCCAATGTTGTTTGTACCGATGTGGACGACTACTACCGGGTCGTCTCCTGTTCGTTCTAGGAGCCTGTCCACATTCTCAGTGATGTGCTTGACTGAGGCACCTGGAAGGCAGCACACTGTTGTAGTAAGGGGGTCCAAACTGTGAACTGAACTTGCTGTGTTTCTCAGTATGGAGTCCCCAACAATCATGACCTCCCTTCTTTTTGCTGCATGGCCAGCACTGTTTATAGGGTCCTGGGTGTTGTTTCTTTCATTCTCTTGATGTTGGTTTTGGTCATCTAAATGTTGAAGTGCATTTGGTGAGCCACTGGGACCCCAGGCGAAGTCGCTGGGACCCATGTGCGCGCTTGTGAGGTGCCAGAAACCATTTGGCGAGCCGCTGTGACCCCACGCGGGGTTGCTGGGGCCTGTGCGCGCACTGGGAAAGTGCCAGGGACTATTTGGCGAGCCGCTGGGACCCTGCACGGGGTCGCTGGGGGCCGTGCACGTGCTGGGGAGGTGCCAGGGACAACTTGGTGAGCCACTGGGAACCCGCCTGGGGTCGCTTGGCCCCCTGTGCCCGCTTGGGAGGTGCCAGGGACCATTTGTCTAGCCGCTCGGAACCCGTGCAAGTTTCTGGGGCCCTTGCTTGCGCTGGGGAGGTGCCAGTTACCATTAGGCGAACCGCTGGACCCCGCCTGGGGTCGCTGGGCCCCGTGCGCACGCTGGGGAGTGGCTATTGACCATATGGCAAGCCGCTGGGACCCCGTGCGAAGTTGCTGGGGCCCGTGCGCTCTGCGGGTGTGCCAGGGACTATTTGGCGAGCCGTTCGAATCCCGCGTGTGGTCGCTGGGCCCAGTGCGCATGCTGGGGAGGTGCCAAGGACATTTTGGCGAGCCGCTGTTACCCCACGCGGAGTCGCTGGCGTTTGTGTGTGCGCTTGGGAGGTTCCAGGGACCATTCGGCGAGCCGCTGGGACCCTGGGCGAAGTCGCTGGGACCCATGCATGAGCTTGTGAGGTGCCAGGGACACTTTGGCGAGCAGCTGGGATCCCATGCGGGGTCGCTGGGGCCTGTGCATGTGCTGGGGAGGTGACAGGGACCATTTGGCGTGCCGCTGGGATCCCGCGCGCGTTAGCTGGGCCCAGTGCCCGTGCTGTGGAGGTGCCAGGGACCATTTGTGCGAGACACTGGGACCCCGCATGGGGTCGTTGGGGCCCGTGCGTGTGCTGGGGAGGTGCCAAGGATCATTTGGCAAGCCACTGGGACCCCGCCTGGGACCCCGCGTGGGGTCTCTTGTGCCAGTGCATGCGCAGGGGAGGTACCAGGAAACATTTGGCGAGCCGCAGGGACCCCGCGCGCGTTAGCTGGGCCCAGTGCCCGTGCTGGGGAGGTGACAGGGATCATTTGTGCGAGACACTGGGACCCCGCACGAAGTCGCTGGTGCCCGTGCGCTTGCTGGGGAGGTGCCAGGGACCGTTTGGCATACTGCTGGGGCCCTGCGCGAGGTCGCTGGGGCCCGTACACGTGTCGGTGAAGTGCCAGGGACGGTTTAGCGAGCTTTGGAACCCCGTGCGGGGTCTCTGGGGCACATGCGCGCGCTGGGGAGGTGCCAGGGACATTTTGTCGAGTGGCTGGGACCCCACACGGGGTCTCTGGGGAATGTGCGTGCGCTGGGGAGGTCCCAGGGACCATTTGGCGAGCCACTGGGACCCTTAGCGGGGTCACTGGGCCAAATGCGAGTGCTGGGGAGGCACAAGGGACGAGGGTTTGACGAGCCGCTGGGGCCCCACGCAGGCTTGCTAATGCCTGTGCGCGTGATTGGGAGGTGCCAGGGACCGTTTACCGAGCCGCTGGGACCCAGCTCGGGTCGCTGGCCCCGTGCGCGCGCTGTGGAGGGGCCAGTGACTATTTGTCTAGCCGCTCTGACCCTGTGCGGGGTCTCTGGGGCAAATGCGTGCGCTGGTGAAGTGCCTGGGAGTATTTGGCGAGCCACTCATACCCCGCGTGTGGTCACTGGGCCCAGTGCACGCGCTGGGGAGGGGCCAGGGACCATTTGGCGAGCCGCTGGGACCCCGCGCGGAGTTGCTGGGGCCCGGGCTCACGCTGGGGATGTGCCAGAGACCATTTGCGAGCTGCTGGGACCCCGTGCGCGTTAGCTGGGCCCAGTGCCCGTGCTGTGGAGGTGCCAGGGACCATTTGTGCGAGACACTGGGACCCCGCGTGTGGTCACTGGGCCCAGTGCACGCGCTGGGGAGGGGCCAGGGACCATTTGTCGAGCAGCTGGGATGCCACATGGGGTCTCTGGGGCCCGTGCTCGTGCTAGGGAGGTGCCAAGGACCATTTGGCGAGACGCTCGGACTCTGCGCGAAGTCGCTGGTGCCCGTGCGCTTGCTGGGGCGGTGCCAGGGACCATTTGGCGTGCCGCTGGGACCCCACGCGGGTTAGCTGGGCCCAGTGCGTGTGCTTTGGAGGTGCCAGGGACCATTTGTCTAGCCGCTCGGACCCCGCGCAAGTTTCTGGGGCTCTTTCTTGCGCTGGGGAGGTGCCAGTTACCATTAGGCGAACCGCTGGACCCCGCCTGGGGTCGCTGGGCCCCGTGCGCACGCTGGGCAGTGGCCATTGACCATATGGCGAGCTGCTGGGACCCTGTGCGAAGTTGCTGGGGCCCGTGTGCACTGCGGATGTGCCAGGGACTATTTGGCGAGCCGTTCGAACCCCGCGTGTGGTCGCTGGGCCCAGTGCGCATGCTGGGGAGGTGCCAAGGACATTTTGGCGAGCCGCTGTTACCTCACGCGGAGTCGCTGGCGTTTGTGCGTGCGCTTGGGAGGTTCCAGGGACCATTTGGCGAACCCCAGGGACCCCGCACGGGGTCGATGGGCCCCCTTCGCTCGCTGGGTAGGGGCCAGGGACCATTTGGCGAGCCGCTGGAACCCTGGGCGAAGTCGCTGGGACCCATGCATGAGCTTGTGGGGTGCCAGGGACCATTTGGCGAGCAGCTGGGATCCCACGTGGGGTCGCTGGGGCCTGTGCACGTGCTGGGGAGGTGACAGGGACCATTTGGCGTGCCGCTGGGACCCCGCGCGCGTTAGCTGGGCCCAGTGCCCGTGCTGTGGAGGTGCCAGGGACCATTTGTGCGAGACACTGGGACCCCGCATGAGGTCGCTGGGGCCCGTGCGCGTGCTGGGGAGGTGCCAAGGATCATTTGGCAAGCCACTGGGATCCCGGGCGAAGTCGCTGGGACCCATGCGCGTGCTGGGGAGGTGCCAGGGACACTTTGGTGAGCCGCTGGGACCCCACGCGGGGTCTCTGGGTCCTGTGTGCGCACTGGGAAGGTGCCAGGGACCATTTGGCGAGCTCCTGGGACCCCGTGCGGGGTCTCTGGGGCCCGTGCTCGCGCTAGGGAGGTGCCAGGTACCGTTTGGCGTGCCACTGGGACCCCGCGCTGGTTAGCTGGTCCCAGTGCCTGTGCTGGGGAGGTACCAGGGTTCGTTTTGCTACCCGCTGGGACCCCGCGCGGTGTCGCTGCGGCCCGTGCGTGTGCTGGTGAGGTGCCAGGGACCATTTGGCTTGCCGCTGGGACCCAGTGCGTGGTTGCTGGTGCTCGTACGCTGCTGGGGAGGTGCCAGGGACAGTTTGGAGTGCCGCTTGTACCCGGTGCGGGGTCACTGGGCCCAGTGCACGTGCTGGGGAGGTGCCATGGACCATTTGGCGAGCTGCTGGGACCCCGTGCGATGTCGCTGGGACCCATGCATGAGCTTGTGGGGTGCCAAGGATCATTTGGCAAGCCAATGGGATCCCTGGCGAAGTCGCTGGGACCCATGCGCGTGCTGGGGAGGTGCCAGGGACACTTTGGTGAGCCGCTGGGACCCCACGCGGGATCTCTGGGTCCTGTGCGCGCACTGGGAAGGTGCCAGGGACCATTTGGCGAGCCGCTGGGACCCCACACGGGGTCGCTGGGGAATGTGCGCGCTGGGGAGGTGCCAGGGACCATTTGGCGAGACGTTGGGACCCCGGCAAAGACGCTGCGGCCCGTTCGCGTGCTGTGGAGGCACCAGGGACTGTTTGGCGAGCCACTGGAACCCCACGCGGGGTCTCAGGGGCCCGTGCCCGTGCAGGGGCGCATTTGGCGAGCCGCTGGGACCTCGCGTACGGTCTTTGGGCACTGTGCTTGTGCTGGGGAGGTGCCAGGGACATTTTGGCGAGCCGCTGGGATCCCACGTGGTGTCGCTGGGGCTTGTGCTCGCGCTGGGGTTGTGCCAGGGATCAGTTGGCGAGCTGCTCTGACCCCACGCTGGGTCTCTGGTGCATGTGCGCGCGCTGGGGAGGCACAAGGGACGGTTTGACGAGCCGCTGGGGCCCCGCACAGGCTTCCTGATGCCTGTGCGTATGATTGGGAGGTGCCAGGGACCGTTTACCGAGCCGTTGGGACCCCGCTCGGGTAGCTGGCCCTGTGCGCGCTGTGGAGGGGCCAGTGACCATTTGGCTAGCCGCTCTGACCCCGTGCGGGTCCTCTGGGGCACATGCGCACACTGGTGAGGTGCCAGGGAGTATTTGGTGAGCCGCTCGTACCCCGCATGTGGTCACTGGGCCCAGTGCGCGTGCTGGGGAGGTGCCTGGGACATTTTGGCGAGCCGCTGGGACCCCGCGCGGGGTCGCTGGGCCCCGTGCGGGGTCGCTGGGCCCCATGCGTGTGCTGGGGAGAGGCCAGGGACCATTTGTTGAGCCGCTGGGACCCCGAGTGGGGTTGCTGCACCCCATGCGCGTTCTGGGGATGTGCCAGGGACCGTTTGGCGTCCTGATGGGACCCCTAGCAGGGTCGCTTGGCCCAGTGCGCGTGCTGGGGAGGTGCCAGGGACTGTTTGCCGAGCGGCTGGGACCCCGCATGTTGTCACTGTGCCCCGTGCACATGCTGGGGAGGGACCAGGGTCCATTTGTGAGCCGCTAGGACCCCGCTTGAAGTTGTTGGGGCCCGTGCCCGTGCTGGGGATGTGCCAGGGACCATTTGGCGTGCCTCTGGGACCTCGCGAGTGGTCACTGGGCCCCGTGCGCATGCTGGGGAGATATCAAGGACCTTTTGGCAAGCCACTTGGACTGCACACGGGGTCGCTTGGGCCCGTGCACATGCTGGGTATGTGCCAGGGACCATTTGGCGTTCCTCTGGGACCACTACCGAAGTTGCTGGGGTTCGTGCACGTGCTGGGGAGGTTCCAGGGAACATTTGGTGTGACGCTGGGTCCTCGCGAGTGGTCACTGGGCCCCGTGTGCACGCTGGGGAGGTATCAAGGACCTTTTGGTAAGCCACTTGGACTGCACACGGAATAGCTGGGGCCCATGCGCGTGCTGGTGAGGTGCCAGGTACCATTTGGCGAGCCGCTGGGACACCAGGTGATGTCGCTGGGTTCCCTGTGCATTCTGGTGAGGTGCCAGGGACAGTTTGGCAAGCCGCTTGGAGGACGCGCAAAGTCGCTGGGGTTCGTGCGCGTGCTGGGGAGGTGCCAGGGACCATTTGGTGTGACGCTGGGACCCGGCACAGGGACGCTGGGGCGCGTGCGCACGCTGGTGAGGTGCCAGGGACCATTTGGCAAGCCGCTGGGACTCCACACGGGGTCGCTGGGCGGTGTGCACACGCTGGTGAGGTGCCAGGGACCATTTGGCGAGCCACTCGGACCACGCCAGGGGTCTCTGGGGCCCGTGTGCATGCTGGGGATGTTCCAGGGATTATTTGGCGAGCGGCTGGGACCCTGCGCGAAGTCGCTGGTCCCCATGCGCACGCTGGGGAGGGGCCAGGGATCATTTGGGAAGCTGCTGTTACCCCGCGGGAAGTGCCAGGGACGATTTGCGAGCCGCTAGGACCTCGCTTGAAGTTGTTGGGGCTCGTGCGCTTGCTGGGGAGTTGCTAGGGACCATTTGTGAGCCGCTAGGACCCCTTGCAAGTCCCCAGCACGCACACGGGCCACAGCGACCACGCATGGGGTCACGGCGGCTTACCAAATGGTCCCTTGCCCCTCCCCAGAGCGCGCAAAAGGCCCAGTGACTTTGCGTGGGGTCCCAGCGGCTCGTGAAATGGTCCCTGGCACCTCCCCAGGGCACGCACAGGGCCCAGCGAACCCACGCGGGGTCCCAACAGCCCCCCAAATGGTCCCTGGTACCCCCTGCAGCTTGCACACAGGCCCCAGCTACCAGACGTGGAGTCCCAGCGGCACGCCAAACGGTCCCTGATGCCTCCCCAGCACGGGACCCAGCGACCCTGCGCGTGGTTCCAGCGGCTCACCAAACGGTCTCTACCACCTCCCCAGCATGCGCACGGGACCCAGCAACCCCGTGACCCCACGCGGTGTCCAAGCTGCTCGCCAAACGGTCCCTGGTAACTCCCAAGCGCGCGCACGTGCACCAGCTACCCCACGCGCGGTCCCAGCGGCTCGCCAAAATGTCAAAGGCACCTCCCCAGCACGAGCACGTGCCTCAACGACTTCACGTGGTGTCCTAGCGCCTCACCAAAATGTCCCTGGCACCTCCGCAGAGAGCGCACTGGACGAAGCGACCGCATGCAGGGTCCCAGCGACTCGCCAAACGGTCCTTGGCATCTCCCCAGCGTGCGCACGGGGCACAGCGTCCCCGCTCGGGGTCCCATCGATTCGCAAAAGGGTCCCTGGCACCTCCCCAGCGCGAGCACGGGCCCCAGCGGATTCTTGCGGGTTCCCAGCAGCTCACGAAACGGTCCCTGGCACATTCCCAGCGAGTGCAGGGGCACCAGAGACCTCGAGCAGGGTCCCAGCGGCTAACCAAATGGTCCCTGGCATCTCCCCAGCACTCGCACGGGGCCCAGCATCCCTGCGCGGGGTCCCTGGCACCTCCCCAGCGTGAGCATGGACCCCAGCGACTTCTCATGGGGTCCCAGCCGCTCTCCAAATGGTCCCTGGCACCTCCCAAGCAAGCGCAGGGGCACCAGCGACCTCACGCAATGTCCAATCAGCTCGCCAAATGTACCTTGGCACCGCCACAATGCGCGTACATGCCCCAGCGACCCCGCTTGGTGTCCCAGCAGCTCGCCAAAATATCAAAGGCACCTCTCCAGCACACGCATGTGCCTCAACGACTTCGTGTGGGGTCCCAGCGGCTCACCAAAATGTCCCAGGCACCTCCCCAGAGCGCGCACTGGGCGGAGCGACCGCACACGGGGTCCAAGCGGCTCGCCAAATGGTCCTTGGCATCTCCCCAGCGCGCGAACGGGGCAGATCGACCCAGCGCGGGGTCCAAGCGTCTCGGCAAATGGTCCCTGGCACCTTCCCAGTGAGCGCAAAAGGCCCAGTGACTTTGTGCGGGGTCCCAGCGACTCGCGAAATGGTCCCTGGCACCTCCACAGCACGCTCACTGGCCCCAACGACCCCATTTGGGGATCCCTGAGGCTGGCCAAGCATTCCCTGGCACCTCCCAAGCACGTGCAAGGGCCCCAGCTACACCACACTGGGTCCTAACGGCTCGCCAAACGGTCTCTAGCACCTCCCCAGCATGCACACGGGGCCCAGCAACCCCACGACCCCACGCGGTGTCCAAGCTGCTCGCCAAACGGTCCCAGCGAGCTCGCCAAATGTTCAATGGCACATCCCTAGCGCGCACGGGCCCCAGTGACTTCGCACGGGGTCCTAGCGGCTCGCAAAATGATACCTGGCCCCTCCCCAGCGCGCACGGATTCCAGCGACCCCGTGCGGTGTCCCAGCAGCACGCCAAACGGTCCCTGGCACCCCCACAGCACGCGCACGGGCCCCAGCGACCCCATGAGGGGTCCCTGAGGCTCGCCAAATGATGCCTGGCACCTCCCCAGCACGCGCACTGGCCCCAGCGACTTTGCACGTGGTCCCAGCTGCTCGTCAAATGGTCCCTGGCACCTCACCAGCATGCGCACTGGGCCTAGCGACCCCGCACGGGTTCCCAGCGGCACACCAAACGGTCCCTGGCAACTCCCCAGCACGCGGACGGGACCCAGCGACCCCGTACAGCTTCCCAGCTGCTCGTCAAATGATCCCTGGCGCCTCTCGAGTAAGCTTGGTCGCTGGGGCACATGCACGTGCTCGGGAGGTGCCAGGGATCATTTGGCGAACAGCTGGGACGCCGTACGGGGTCGCTGGGTCCAGTACGGGGTCGCTGAGTCCCGTGAGCGTGCTGCGGAGGTTCCAGGGACCGTTTGGCGAGCCACAGGGACCCTGCACAGGGTTGCTGGAATCCCTGCGTGCTGGGGGGGGGAAGGAATCATTTGGCAAGAAGTTGGGATCCCGTACGAAGTTGCTGGGGCCCGTCACATGCACAGGACCCAGCGACCCCATACGGAGTCCCAGCTGTTCGCCAAATCATCCCTAGCACCTCCCGAATACGCGCATGGGCCCCAGCGACCCTGTGCGGGGTCCAAGCAGCTCGCCAAATGGTCCCTAGCACCTCCCCAGCACGCACACTGGGCCCAGCGACCACGCATGGGGTCACGACGGCTTACCAAATGGTCCCTGGCCCATCCCCAGTGCGCGCAGGGGTCCCAGAGACTTTGCGCGTGGTCCCAGTGGATAGCAAATATTCCCTGGCACATCACCAGCGCGCGCAGGGGCCCCAGTGATTTCGCACGGGGACCCAGCGGCTTGCCAAATGGTCCCTGGCCCCTCCCCAGCGGGTGCACGTGGCCCAGCGACCCCATGCAGGGTTCCAGCGGTCGCCGAATGCTCCCTGGCACCTCCCCACCACGCGAATGGAGCCCATCGACCCACCTCGGGGTCTCAGCGGCTCACCAAATGGTCCCTGGCACCTCCCCAGCGCACACGATGCCCAGTGACCTCGCGCCTGGTCCCAGAGACTCGCCAAATGGTCCCTGGTACCTCCCCAGCGCGCACATTCCCCAGCGACCCCGTGTGGGGTCCCAGCGGCTCGCCAAATGGTCCCTGGCACCTTCCCAGTGCGCGCACAGGACCCAGAGATCCCGCGTGGGGTCCAGAGGCTTGGGAAATGGACCCTGGCACCTCCCCAGCACACGCATGGGGCCCAGCGACCCCGCGCGGGGTTCCAGCCGCACTCCAAACGGTCCCTGGCACCTCCCCAGCACGCGAACGGGACCCAGCGACATCGCACAGGATCCCAATGGTTCGCCAAATGGTCCCTGGCACCTCCCCAACACACGCACTGGGCTCAGCGACCCCACACGGGGTCCCGGCGGCTCGCAAAACAGTCCATGGCACCTCCCCAGCGATCGCACGGATTCCAGCGACCTCGCGCAGGGTCCCAGAGGCTCGCCAACTGATCCCTGGCACTTCACCAGCGCGCGCACGGGACCCAGCGACTTTGCGCGGGGTGCAAGCGTCTCGGGAAATAGTCCCTGGCACCTTCCCAGAGCGCGCAAAAGGCCCAGTGACTTCGTGCAGGGTCCCAGCGACTCACAAAATGGTCCCTGGCACCTGCACAGCACGCTCACGGGCCCAGCCACCCCATGCGGGATCCCTGATGCTCGCCAAGCATTCCCTGCAACTCCCAAGCACGCGCAAGGGCCCCAGCTACAGCACACGGGGTCCCAACGGCTCACCAAATGGTCCCTGGCACCTTCCCAGCACGCGCACGGGCCCAGCGACACCGCACGTGGTCCCAGTTGATCGCCAAATGGTCCCTGGCACCTCCCCAGCATGAGCACAGGGCCTAGTGACCCCGCGCGTGGTACCAGCGACATGCCAAACGGTCCCAGGCCCCTACCCGGCACGCGCACAGGGCCCAGCTACTCCGCAAGGGGTCTGAGTGGCTCACCAAATGGTCCCTGGCCCTGCCCCAGCACGCACACAGAGCCCAGCGTCCCCGCACGGGGTCCCAGTAGCACTCCAAACGGACCCTGGCACCTCCCCAGCATGCACACCGGGCCCAGCGTCACTGCGCGGGGTCCCAGCAGCTCACCAAATGGTCCCTGTCACCTCCCCAGCACGCAGACGGGCAACAACGACTTCATTCGGGGTCCCAGGGGCTCACCAAATTGTCCCTGGCCCATCTCTAGCACACGCACAGGGCCCAGTGACTGCGGGTGGGGTCCCACAGGCATGCCAAACAGTCACTGGCATCTTCACAGCACACGCACGGGTCCCAGCGACCCAGCCCGGGGTCTCTGCGGCTCGCCAAATGGTCCCTGGAACCTCCCCAGCGGGTGCACAGGGCCCAGCGACCCAGCTTGGGGTCCCAGTGGCTCGCCAAACGGTCCCTGGCGCCTCCCCAGCGATCGCACGGATTCCAGCGACCTCGTGCAGGGTCCCAGAGGCTCGCCAACTGCCAACTCGCCTCTGCGCGTGCTTTTGAAGTGCCAGAGACAGTTTGGCAAGCCGCCTGGACCACGCGCGGGGACGCTATGCCCCGTGCGCACGCTGGTGAGGTGTCAGGGACCTTTAGGCAGGCCGCTGGGACTCCACGCCTGGTCGCTGGGGTCCGTGCGCGCGCTGGGGATGTGCCAGGGACAATTTGCGAGTTGCTGTGACCCCATGTGAATTCACTGGGGCCCGTGCGAGTGCTGGGGATGTGCCAGGCACCATTTGTGATCCGCTGGGACCCTGCGCCTGGTTGCTGGGCTCTGTGCGCTTGCTGGGAAGGAGTCAGGGACCATGTGGCGAGCGGCTGGGACCCGGCACGAGGTCACAGGGGCCTGTGCGATCGCTTGGGAGGTGCCAGGGACAGTTTAGCAAGCCAATCGGACCCCGCGTGGGGTCGCTGGGCACCATACGCACTCTGAGGATGTGCCAGGGACCATTTGGTGAGGCTCTGGGACCCCACGCGAAGTCACAGGGGCCCATGCGCGCGCTGGAGATGTGCCAGGGAGCATTTGGCGAGCCTCTTGGACCACACGAGGGGTCTCTGGGATCAGTGTGCATGCTGGGGATGTGCCAGGGACTGTTTGGCGAGCTGCTGGGAACCCCTGCGAAGTTGCTGGGCCCCGTGTGCACGCTTGGGAGGGACCAGGGACCATTTGGGAAGTGGCTGGGACCCCGCTTGAAGTCGCTGGGGCCCGTACTCGTGCTGGGGAGGTGCCAGGGACCATTTGGCGAGCCGCTGGAACCCCGCGCGGGGTCGCTGGGGCCCATACGCGTGCTGCTGAGGTGCCAGGGAGTATACGACAAGCGGCTGGGACCCGGCGCGACGTCACTGGGGCCTGTGCGATCGCTTGGGAGGTGCAAGGGACCATTTGGCGAGACGCTGGAACCCCACACGAAGTCGCTGGGACCCGTGCGCGTGCTGGGGTGGTGCCAGGGACCATTTGCGAGCTACTAGGACCCCGTGCGTGGTTGCTGGGCTGTGTGCGTGTGCTGTGTAGGAGCCAGGGACCATTTGGGAAGCCGCTGGGACCCCGCGGACAGTCGCTGGGGCCCTTGTGAGTGCTGGGTAGGAGCCAGGGACCATTTGGCGAGCAGCTGGGACCCCGCACGGGGTCGCTGGGGACTGTTAGTGTGCTGGTGAGGTGCCAGGGACTATTCAACGAGCCTCTGGGACCTTGCGCGAGGTCGCTGGAGCACCTGCGCTCGCTGGGGAGGTTTCAGAGACCATTTGGCGAGCCGCTAGGATACCACGCGATGTCGCTGGGGCCCCTGCGCGTGCTGGTAAGGAGCCAGGGACAGTTTGGCAAGCTGCCTGGACCACGTGTTTGGTCGCTGGATCCCCTGCCTTGCTGGGGAGGGGCCAGGGACCATTTGGCGAGCCGCTGGGACACCACAGGATGTCCCTGGGGCCCCTGTGCATGCTGGTGAAGTGCCAGGGACAGTTTGGCAAGCCGCCTGGACCACGCGCGGGGTCGCTAGGCCCTGTGCGCACGCTGGTGCGGTGTCAGGGAGCTTTAGGCAGGCCGCTGGGACTCCACGCCTGGTCACCTGGAGGTGCCAGGGACCATCTGGCCAGCCAATGCGACCATGCGCGGGGTCTCTGGGGCCCGTGTGTGTGCTGGGGAGGTGCCAGGGATCATTTGGCGAGCCGGTGGGACCCTGCGCGAAGTCGCTGGGGACCGTGCGTGCTAGGGATGTGTCAGGTACCATTTGCAAGCCGTTGGGACCCCGCGCGCGGTCTCTGTGGCTCGTGCACACACTGGGGATGTGCCAGGGACCATTTGCGAGCCGCTGGGACCCCGCGCGATGTCACTGGCGCCTGTGCGCGCACTTGGGATGTGCCAGGGACCATTTGGCGAGCGTCTGGGTCCCAGTGCGCGGTCGCTGGATCCCCTGCGCTCACTGGGGAGGTGCCAGGGACCATTTGGCGAGCCGCTGGGACACCACGTGCTGTCGCTGGGGCCCCTGCGTGTGCTGGAGAGGTGCTAGGGATAGTTGGGCAAGCCGCTTGGACCACGCGCGACGTCGCTGGGGTTCATGCGCGCGCTGGGGAGGTTCCAGGGACCATTTGGTGTGATGTTGGGACCTCGCGCGGGGTTGCTGGGCCCCGTGCGCACGCTGGTGAGGTGCCAGGTACAATTTGGGAAGCCGCTTGGAGCACGCGCTGGAGCCCGTGCACGTGCTGGGTAGGAGCCAGGGACCATTTGGTGAGCCTCTGGGACCCCACGTGGAGTCGCTGGGCCCTGTTCACGCGCTGGGGAGGGGCCAGGGAACATTTGGCAAGCCGATCGAAGTCACTGTGGCCCGTTCGCGTGCTGTGAATGTGCCAGGGACCATTTGGCGGGGCTCTGGGACCCCACGCAAAGTCGCAGGGGCCCATGCGCGTGCTGGGGATGTGCCAGGGACTGTTTGGCGAGCCGCTGGGAACCCCTGCGAAGTCGCTGGGCTCCGTGTGCATGCTTGGGAGGGGCCAGGGACCATTTGGGAAGTGGCTGGGACCCTGCGGAAAGTCGCTGGGGCCCGTGTGAGCGCTGGGGATGTGCCAGGGACCATTTGCAAGCCGCTAGGACCCCGCTTGAAGTCTCTGGGACCAGTGCGCGTGCTGGGGAGGTGCCAGGGAACATTTGGCGAGCCTCTGGGACCCCAGACGAAGTCGCTGGGCCCCGTGCTCACACTTGGGATGGGCCAGGGTCCATTTGGGAAGCCGCTGGAACCCCACGGAAAGTCGCTGGGGCCCTTGTGAGCGCTTGGGATGTGCCAGGGACCATTTGCAAGCCGCTAGGACACCGCTTGAAGTCGCTGGAGCCCGTGCACATGCTGGGGAGGTGCCAGGGACCATTTGCGAGCTGCTAGGACCCCGCGCGTGGTTGCTGGACTCTGTGCGCGTGCTGGGTAGGAGCCAGGGACCATTTGGCGAGCCGCTGGCATACCACACGATGTCGCTGGGGTCCCTGCATGTTCTGGTGAGGTACCAGGGACAGTTTGGCAATTCGCCTGGACGACGCGCAAGGTCGCTGGAGCGCCTGCCTTGCTGGGGAGGTGCCAGGGACAGTTTGGCAAGCCGCCTGGACCACGCGCAGGGTCGCTAGGCCCCGTGCGCACGATGGTGAGGTGTCAGGGACCTTTAGGCAGGCCGCTGGTACTCCACGCCTGGTGGCCTGGAGGTGGCAGGGACCATCTGGCCAGCCAATCGGACCACGCGCGGAGTCACTGGGCCCCGTACGCACGCTGCGGAGGTGCCAGGGACCTTTTGGCGAGCCGCTGGGACTCCACGCGGGGTCGCTGGGCCCTGTGCACGCGCTGGGGAGGTGCAAGGGACCATTTGACGACCCGCTGGGACCCAACACGATGTCGCTGGGGCCCGTGCGCCTGCTGGGGAGGTGCCAGGGACCATTTGGCGATCCTGTGCACGTGCTGGTGAGGTGCCAGGGAGTATTCGACGAGCGGCTGGGAACCGGCGCGACGTCACTGGGGCCCGTGCGATCGCTTGGGAGGTGCCAGGGACCATTTGGCGAGCCGCTGGAACCCCTGCGAAGTCGCTGGGCCCCGTGTGCATGCTTGGGAGGGGCCAGGGACCATTTGGCGAGCCGCTGGGACACCGCACGGGGTCGCTGGGGCCTTTGCGCGTGCTGGTGAGGTGACAGGGACTTTTCAATGAGCCGCTGGGACCTTGCGCGAGGTAGCTGGATCACCTGCGCCCGCTGGGGAGGTGCCAGGGACCATTTGGCGAGCCGCTGGCATACCACACGATGTCCCTGGATCATGCGCAGGGTTGCTAGGCCCCGTGCGCGAGCCGCTGGCATACCAGCGAGCCGCTGGCATACCACACGATGTCCCTGGACCACGCGCAGTTTTGCTAGGCCCCGTGCGCACGATGGTGAGGTGTCAGGGACCTTTAGGCAGGCCACTGGGACTCCACACGGGGTCGCTGGGCCCTGTGCACGTGCTGGGGAGGTGCAAGGGACCATTTGGTGAGCCTCTGGGACCCCACGTGGGGTCGCTGGGTCCCGTTCGCGCGCTTGGGAGAGGCCAGGGACCATTTGGCAAGCCGCTGGGACCCCGATCGAAGTCACTGTGGCCTGTTCGCGCGCTTGGGAGTGCCAGGGACAGTTTGGCGAGCCGCTGGAACCCAACACGATGTCGCTGGGGCCCGTGCACGTGCTGGGGAGGTGCCAGGGACCATTTGGCGATCCACTGGGGCCCCGCATGGGGTCGCTGGGTCCTGTGCCCGTGTTGGTGAGGTGCCAGGGAGTATTCGGCGAGCGGCTGGGAACTGGCGCGACGTCACTGGGGCCCGTGCGATCGCTTGGGAGGTGCCAGGGACCATTTGCGAGCCGCTAGGACCCCACTTGAAGTCTCTGGGGCCCGTGCGCGTGCTGGGGAGGTGCCAGGGACCATCTGGCCAGCCAATCAGACCACGCGCGAAGTCACTGGGCCCCGTACGCATGCTGCGGAGGTGCCAGGGACCATTTGGTGAGCCTCTGGGACCCCACGTGGGGTCGCTGGGCCCTGTTCACGCGCTGGGGAGGGGCCAGGGAATATTTGGCAAGCCGCTGGGACCCCGATCGAAGTCACTGTGGCCCGTGCGCGTGCTGTGAATGTGCCAGGGACCATTTGGTGAGGCTCTGGGACCCCACGCGAAGTCGCAGGGGCACATGCGCGTGCTGGGGATGTGCCAGGGACTGTTTGGCGAACTCGCTGGGATCCCCTGTGCATGCTTGGGAGGGGCCAGGGACCATTTGGGAAGTGGCTGGGACCCTGCGGAAAGTCGCTGGGGCCCGTGTGAGCGCTGGGGATGTGCCAGGGACCATTTGCAAACCACTAGGACACCGCTTGAAGTCTCTGGGGCCAGTGCGCGTGCTGGGGAGGTGCCAGGGAACATTTGGCAAGCCTCTGGGACCCCGGGCGAAGTCGCTGGGCCCCGTGCTCACGCTTGGGATGGGCCAGGGACCATTTAGGAAGCCGCTGGAACCCCACGGAAAGTCGCTGGGGCCCTTGTGAGCGCTTGGGATGTGCCAGGGACCATTTGCAAGCCGCTAGGACACCGCTTGAAGTCGCTGGAGCCCGTGTACGTGCTGGGGAGGTGCCAGGGACCATTTGCGAGCTGCTAGGACCCCGCGCGTGGTTGCTGGACTCTGTGCGCGTGCTGGGTAGGAGCCAGGGACCATTTGGCGAGCCGCTGGGACGCCGCATGGGGTCGATGGGGCCTTTGCGCGTGCTGGTGAGGTGACAGGGACTATTCAATGAGCCGCTGGGACCTTGCGCGAGGTCGCTAGGCCCCGTGCGCACGATGGTGAGGTGTCAGGGACCTTTAGGCAGGCCGTTGGTACTCCACGCCTGGTCGTCTGGAGGTGCCAGGGACCATCTGGCCAGGCAATCGGACCATGCGCGGAGTCACTGGGCCCCGTACGCACGCTGCGGAGGTGCCAGGGACCTTTTGGCGAGCCGCTGGGACTCCATGCGGGGTCGCTGGGCCCTGTGCACGCGCTGGGGAGGTGCAAGGGACCATTTGGTGAGCCTCTGTGACCCCACGTGGGGTCGCTGGTTCCCATTCGCGCGCTTGGGAGGGGCCAGGGACCATTTGGCAAGCCGCTGGGACCCATATCGAAGTCACTGGGGCCGGTTCGCGCGCTTGGGAGGTGCCAGGGAAAGTTTGGCGAGCCGCTGGAACCCAACACGATGTCGCTGGGGCCCGTGCGCGTGCTGGGGAGGTGCCAGGGACCATTTGCGACCTACTAGGACCCCGTGCATGTTTGCTGGGCTCTGTGCGCGTGCTGTGTAGGAGCCAGGGACCATTTGGGAAGCCACTTGGACCCCGCGAAAAGTCGCTGGGGCCCTTGTGAGTGCTGGGGATGTGCTAGGGACCATTTGCGAGCCTCTAGGACACCACTTGAAGTCGCTGGGGACTGTGCGTGTGCTGGTGAGGTGCCAGGTACCATTTGCAAGCTGCTGGGACCCCGCGCGCGGTCTCTGTGGCTCGTGCACACGCTGGGGATGTGCCACGGACCATTTGTGAGCCGCTGGAGCCCCTGCGCTCACTGGGGAGGTGCCAGGGACCATTTGGCGAGCCGCTGGGACACCACGTTCTGTCGCTGGGGCCCCTGCGTGTGCTGGAGAGGTGCGAGGGATCGTTTGGCAAGCCACTTGGCCCATGCGCGAAGTCGCTGGGGTTCATGCATGCGCTGGGGAGGTTCCAAGGACCATTTGGTGTGATGCTGGGACCTCGCTCGGGGTTGCTGGGCCCCGTGCGCAAGCTGGTGAGGTGCCAGGTACAATTTGGTAAGCCACTTGGAGCACGCGCTGGGGTTCGTGCGTGTGCTGGGGAAGTGCCAGGGATCATTTGGTGTGACGCTCGAACACCGCACGGGGTCGCTGGGCCCCATGCGCACGCTGGGGAGGTGCCAGCGACCTTTTGGCGAGCCACTGGGACTCCACGCGGGTTCGCTGGGGCGCATGCCCGTGTTGGTGCCGTGCCAGGGACCATTTGGCGTTCCGCTGGGACTCAACACCTGGTCACTGAGATCCGTGCGCGCTCTGGGGATGTGCCAGGGACCATTTACGAGCTGCTGGGACTCCGCGTGAAGTCACTGGGGCCTGTGCGGGTGCTGGTGAGGTGGCAGGGACTATTCCACGATCCTCTGGGACGTTGCGCGAGGTTGCTTGATCACCTACGCTCGCTGGGGAGGTGCCAATGACCATTTGCCGAGCCGCTGGGATACCACGCGATGTCGCTGGGGCCCCTGCGCGTGCTGGTGAGGTGCCAGGGACAGTTTGGCAAGCCGCCTGGACCACGCGCGGGGTCGCTAGGCCCTGTGCGCACGCTGGTGCTGTGTCAGGGACCTTTAGGCAGGCCGCTGGGACTCCATGCCTGGTCGCCTGGAGGTGCCAGGGACCATCTGGCCAGCCAATGGGACCATGCGCGTGGTCTCTGGGGCCCGTGTGTGTGCTGGGGAGGTGCCTGGGATCATTTGGCGAGCCGGTGAGACCCTGCGCGAATTCGCCGGGGACCGTGCGCACGCTGGTGAGGTGCCAGGTACAATTTGGGAAGCCGCTTGGAGCACGAGCTGGGGTTCGTGCGTGTGCTGGGGAGGTGCCAGGGACCATTTGGTGTGACGCTCGAACACCGCGCTTGGTCGCTGGGCCCCATGCGCACGCTGGGGAGGTGCCAGTGACCTTTTGGCGAGCGGCTGGGACTCAACACCTGGTAGCTGAGATCCGTGCGCGCGCTGGGGATGTGCCATTGACCATTTACGAGCTGCTTGGACACCGCGTGAAGACACTGGGGCCTGTGCGGGCGCTGGGGATGTTCCAGGGACCTTTTGGCGAGCCGCTGGGACTCCACGCCTGGTCGCTGGGGCCTGTGCGGGCGCTGGGGATGTGTTAGGCACCGTTTGCGAGCCGCTGGGACCCCTCACGAAGTCGCTCTGGCCCATGCGTCCACTGGGGATGTGCCTGGGACCACTTGCGAGCTCCTAGGACCCCGCTTGAAGTCTCTGGGGTCCATGCGCGTGCTGGGGAGGTGCCAGGGACCATCTGGCCAGCCAATCGGACCACGCGTGGAGTCACTGTGTCCCGTACGCACGCTGCGGAGGTGCCAGGAACCTTTTGGCGAGCCGCTGGGACTCCACGTGGGATCGCTGGGCCCTGTGCACGCGCTGGGGAGGTGCAAGGGACCATTTGGTGAGCCTCTGGGACCCGCGTGGGTCGCTGGGTCCCGTTCGTGCGCTTGGGAGGTGCCAAGGACCATTTGGCGAGCCGCTGGAAGACACCACGGAATGTCGCAGGGACCCGTGCGCGTGCTGGGGAGGTGCCAGGGACCATTTGCGACCTACTAGGACCCCGCGCATCGTTGCTGGGCTCTGTGCGCGTGCTGTGTAGGAGCCAGGGACCATTTGGGAAGCTGCTGGGACCCCGCGGAAAGACGCTGGGGCCCTTGTGAGTGCTGTGTATGTGCTAGGGACCATTTGCGAGCCTATAGGACACCACTTGAAGTCGCTGGGGACTGTGCGTGTGCTGGTGAGGTGCCAGGTACCATTTGCAAGCCGCTGGGACCCCGAGCGCGGTCTCTGTGGCTCGTGCACATGCTGGGGATGTGCCAGGGACCATTTGCGAGCCGCTGGGACCCTGCGCGATGTCGCTGGAGCCCCTGCGCTCACTGGGGAGGTGCCAGGGACCATTTGGCGAGCCGCTGGGACTCCACGCGGGTTCGCTGGGGCGCATGCCCGTGTTGGTGCCGTGCCAGGGACCATTTGGCGATCCGCTGGGACTCAACACCTGGTCGCTGAGATCCGTGCGCGCGCTGGGGATGTGCCAGGGACCATTTGCGAGTTGCTAGGACCCCATGTGAATTCATTGAGGCCCGTGCGATCGCTTGGGAGGTGTCAGGGACCTTTAGGCAGGCCGCTGGTACTCCATGCCTGGTCGCCTGGAGGTGCCAGGGACCATCTGGCCAGCCAATCAGACCACGCGCGAAGTCACTGGGCCCCGTACGCACGCTGCGGAGGTGCCAGGGACCTTTTGGCGAGCTGCTGGGACTCCACGCGGGGTCGCTGGGCCCTGTGCACGCGCTGGGGAGGTGCAAGGGACATTTTGGCGAGCCGCTGGGATACCACGTGGGGTCGCTGGGGCTTGTTTTAGCACTGGGGAGGGGCCAGGGACCATTTGTTGAGCCGCTGGGAGCCCGAGTGGGGTCGCTGTGCCCCGTGCGTGTTCTGGGGATGTGCCAGGGACCGTTTGGCATCCTGCTGGGACACCTAACGGGGTCGCTTGGCCCAGTGCGCGTGCTGGGGTGGTGCCAGGGACTGTTTGCCGAGTGGCTGGGACCCAACACGATGTCGCTGGGGCCCGTGCGCGTGCTGGGGAGGTGCCAGGGACCATTTGGCGATCCACTGGGACCCCGCGCGAAGTCGCTGGTGCCCGTGCGCTTGCTGGGGAGGTGCCAGGGACCGCTTGGCATGCCGCTGGGGGCCTGAGCGGGGTCGCTGGGGCCCGTACGTGTGTCGGTGATGTGCCAGGGACGGTTTAGCGAGCTTTGGAACCCCGCGTGGGGTCGCTGGTACACGTGTGTGTGCTGTTGAGGTGCCAGGGACCATTTCGCAAGGCACCGGGATCCCGCGCGTTGTCGCTGGGCACGTTGAGCACGCTGTGGAAGTGCTAGGGACTATTTAGCGAGCCTCTTGGAACCTGCACGTGATCGCTGGGGCCCGTGCACGCGCTGGGGAGGTGCCAGGGACCATTTAGCGAGCCTCTGGGATACCACGCGTGGTCGCTGGGCCGAGTGTGTGCGCTGGGCAGGTACCATGGACAATTTGGGGAGCCTCTGGGACCCTGTGTGAGGTCGCTGGGGCACGTGTTTCTGGGGAGGGGGCAGGTACTATTTCACGAGCCGCTGGGACCCTGCTCGATGTAGCTGGGGCCAGTCCGTGCACTGGAGATTTCCCAGGGACCATTATGCGAGACTCTGAGTCACTGCGTGCGGTCGTTGGGCCTCATGCTCGCGCCTGAGAGGTGTCAGGTACCATTTGGCGAGCCGCTGGGAAACATCACGAAGTCGCCGTGGGCCGTGCCTGCACTAGGGATGTGCCAGGGATGTAATAGGGACCATATGTGAGCCGCTGGGTCCCCGCGCGTGGTCGCTGGGCCCACTGTGCGTGCTGGGGAGGTAGCAGGGACCATTGGGCGTGATGTTGGGACCCCGCGCGCGGGGGAGCAGGGGCCCCTGCGCGCGCTGGGGAGGTGCCAGGGATAATTTGGCGAGCTGCTGGGACCCCACACGATTAGCTCTGGCCTGTAAGCATGCTGCGGAGATGCCAGGGACCATTTGGCGAGCCGCTCGGACCCCGCTCAGGGTCTCTGGGGCCCGTGCGCTCACTGGGGAGGGGCCATGGACCATATGGTGAGCCGCTGGGACCCCGTGGGAAGTAGCTGGGGCCAATGCGCACGCTGGGGATGTCCCAGGGACCATATGCGAGCCGCTAGGTCCCCGCACTGGGTCGCTGGGCCCAGTGTGCGTGCTGGGGAGGTGCCAGGGACAGTTTGCAGAGCCGTTGGGAACCCCCGCGGGGTCGCGGTGCCCTGTTCGCATGCTGGGGAGGGGCCAGGGACCATTTGGCGAGCCGTTGGGACCACGGGCGAAGTCGCTGGGCCCCGTGCACGTGCTGCATAGGTGCCAGAGCCCGTTTGGTGTGCCGCTCGGATCGAGCTTGTGGTCGATGGGGCCCATGCGCATACTGGGGAGGTGCCAGGGACCATTTGACGAGCCACTTGGACCCCACGCGGGATCGCTGGGACCAGTGCGTGCACCGGGCAGGTACCAGGGACCATTTGGCGAGCCGCTGGGACCCTGATCGAAGTCGCTGGGGTCTTGCGCATGCTGGGGATGTGCCCGGGATCATTTGGCGAGTCTCTGCGACCCTGTGCGAAGTCGCTGGGGCACGTGTGATCTGGGGAGGGGGCATGTACCATTTAGCGAGCCACTTGGACCCCGCTCGGGGTTGATGTGGCCTGTGCGCACGTTGGGGAGGGGCCAGGGACCATTTGTGATCCGCTAGGACCCCACGCGTGGTTGCTGGGCCCTGTGCATGGTCTGGGTAAGAGCCAGGGACCATTATGGGATCTGCTGTGACCCCGCACGAGGTCACTGGTGCCTGTGCGAGTGCTGGTGAGGTGCCTGGGACCATTTGGAGAGCAGCTGGGACCCTGTGCGGGGTCGTTGTGCCCAGTGTGCGCGCTGGGGAGGAGCCAGGTACCATTTGGCGAGCTGCTGGGACACTGCACGAAGTCGCTGTGGCCCGTGCGCGTGCTGTGGATGTGCCAGGGACCATTTGGTGAGCCTCTGGGACACCACGTGCAGGGTCACTGGGCCCAATGCGCGTGATGGGGAGGTGCCAGGATCCATTTGGCAAGCCGCTGGGACCTGCGCGGGGTCGCTGGGACCCGTGCGCACGCTGGGGCGGGGCCAGGGACCATTTAGCGTGCCGTATGGACCCTACGTTAGGTCGCTGGGCCCCATGCGTGTGCTGGTGAGGTGCCAGGGACCATGTGCCGAGATACTGGGACCCCGCGCGCATGCTGGGGAGGGGCAAGGGAGCATTTGCGAGCCGCTTGGACCCCATGCGGGGTCGCAGGGCCCCGTACTTGAGCAGGGGTGGTGACAGGTACCATTTGGCGAGCCATTGGGAACCCTTGCAAAGTTGCTGGGGCCCGTGCCCACTCTTGAGATGTACCAGGGACCATTTGCGAGCTGCTGGGACCATGCTCGTGGTTCCTGGGCCCTGTGCGTGCGCTGGGTAGGAGCCAGGGACCATTTGGCGAGCCGCTGGAACCCCGCGCGGGGTTCGCGGGGTCGCGGGGTCGCGGGGTCGCGGGGTCGCGGGGTCGCCGGGTGCAGTGGGGAGTGGACAGGGTTCATTTGGAAAGCTGCTGGGACCCAGCGCAAAGTTGCTGGGGCCCGTGCGTGCACTGGAGATGTGCCAGGGACCATTTGCGAGGTGCTTCGTCCCTGCGCGCAGTTGTTGGGCCCTGTGCGCGACTTGGGAAGGAGCCAGGCACCATTTGACGAGCCACTTGGACCCCGTGGGGGATCGCTGGGACCAATGCGTGCGCTGGGCAGGTACCAGTGACCATTTGGCGAGCTGCTGGGAACCCGCGCGAAGTTGCTGGGGCTCGTGCGTGCGCTGGGGAGGAGCCAGGCACCATTTGACGAGCCACTTGGACCCTACGTGGGATCGCTGAGACCACTGCGTGCACTGGGCAGGTACCAGGGACCATTTGGCAAGCCGCTGGGACCCTGCTTGAAGTCGCTGGGGCCCTTGCGCGTGCTGGGATTGTGCCAGGGACAATTTGGCGAGCCTATGGGACCCTGTGCGAGGTCGCTGGGGCACGTGTGATCTGGGGAGGGGGCAGGTACTATTTCATGAGCCGATGGGACCCCGCTCGAAGTCTCTGGGGCCAGTCCGTGCACTGGGGATTTCTCAGGGACCATTATGCGAGACTCTGGGTCACTGCGTGAGGTCGCTGGGCCTCATGCTCGCGCCTGAGATGTTTCAGGTACCATTTGGCGAGTCGCTGGGAAACATCACAAAGTCGCTGTGGCCCGTGCCTGCACTAGGGATGTGCCAGGGACCATTTACGAGTCTCTGGGACAATGTGCGAGGTCACTGGGCCCAGTGCGTGTGCTTGGGAGATACCAGGGACCATTTGGCGAGACGCTGGGTACCCACTCAGGGTCGCTGGGACCCATGCGCCTGCTGGGGAGGTGCTGGGGACCATTTGTCGAGACGGTGGGACCCCTCGCAAAGTTGCTGGGGCCCGTGCCTGCGCTGGGGACGGTCAAGGGACTATTTAGCGAGCCGCTGGGACCCCGCTCGGGGTTGATGTGGCCTGTGCGCGTGCTGGTAAGGTGCCAGGGACCATTTGGCGAGCTGCCCGGAACCCGCGCGGAGTCGCTGGGCCCAGTGCGCGCGTAGGGGAGGGGCCAGGGACCATTTGTGATCCGCTGGGACCCCGCGCATAGTTGCTGGGCCCTGTGCATGCTCTGGGTAAGAGCCAGCGACCATTTGGGGAGCCGCTGGGACCCCGCACAAGGTCGCTGGTGCCTGTGCGAGTGCTTGTGAGGTTCCTGGGACCATTTGGAGAACAGCTGGGACCCTGCACGAAGTCGCTGTGGCCCGTGCGCATGCTGGGGGCGTGCCAGTGACCATATGGCGAGCAGCTGGAACACCGCGCTTTTTTGCTTGGCCGTGTACGTACGCTGGGTAGTGGCCAGGGACCATTTGGTGAGCCGCTGGAACCCCGCGCAAAGTCGCTGGGGCCCGTGCGTGCACTGGAGATGTGCCAGGGACCATTTGCGAGGTGCTGGGACCCTGCGCGCGGTTGCTGGGCCCTGTGCGCGCGATGGGGAGGAGCCAGGCACCATTTGACGAGCCACTGTGACCCCGTGCGGGATCGCTGGGACCAGTGCGTGCACTGGGCAGGTATCAGGGACCATTTGGCGAGCCGCTGGGATCCTGCTCGAAGTCGCTGTTGAGATACTAGGGACGATTTGGTGAGCAGCTGGGACACGACGTGGGGTCGCTGGGCCTCATGCGCACGCCTGAGACGTGTCAGGTACCATTTGGCTAGCCGCTGGGAACCCTCGCGAAGTTGCTGGGGCCCGTGCCTGCGCTGGGGATAGGACAGGGACCATGTGCGAGCCTCTTGAACACTGCGCGAGATCGCTGGGGCAAGTTCGTGCGCTTGGGAGGTACCAGGGACCATTTGACGAGACGCTGGGTCCCCACTCGGGGTCGCTGGGCACTATGAGTGCGCTGGAGAGGTGCCCTGGACAATTTGGCGAGCAGCTGGGACCCCGCGCGGGATCGCTGGTCCGCATGCGTGCGCTGAGTGGCCAGGGACCATTTGGCAAGCCACTGGGTAACCGCGTTGGGTCTCTGGGCCTGGTGTGTGTGCTCGTGATGTGCTAGGGACCTTTAGGGGAGCCCTGGGACTCTACGCCTGGTAACTGGGGCCCATGCGCGTGCTGGGGAGGTGCCAAGGACCATTTGGAGAGCCGCTGGCACCTCGTGCAGTGTCGCTGGGCCACGTGCGATCGCTGGGGAGGTGACATGGACCATTCGGCGAGCCACTGGGACCCCGTGCGGGGTCGCTGGGTCCCATGCCCGTGCTGGGGATGAGCCAGGTACCATTTGGCGAGACGCTGGTACCCCTCGCACAGTTGCAGGGGCCCGTGCCCGCGCTGGGGAGGGTCAAGGGATTATTTAGCGAGCCGCTGGGACCCCTCTCGGGGTTGATGTGGCCAGTGCGCGCACCGGGGATGTGCCAGGCACCATTTGACGAGCCATTTGGACACCACGTGGGATCGCTGGGACCAGTGCGTGCACTGGGCAGGTACCAGCGACCATTTGGCGAGCCGCTGGGACCCTGCTCGAAGTCGCTGGGGCCCTTGCGCTTGCTGGGGATGTGCCAGGGACAATTTGGCGAGCCTCTGGGACCCTGCGCGAGGTCGCTGGGGCACGTGTGATCTGGGGAGAGGGCGGGTACTATTTCACGAGCTGCTGGGACCCCGCTCGAAGTCGCTGGGGCAAGTCCGTGCACTGGGGATTTCCCAGGGACCATTATGCGAGACTCTGGGTCACTGCATGAGGTCGCTGGGCCTCATGCTCGCGCCTGAGAGGTGTCAGGTACCATTTGGCGCCAGTCCGTGCACTGGGGATTTCCCAGGGACCATTATGCGAGACTCTGAGTCACTGCGTGAGGTCGTTGGGCCTCATGCTCGCGCCTGAGAGGTGTCAGGTACCATTTGGCGAGCCGCTGGGAAACATCACGAAGTCGCTGTGGGCCGTGCCTGCACTAGGGATGTGCCAGGGATGTAATAGGGACCATATGCGAGCCGCTGGGTCCCCGCGCGTGGTCGCTGGGCCCAGTGTGCGTGCTGGGGAGGTGCCAGGGACAGTTTGCAGAGCCGCTGGGAACCCCCGCGGGGTCGCGGTGCCCTGTTCGCATGCTGTGGAGGGGCCAGGGACCATTTGGCGAGCCGTTGGGACCACGGGCGAAGTCGCTGGGCCCCGTGCACGTGCTGCATAGGTGCCAGAGCCCGTTTGGTGTGCCGCTCGGATCGAGCTTGTAGTCGATGGGGCCCGTGCGCATACTGGGGAGGTGCCAGGGACCATTTGGCGAGCTGCTCGGACCCCACGGAGGGTCTCTGGGGCCCGTGCACGTGCTGGGGAGGGGCCAGGGAACATTTGGCGAGCCGCTTGGACCCCGCGCTGGGTCGCTGGGCCCCGTACGTGTGGTGGGGAGGTGCCAGGGACCATTCAGTGAGCCACTCGGACCCTGTGCGGGGTCCGTGGGGCCCGTGCGCATGCTGGGGAGGGGCCATGGACCATATGGCAAGCTGCTGGGACCCCGTGCGAAGTTGCTGTGGCCCATGCGCGTGCTGGGGATGTCCCAGGGACCATATGTGAGCCGCTGTGTCCCCGTGCGGGGTCGCTGGGCCCCGTGCGCATGTTGGAGATGTGCCAGGGACAGTTTGGCGAGCCGTTGGGATCCAGCGCGGGGGTGCTACGGCCCCTGCGCTTGCTGGGGAGGTGCCAGGGACCATTTGGCGAGCCGCTCGGATCCCGCGTAGGGTCTCTGTGGCCTGTGCTTCCGCTGGGCATGTGCCAGGGACCATTTAGGGATCCGCAGGTACCCCGCACTGGATCGCTGGGGCCCGTGTGCGTGGTGCGGAGGCACCAGGGACCTTTTGGCGGGCCACCCGGAACCCACGCAGGGTCACTGGGACCCATGCGTGCGCTGGGGGAGGGGCCAGGGACCATTTGGTGAGCTGTTGGGATCTGGCGCAGGGATGCTGCTGCCCCTGCGCTTGCTGCGGAGGTGCCAGGGACCATTTGCGAGCCGTGCGGGGTTGCTGGGCCCACTGCGCGTGCTGGGGAGGTTGCAGGGATCGTTTGGCGACTCGCTGGGACCTGACGCGGGGTTGCTAGGCCCCGTGCACATGCTGGGGAGGTGCCAGGGACAGTTTGGCGTGCCGCTGGGACCCCGCGTTGGGTCACTGGGGCCCATGCGTGCACTGGGGGAGGGGCCAGGGACCGTTTGGCGAGCCGCCTCGACCCTGCCGGAGGTTGCTGGGGCCCGTGCGCGTGCTGGGGAGGTGCCAGTGACCGTTTTGTGAGCCGCTGGGACCCCGTGCAGGGTTGCTGGGCCCCGTGCATGTGCTGGGGAGGTGCCAGGGACCATTCAGTGAGCCGCTCGGACCCTGCGTGGGGTCTGTGGGGCCCGTGCGAGCGCTGGGGAGGTGCCAGGGATCATTTGGCGAGCCGCTGGGATCCTGTGAGTGGTCTCTGGGGCCCGTGCGCTCGCTGGGAAGGGGCCATGGACGATATGGCGAGCCGCTGGGTCCCCGCGCGGGGTCGCTGGGCCCACTCTGCGTGCTAAGTTAGCAGGGATCACGCGCAACTGGGACCATGCTTGTGGTTGCTGGGCCCTGTGCGCACGCTGGGTAGGAGCCAGGGACCATTTGGCGAGCCGCTGGGACCTCGCGCGGGATCGCTGGGCCGTGTGCGTGCGCTGGGGAGTGGCCAGGGACCATTTGGCAAACCACTGGGACACTGCGTTGGGTCTCTGGGCGTCGTGCGTGTGCTCGTGATGTGCTAGGGACCTTTTGGGGAGCCCTGGGACTCTACGCCTGGTAACTGGGGCCCATGCGCGTGCTGGGGAGGTGACAAGGACCATTTGGAGAGCCACAGGAACCTCGTGCAGTGTCGCTGGGCCCTGTGCGCTCGTTGGGGAGGTGACATGGACCATTCGGCGAGCCACTGGGACCCCGTGCGGGGTCGCTGGGTCCCATGCCCGCGCTGGGGATGAGCCAGGTACCATTTGGCGAGACGCTGGGACCCCTCGCAAAGTTGCAGGGGCCCGTGCCCGCGCTGGGGAGGGTCAAGGGATTATTTAGCAAGCCGCTGGGACCCCTCTCGGGGTTGATGTGGCCAGTGAGCGCGCTGGGGATGTGCCAGGGTCCATTTGGCAAGCTGCTGGGAACCCCGCGTGAAGTTGCTGGGGCTCGTGCGCGCGCTGGGGAGGAGCCAGGCACCATTTGACGAGCCACTTGGACCCCACGTGAGATCGCTGGGACCAGTGCGTGCACTGGGCAGGTACCAGGGACCATTTGGCGAGCCGCTGGGACCCTGCTCGCAGTCGCTGGGGCCCTTGCGCGTGCTGGGGATGTGCCAGGGACAATTTGGCGAGCCTCTGGGACCCTGCGCGAGGTCGCTGGGGCACATGTGATCTTGGGAGGGGGCAGGTACTATTTCACGAGCCACTGGGACCCCGCTCGAAGTCGCTGGGGCTAGTCCGTGCACTGGGGATTTCCCAGGTACCATTATGCAAGACTCTGGGTCACTGCGTCAGGTCGCTGGGCCTCATGCTCGCGCCTGAGAGGTGTCAGGTACCATTTGGCGAGCCGCTGTGACCCCGCGCAGGATCGCTGGGCCGCCTGCATGCGCTGGGGAGTGGCCAGGGACCATTTGGCAAGCCACTGGGACACCGCGTTGGGTCTCTGGGCCTCGTGTGTGTGCTTGTGATGTGCTAGGGACCTTTAGGGGAGCCCTGGGACTCTACGCCTGGTAACTGGGGCCCATGCGCGCGCTGGGGAGGTGCCAAGGACCATTTGGAGAGCCGCTGGAACCTCGCGCAGTGTCGCTGGGCCCCGTGCACTCGCTGGGGAGGTGACATGGACCATTCGGCGAGCCACTGGGACCCCGTGCGGGGTCGCTGGGCCCTGTGCGCTCGTTGGGGAGGTGACATGGACCATTCGGCGAGCCACTGGGACCCCGTGCGGGGTCGCTGGGTCCCATGCCCGCGCTGGGGATGAGCCAGGTACCATTTGGCGAGACGCTGGGACCCCTCGCAAAGTTGCAGGGGCCCGTGCCCGCGCTGGGGAGGGTCAAGGGATTATTTAGCAAGCCGCTGGGACCCCTCTCGGGGTTGATGTGGCCAGTGAGCGCGCTGGGGATGTGCCAGGGTCCATTTGGCAAGCTGCTGGGAACCCCGCGTGAAGTTGCTGGGGCTCGTGCGCGCGCTGGGGAGGAGCCAGGCACCATTTGACGAGCCACTTGGACCCCACGTGAGATCGCTGGGACCAGTGCGTGCACTGGGCAGGTACCAGGGACCATTTGGCGAGCCGCTGGGACCCTGCTCGCAGTCGCTGGGGCCCTTGCGCGTGCTGGGGATGTGCCAGGGACAATTTGGCGAGCCTCTGGGACCCTGCGCGAGGTCGCTGGGGCACATGTGATCTTGGGAGGGGGCAGGTACTATTTCACGAGCCACTGGGACCCCGCTCGAAGTCGCTGGGGCTAGTCCGTGCACTGGGGATTTCCCAGGTACCATTATGCAAGACTCTGGGTCACTGCGTCAGGTCGCTGGGCCTCATGCTCGCGCCTGAGAGGTGTCAGGTACCATTTGGCGAGCCGCTGTGACCCCGCGCAGGATCGCTGGGCCGCCTGCATGCGCTGGGGAGTGGCCAGGGACCATTTGGCAAGCCACTGGGACACCGCGTTGGGTCTCTGGGCCTCGTGTGTGTGCTTGTGATGTGCTAGGGACCTTTAGGGGAGCCCTGGGACTCTACGCCTGGTAACTGGGGCCCATGCGCGCGCTGGGGAGGTGCCAAGGACCATTTGGAGAGCCGCTGGAACCTCGCGCAGTGTCGCTGGGCCCCGTGCACTCGCTGGGGAGGTGACATGGACCATTCGGCGAGCCACTGGGACCCCGTGCGGGGTCGCTGGGTCCCATGCGCGTGCTGGGGAGGGGCAAGGGAGCATTTGCGAGCCGCTTGGACCCCATGCGGGGTCGCAGGTCCCCGTACTTGTGCAGGGGCGGTGCCAGGTACCATTTGGCGAGCCACTGGGAATCCTTGCGAAGTTGCTGGCGCCCGGGCCCACTCTTGAGATGTGCCAGGGACCATTTGCGAGCTGCTGGGACCATGCTCGTGGTTGCTGGGCCCTGTGCGCGTGCTGGGTAGGAGCCAGGGACCATTTGGCGAGCCTCTGGGACCCCGCGCGGTGTCGCTGGGCCCCGTGCGCCAGCTGGGGAGGTGACATGGACCATTCGGCGAGCCACTGGGACCCCGTGCGGGGTCGCTGGGTCCCATGCCCTCGCTGGGGATGAGCCAGGTACCATTTGGCGAGCCGCTGGAACCCCGCGTGGGGTCGTGGGGTGGCTGGGCCCTGTGCATGCACTGGGGAGTGGCCAGGGTTCATTTGGAAAGCTGCTGGGACCCCGCGCGAAGTTGCTGGGGCTCTTGCGCGCACTGGGAATGTGCTAGTGACTATTTGCGAGATGCTGGGACCCCGCACAAAGTTGCTGGGGCCCGTGCGTGCACTGGAGATGTGCTAGGGACCATTTGCGAGGTGCTGGGACCCCGCGCGCGGTTGCTGGGCCCTGTGCGCGCGCTGGGGAGGAGCCAGGCACCATTTGACGAGCCACTGTGACCCCGTGTTGGGTCTTTGAGCCCCATGCGTGCGCTGGGGAGGAGCCAGGCACCATTTGTCGAGCCACTTGGACCCCACGCGGGATCGCTGGGACCAGTGCATGCACCGGGCAGGTACCAGGGACCATTTGGCGAGCCGCTGGGACCCTGCTCGAAGTCGCTGGGGCCTTGTGCATGCTGGGGATGTGCTCGGGATCATTTGGCGAGCCTCAGTCGTTGTGCCCAGTGTGCGCGTGCTGGTGAGGAGCCAGGTACCATTTGGCGAGCTGCTGGGACCCCGCTCGAAGTCGCTGGGTCCAGTCCGTGCACTGGGGATTTCCCAGGGACCATTTTGCGAGACTCTGGGTCACTGCGTGAGGTCGCTGGGCCTCATGCTCGCGCCTGAGAGGTGTCAGGTACCATTTGGCGAGCCGCTGGGAAACATCACGAAGTCGCTGGGGCCCGTGCCTGCACTAGGGATGTGCCAGGGATGTAATAGGGACCATATGCGAGCCGCTGGGTCCCCGCGCGTGGTCGCTGGGCCCACTGTGCGTGCTGGGGAGGTAGCAGGGACCATTGGGCGAGATGTTGGGACCCCACGCGCGGGGGTGCAGGGGCCCCTGCGCGTGCTGGGGAGGTGCCAGGGACCATTTGGCGAGCCGCTGGGACCCCACATGATTAGCTCTGGCCTGTAAGCGTGCTGCGGAGATGCCAGGGACCATTTGGCGAGCCGCTCGTTCCCCGTGCGAAGTTGCTGGGGCCAATGCGCACGCTGGGGATGTCCCAGGGACCATATGCGAGCCGCTAGGTCCCCGCGCTGGGTCGCTGGGCCCACTGTTCGTGCTGGGGAGGTAGCAGGGATCACGTGCCACTGTGACCCTGCCCGGGGTTGCTGGCGCCCTTGCGCATGCTAGGTAGGTGCCAGGGACCGTTTCCAGAGCCGCTGGGAACCCCCGCGGGATCGTGGTGCCCTGTTCGCATGCTGGGGAGGGGCCAGGGACCATTTGGCGAGCCGTTGGGACCACGGGCGAAGTCGCTGGGGCCCGTGCACGTGCTGGGGAGGGGCCAGGGAACATTTGGCGAGCCGCTTGGACCCCGCGCTGGGTCGCTGGGCCCCGTACGTGTGGTGGGGAGGTGCCAGGGACCATTCAGTGAGCCACTCGGACCCTGCGCGGGGTCTGTGGGGCCCGGGCGCATGCTGGGGAGTGGCCATGGACCATATGGTGAGCTGCTGGGACCCCGTGCGAAGTTGCTGTTGCCCATGCGCGTGCTGGGGATGTCCCAGGGACCATATGTGAGCCGCTGTGTCCCCGTGCGGGGTCGATGGGCCCCGTACGCATGCTGGGGAGGTGACAGGGACAGTTTGGCGAGTCGTTGGGATCCAGCGTGGGGGTGCTACGGCCCCTGCGCTTGCTGGGGAGGTGCCAGGGACCATTTGGCGAGCCGCTCGGATCCCGCGTAGGGTCTCTGTGGCCTGTGCTTCCGCTGGGCATGTGCCAGGGACCATTTAGGGATCCGCAGGTACCCCGCACTGGATCGCTGGGGCCCGTGTGCGTGGTGCGGAGGCACCAGGGACCTTTTGGCGGGCCACCCGGAACCCGCGCGGGGTCACTGGGGCCCATGCGTGCGCTGGGGGAGGGGCCAGGGACCATTTGGTGAGCTGTTGGGATCCGGCGCAGGGATGCTGCTGCCCCTGCGCTTGCTGCGGAGGTGCCAAGGACCATTTGCGAGCCGTGCGGGGTTGCTGGGCCCACTGCGCCCGCTGGGGAGGTTGCAGGGATCGTTTGGCGACTCGCTGGGACCTGTGCGCATGCTCAGGATGTGCCAGGGACCATTTGGCGAGCAGTTGGGATCCCGCGCGGAGGTGCTGCGGCCCCTGCGCTTGCTGGGGAGTGGCCAGGGTCCATTTGGTGAGCCGCTCCAACCAGACGCGGGGTCTCTGGGCCCCGTGCGCTCGCTGGGGAAGAGCCAGCCACCATTTGACGAGCCACTTGGACCCCACGCGGGAACGCTGGGACCAGTGCGTGCACTGGGCAGGTACAAGGGACCATTTAGCAAGCCGCTGGGACCCTGCTCGAAGTCGCTGGGGCCCTTGCGCGTGCTGGGAACCCTTGCGAAGTTGCTGGCACCCGTGCCCACTCTTGAGATGTACCAGGGACCATTTGCGAGCTGCTGGGACCATGCTCGTGGTTGCTGGGCCCTGTGCGCGCGATGGGTAGGAGCCAGGGACCATTTGGCGAGCCGCTGGGACCCCGCGCGGGATCGCTCGGCCCTGTGCGTGTGCTGGGGAGTCGGCAGGGTCCATTTGGTGAGCCGCTCCGACCAGACGCGGGGTCTCTGGGGCCGGTGCGCGCGGTGGGAGGTGCCAGTGATCATTTGGCGAGCCGGTGGGACCCCGCATGGGATCGCTGGGCCACGTGCGTGCGCTGGGGAGTGGCCAGCCACTATTTGCAAGATGCTGGGAACCCGCGAGCAGTTGTTGGGCCCAATGCGCGAGATGGGGAGGTGCCAGGATCCATTTGGCAAGCCGCTGGGACCTGTGCGGGGTCGCTGGGACCCGTGCGCACGCTGGGGCGGGGCCAGGGACCATTTAGCGTGCCGTAGGGACCCTACGTGAGGTTGCTGGGCCCCATGCGTTTGCTGGTGAGGTGCCAGGGACCATGTGCCGAGCTACTGGGACCCCGCGCGCGCGCCGGGGAGGGACAAGGGAGCATTTGCGATTCGCTTGGACCCCATGCGGGGTCACAGGGCCCCATACTTGTACAGGGGCGGTGCCAGGTACCATTTGGCGAGCCATTGGGAACCCTTGCGAAGTTGCTGGGGCCCGTGCCCACTCTTGAGATGTACCAGGGACCATTTGCGAGCTGCTGGGACCATGCTCGTGGTTCCTGGGCCCTGTGCGTGCGCTGGGTAGGAGCCAGGGACCATTTGGCGAGCCGGTGGAACCCCGTGCGGGGTCGCGGGGTCGCTAGGCCCTGTGCGTGTGCTGGGGAGTGGCCAGGGTCCATTTGGTGAGCCGCTCCAACCAGACGCGGGGTCTCTGGGCCCCGTGTGCTCGCTGGGGAAGAGCCAGCCACCATTTGACGAGCCACTTGGACCCCACACGGGATCGCTGGGACCAGTGCGTGCACTGGGCAGGTACAAGGGACCATTTAGCGAGCCGCTGGGACCCTGCTCGAAGTCGCTGGGGCCCTTGCGCGTGCTGGGGATGTTCCAGGGACAATTTGGCTAGCCGCTGGGAACACTTGCGAAGTTGTTGGCACCCGTGCCCACTCTTGAAATGTACCAGGGACCATTTGCGAGCTGCTGGGACCATGCTCGTGGTTGCTGGGCCCTGTGCGCGCGATGGGTAGGAGCCAGGGACCATTTGGCGAGCCGCTGGGACCCTGCTCGAAGTCGCTGGGGCCCTTGAGCTTGCTGGGGATGTGCCAGGGACATTTTGGCTAGCCGCTGGGAACACTTGCGAAGTTGTTGGCACCCGTGCCCACTCTTGAAATGTACCAGGGACCATTTGCGAGCTGCTGGGACCAAGCTCGTGGTTGCTGGGCCCTGTGCGCGCGATGGGTAGGAGCCAGGGACCATTTGGCGAGCCTCTGGGAACCCACGCGGGGTCGCGGGGTCGCTGGGCCTTGTGCGTGCAGTGGGGAGTGGACAGGGTTCATTTGGAAAGCTGCTGGGACCCAGCGCGAAGTTGCTTGAGCCTGTGCGAGTGCTGGGGATGTGGCAGGGATCATTTGGCAAGCCTCTGGGACACCACGCAAGGTCACTGGGCCCAGTGAGTGCACTGGAGATGTGCCAGGGACCATTTGCGAGTTGCTGGGACCCCGCGCGCAGTTGTTGGGCCCTGTGCGCGACTTGGGGAGGATCCAGGCACCATTTGACGAGACACTTGGACCCCGTGGGGGATCGCTGGGACCAATGTGTGCGCTGGGCAGGTACCAGTGACCATTTGGCGAGCTGCTGGGAACCCGCTCGAAGTCGCTGGAGCCTGTGCGAGTGCTGGGGATGTGGCAGGGATCATTTGGCAAGCCTCTGGGACACCACGCAAGGTCACTGGGCCCAATGAGTGCTTTTGGGAGGTACCAGGGACCATTTGCAGAACCGCTAGGACCACGTGCGGGGTCGGTGGGCCCAATGCGCGCATTGGGGAGGGGCCAGGGACCATTCGGCGAGCCTCTGGGACCCCGCGCGGGGTCGCTGGACCCAATGCGCGCGCAGGGGAGGAGCCAGGTACCATTTGGCGAGCTGCTGGGACCCTGCACGAAGTCGCTGTGGCCCGTGCGCGTGCTGTGGATGTGCCAGGGACCATTTGGCGAGCCGCTGAAACCCCGCGCTTTTTCGCTTGGCCGCGTGCGTGCGCTGGGGAGTGGCCAGGGACCATTTGGTGAGCCGCTGGAATCCCGCGTGGGGTCGCGGAGTCGCTGGGCCCTGTGCGTGAGCTGGGGAGTGGCCAGGGTTCATTTGGAAATCTGCTGGGACCCCGCGCGAAGTTGCTGGGGCTCTGGCGCGCACTGGGGATGTGCTAGTGACTATTTGCGAGATGCTGGGACCCCGCGAAAAGTTGCTGGGGCTCGTGCGTGCACTGGAGATGTGCCAGGGACCATTTTCGAGGTGCTGGGACCCCGCGCGCGGTTGCTAGGCCCTGTGCATGCGCTTGGGAGGAGCCAGGCACCAATTGACGAGCCACTATGACCCTGTGTTGGGTATCTAAGCCCCATGCGTGCGCTGGGGAGGAGCCAGGCACCATTTGACGAGCCACTTGGACCCCACACGGGATCGCTGGGACCAGTGCGTGCACTGGGCAGGTACCAGGGACCATTTGGCGAGCCGCTGGGACCCTGCTCGAAGTCGCTGGGGCCTTGCGCATGCTGGGGATGTGCCCAGGATCATTTGGCGAGCCTCTGCGACCCTGTGCGAGGTCGCTGGGGCACGTGTGATCTGGGGAGGGGGCAGGTACCATTTAGCGAGCCGCTGGGACCCCGCTCGGGGTTGATGTGGCCTGTGCGCACGTTTGGGAGGGGCCAGGGACCATTTGTGATCCGCTGGGACCCCGCGCGTGGTTGCTGGGCCCTGTGCATGGTCAGGGTAAGAGCCAGGGACCATTCTGGGATCCGCTGTGACCCCGCACGAGGTCGCTGATGCCTGTGCGAGTGCTGCTGAGGTGCCTGGGACCATTTGGAGAGCAGCTAGCACCCCGCGCGCGCGCTGGGGAGGGGCAAGGGAGCATTTGTGAGCCGCTTGGACCCCATGCGTGGTCGCAGGGCCCCATACTTGTGCAGGGGCGGTGCCAGGTACCATTTGTCAAGCCATTGGGAACCCTTGCGAAGTTGCTGGCGCCCGTGCCCACTCTTGAGATGTACAAAGGACCATTTGTGAGCTGCTGGGACCATGCTCGTGGTTCCTGGGCCCAATGCGCGCACTGGGGAGGTGCCAAGGACCATTTGGAGAGCCGCTGGAACCTCGCGCAGTGTCGCTGGGCCACGTGCGTGCGCTGGGGAGTGGCCAGGGACCATTTGGCGAGCCACTGGGACCCCGCGTTGTGTCTCTGGGCCCCATGCGTGTGCTGCGGAGGTGCCAGGGACCATTTGGCGAGCCGCTGGAAGCCCGTGCGGGGTCGCGGGGTCGCTGGGCCCTGTGCGTGTGCTGGGGAGTTGCCAGGGTCCATTTGGTGAGCCGCTCCGACCAGACGCGGGGTCACTGGGGCCGGTGCGCGCGGTGGGAGGTGCTAGGGATCATTTGGCGAGCCGCAGGGACCCCTGCTCGGGGACATTGGGTTCCGTGCGTTCGCTGGGGAAGAGCCAACCACCATTTGACGAGCCACTTGGACCCCAAGCGGGATCGCTGGGACCAGTGCGTGCACTGGGCAGGTACCAGGGACCATTTGGCGAGCCGCTGAGACACTGCTCGAAGTCACTGGGGCCCTTGAGCGTGCTGGGGATGTGCCAGGGACCATTTGGCGAGCCTCTGGGACCCCGCGCGGGGTCGCGGGGTCGCTGGGCCTTGTGCTTGCAGTGGGGAGTGGACAGGGTTAATTTGGAAAGCTGTTGGGACCCAGCACGAAGTTGCTGGGGCTCGTGCACACACTGGGGATGTGCCAGTGACTATTTGCGAGATGCTGGGACCCCGCGAAAAGTCGCTGGGGACCGTACGTGCACTGGAGATGTGCCAGGGACCATTTGCGAGGTGCTGGGACCCCGCGTGCGGTTGCTGGGCCCTGTGCGTGCGCTGGGGAGGAGCAAAGGCACCATTTGACGAGCCACTTGGACCCCACGCGGGATCGCTGGGACCAGTGCGTGCACCGGGCAGGTACCAGGGACCATTTGGCGAGCCGCTGGGACCCTGCTCGAAGTCGCTGGGGTCTTGCGCATGCTGGGGATGTGCCCGGGATCATTTGGCGAGCCTCTGCGACCCTGTGCGAGGTCGCTGGGGCACGTGTGATCTGGGGAGGGGGCATGTACCATTTAGCGAGCCGCTGGGACCCCGCTCGGGGTTGATGTGGCCTGCGCGCACGTTGGGGAGGGGCCAGGGACCATTTGTGATCCGCGGGGACCCCGCGCGTGGTTGCTGGGCCCTGTGCATGGTCTGGGTAAGAGCCAGGGACCATTCTGGGATCCGCTGTGACCCCGCACGAGGTCGCTGGTGCCTGTGCGAGTGCTGGTGAGGTGCCTGGGACCATTTGGAGAGCAGCTGGGACCCTGTGCGGGGTCGCTGTGCCCAGTGTGCGCGCAGGGGAGGAGCCAGGTACCATTTGGCGAGCTGCTGGGACCCTGCACGAAGTCGCTGTGGCCCATGAGCGTGCTGTGGAGTTGCCAGGGACCATATGGTGAGCCGCTGGAACCCCGTGCTTTTTCGCTTGGCCGCGTGTGTGCACTGGGGAGTGGCCAGGTACCATTTGGTGAGCCGCTGGAATCCCGCGTGGGGTCGCGGGGTAGCTGGGCCCTGTGTGTGAGCTGGGGAGTGGCCAGGGTTCATTTGGAAAGCTGCTGGGACCCCGCGCGAAGTTGCTGGGGCTCTGCCGCGCACTGGGGATGTGCTAGTGACTATTTGCGAGATGCTGGGACCCCGCGAAAAGTTGCTGGGGCCCGTGCGTGCACTGGAGATGTGCCAGGGACCATTTGCGAGGTGCTGGGACCCTGCTCGAAGTCGCTGGGGCCCTTGAGTGTGCTGGGGATGTGCCAGGGACCATTTGGCGAGCCTCTGTGACCTTGCGCGGGGTCGCGGGGTCGCTGGGCCTTGTGCGTGCAGTGGGGAGTGGACAGGGTTCATTTGGAAAGCTGCTGGGACCCCGCGTGAAGTTGCTGGGGCTCTGGTGCGCACTGGGGATGTGCTAGTGACTATTTGCGAGATGCTGGGACCCCGCGAAAAGTTGCTGGGGCCCGTGCGTGCACTGGAGATGTGTCAGGGACCATTTGACGAGCCACTGTACCCCTGTGTTGGGTCTCTGAGCCCCATGCGTGCGCTGGGGAGTAGCCCGGCACCATTTGACGAGCCACTTGGACCCCACACGGGATCGCTGGGACCAGTGCGTGCACCGGGCAGGTACCAGGGACCATTTGGCGAGCCGCTGGGACCCTGCTCGATGTCGCTGGGGCCTGTGAGCACGTTGGGGAGGGGCCAGGGACCATTTGTGATCCGCTGGGACCCCGCGCGTGGTTGCTGGGCCCTGTGCATGGTCTGGGTAAGAGCCAGGCACCATTCTGGGATCCGCTGTGACCCCGCACGCGGTCGCTGGTGCCTGTGCGAGTGCTGGTGAGGTGCCTGGGACCATTTATTGAGCAGCTGGGACCCTGTGCGGGGTCGTTCTGCCCAGTGTGCAAGCTGGGGAGGAGCAAGATACCATTTGGCGAGCTGCTGGGACACTGCACGAAGTCGCTGTGGCCCGTGCGCGTGCTGTGGATGTGCCAGGGACCATTTGGTGAGCCTCTGGGACACCACGCGAGGTCAGTGGGCCCAGTGCGTGCACTTGGGAGGTACCAGGGAACATTTGGAGAACCGCTGGGACCACGTGCAGGGTCACTGGGCCCAATGCACGTGATGGGGAGGTGCCAGGATCCATTTGGCAAGCTGCTGGGACCTGCGCGGGGTTGCTGGGACCCGTGCGCACGCTGGAGCGGGGCCAGGGACCATTTAGCGTGCCGTAGGGACCCTACGTGAGGTCGCTGGGACCAGTACGTGCACTGGGCAGGTACAAGGGACCATTTAGCGAGCCGCTGGGACCCTGCTCGAAGTCGCTGGGGCCCTTGCGCGTGCTGGGGATGTGCCAAGGACAATTTGGCTAGCCGCTGGGAACCCTTGCGAAGTTGATGGCACCCGTGCCCACTCTTGAGATGTACCAGGGACCATTTGCGAGCTGCTGGGACCATGCTCGTGGTTGCTGGGCCCTGTGCGCGCGATGGGTAGGAGCCAAGGACCATTTGGAGAGCCGCTGGAACCTTGCGCAGTGTCGCTGGGCCGCGTGTGTGCGCTGGGGAGTGGCCAGGGACCATTTGGCGAGCCACTGGGACCCCGCGTTGTGTCTCTGGGCCCCATGCGTGTGCTGCGGAGGAGCCAGGCACCATTTGACGAGCCACTTGGACCCCACGCGGGATCGCTGGGACCTGTGCGTGCACCGGGCAGGTACCAGGGACCATTTGGCGAGCCGCTGGGACCCTGCTCGAAGTCGCTGGGGTCTTGCGCATGCTGGGGATGTGCCCGGGATCATTTGGCGAGCCTCTGCGACCCTGTGCGAGGTCGCTGGGGCACGTGTGATCTGGGGAGGGGGCATGTACCATTTAGCGAGCCGCTGGGACCCCGCTCGGGGTTGATGTGGCCTGTGCGCACGTTGGGGAGGGGCCAGGGACCATTTGTGATCCGCTGGGATCCCTGCTCGGTGACATTGGGCCCCGTGCGCTCGCTGGGGAAGAGCCAGCCACCATTTGACGAGCCACTTGGACCCCACGCGGGATCGCTGGGACCAGTGCGTGCAGTGGGGAGTGGACAGGGTTCATTTGGAAAGCTGCTGGGACCCAGCGCGAAGTTGCTGGGGCTCGTGCACACACTGGGGATGTGCCAGTGACTATTTGCGAGATGCTGGGAACCCGCGTAAAGTCGCTGGGGCCCGTGCGTGCACTGGAGATGTGCCAGGGACCATTTGCGAGGTGCTGGGGCCCCGCGTGCAGTTGTTGGGCCCTGTGCGCGACTTGGGGAGGAGCCAGGCACCATTTGACGAGCCACTTGGACCCCGTGGGGGATCGCTGGGACCAATGCGTGCGCTGGGCAGGTACCAGTGACCATTTGCGAGCTGCTGGGACTCCGCGTGAAGTCACTGGGGCCTTGCGGGTGCTGGTGAGGTGGCAGGGACTATTCGACGATCCTCTGGGACGTTGCACGAGGTCGCTTGATCACCTACGCTCGCTGGGGAGGTGCCAAGGACCATTTGGCGAGCCGCTGGGTTACCACGCGATGTCGCTGGGGCCCCTGCGCGTGCTGGTGAGGTGCCAGGGACAGTTTGGCAATTCGCCTGGACGACGCGCCAGGGACGGTGCCAGGGACCTTTTGGCGAGCTGCTGGGACTCCACGCGGGGTCGGTGGGCCCTGTGCACGCACTGGGGAGGTGCAAGGGACCATTTGCGAGGTGCTGGGGCCCCGCGTGCAGTTGTTGGGCCCTGTGCGCGACTTGGGGAGGAGCCCGGCACCATTTGACGAGCCACTTGGACCCCACACGGGATCGCTGGGACCAGTGCGTGCACCGGGCAGGTACCAGGGACCATTTGGCAAGCCGCTGGGACCCTGCTCGATGACGCTGGGGCCTGTGAGCACGTTGGGGAGGGGCCAGGGACCATTTGTGATCCGCTGGGACCCCGCGCGTGGTTGCTGGGCCCTGTGCATGGTCTGGGTAAGAGCCAGGCACCATTCTGGGATCCGCTGTGACCCCGCACGCGGTCGCTGGTGCCTGTGCGAGTGCTGGTGAGGTGCCTGGGACCATTTATTGAGCAGCTGGGACCCTGTGCGGGGTCGTTCTGCCCAGTGTGCAAGCTGGGGAGGAGCCAGATACCATTTGGCGAGCTGCTGGGACACTGCACGAAGTCGCTGTGGCCCGTGCGCGTGCTGTGGATGTGCCAGGGACCATTTGGTGAGCCTCTGGGACACCACGCGAGGTCAGTGGGCCCAGTGCGTGCACTTGGGAGGTACCAGGGAACATTTGGAGAACCGCTGGGACCACGTGCAGGGTCACTGGGCCCAATGCACGTGATGGGGAGGTGCCAGGATCCATTTGGCAAGCTGCTGGGACCTGCGCGGGGTTGCTGGGACCCGTGCGCACGCTGGAGCGGGGCCAGGGACCATTTAGCGTGCCGTAGGGACCCTACGTGAGGTCGCTGGGACCAGTGCGTGCACTGGGCAGGTACAAGGGACCATTTAGCGAGCCGCTGGGACCCTGCTCGAAGTCGCTGGGGCCCTTGCGCGTGCTGGGGATGTGCCAAGGACAATTTGGCTAGCCGCTGGGAACCCTTGCGAAGTTGATGGCACCCGTGCCCACTCTTGAGATGTACCAGGGACCATTTGCGAGCTGCTGGGACCATGCTCGTGGTTGCTGGGCCCTGTGCGCGCGATGGGTAGGAGCCAAGGACCATTTGGAGAGCCGCTGGAACCTTGCGCAGTGTCGCTGGGCCGCGTGTGTGCGCTGGGGAGTGGCCAGGGACCATTTGGCGAGCCACTGGGACCCCGCGTTGTGTCTCTGGGCCCCATGCGTGTGCTGCGGAGGAGCCAGGCACCATTTGACGAGCCACTTGGACCCCACGCGGGATCGCTGGGACCTGTGCGTGCACCGGGCAGGTACCAGGGACCATTTGGCGAGCCGCTGGGACCCTGCTCGAAGTCGCTGGGGTCTTGCGCATGCTGGGGATGTGCCCGGGATCATTTGGCGAGCCTCTGCGACCCTGTGCGAGGTCGCTGGGGCACGTGTGATCTGGGGAGGGGGTATGTACCATTTAGCGAGCCGCTGGGACCCCGCTCGGGGTTGATGTGGCCTGTGCGCACGTTGGGGAGGGGCCAGGGACCATTTGTGATCCGCTGGGATCCCTGCTCGGTGACATTGGGCCCCGTGCGCTCGCTGGGGAAGAGCCAGCCACCATTTGACGAGCCACTTGGACCCCACGCGGGATCGCTGGGACCAGTGCGTGCAGTGGGGAGTGGACAGGGTTCATTTGGAAAGCTGCTGGGACCCAGCGCGAAGTTGCTGGGGCTCGTGCACACACTGGGGATGTGCCAGTGACTATTTGCGAGATGCTGGGAACCCGCGTAAAGTCGCTGGGGCCCGTGCGTGCACTGGAGATGTGCCAGGGACCATTTGCGAGGTGCTGGGGCCCCGCGTGCAGTTGTTGGGCCCTGTGCGCGACTTGGGGAGGAGCCAGGCACCATTTGACGAGCCACTTGGAACCCGTGGGGGATCGCTGGGACCAATGCGTGCGCTGGGCAGGTACCAGTGACCATTTGCGAGCTGCTGGGACTCCGCGTGAAGTCACTGGGGCCTTGCGGGTGCTGGTGAGGTGGCAGGGACTATTCGACGATCCTCTGGGACGTTGCACGAGGTCGCTTGATCACCTACGCTCGCTGGGGAGGTGCCAAGGACCATTTGGCGAGCCGCTGGGTTACCACGCGATGTCGCTGGGGCCCCTGCGCGTGCTGGTGAGGTGCCAGGGACAGTTTGGCAATTCGCCTGGACGACGCGCCAGGGACGGTGCCAGGGACCTTTTGGCGAGCTGCTGGGACTCCACGCGGGGTCGGTGGGCCCTGTGCACGCACTGGGGAGGTGCAAGGGACCATTTGGTGAGCCTCTGGGACCCCACGTGGGGTCGCTAGTTCCCGTTTGCGCGCTTGGGAGGGGCCAGGGACCATTTGGCAAGCCGCTGGGACCCCGATCCAAGTCACTGGGGCCTGTTTGCGCGCTTGGGAGTGCCAGGGATAGTTTGGCGAGCCGCTGGAACCCAACACGATGTCGCTGGGGCCCGTGCGCTTGCTGGGGAGGTGCCAGGGACCATTTGGCGATCCACTGGGACCCCGAATGGGGTCGCTGGGTCCTGTGCGCGTGTTGGTGAGGTGCCAGGGAGTATTCGACGAGCGGCTGGGAACCGGCGCGACGTCACTGGGGCCCGTGCGATCGCTTGGGAGGTGCCAGGAACCATTTGGTGAGCAGCTGGAACCCCACACGACGCGCATGGTTGCTGGGATCTGTGCGCGTGCTGTGTAGGAGCTAGGGACCATTTGGGAAGCCGCTGGGACCCCGCGGAAAGTCGCTGGGTCCCTTGTGAGTGCTGGGGATGTGCTAGGGACCATTTGCGAGCCTCTTGGACACCACTTGAAGTCGCTGGGGACTGTGCGTGTGCTGGTGAGGTGCCAGGTACCATTTGCAAGCCGCTGGGACCCTGCGCGTGGTCTCTGTGGCTCGTGCACACGCTGGGGATGTGCCAGGGACCATTTGCGAGCCGCTGGGACCCCGCGCGATGTCGCTGGTGCCTGTGCGCGCACTTGGGATGTGCCAGGGACCATTTGGCGAGCGTCTGGGACCCAGCGCAAGGTCGCTGAAGCCCCTGCGCTCACTAGGGAGGTGCGAGGGATCGTTTGGCAAGCCGCTTGGCCCACGCGCGAAGTTGCTGGGGTTCATGCGCGCGCTGAGCAGGTTCCAGGGACCATTTGGTGTGATGCTGGGACCTCGCGCGGGGTTGCTGGGCCCCGTGCGCACGCTGGTGAGGTGCCAGGTACAATTTGGGAAGCCGCTTGGAGCACGCGCTGGGGTTCGTGCGTGTGCTGGTGAAGTGCCAGGGACCATTTGGCATGCCGCTCGGACCCCGCGCGGTGTATCTGGGGCCCGTGTGCATGCTGGGGATGTGTCATGGATCATATGGCAGGACGCTGGGACCCCACGCGGGGTCGCTGGGCACCGTGCACACGCTGGGGATGTGCCAAAGACCATTTTTCGAGCCGCTGGGACCCCGCGCTGGGTCTTGGGCCCCTTGCATGTGCTGGGGAGGGGCCAGGGACCATTTTGCGAGCTGTTAGGACCCCGCGCGAAGTTGTTGTGGCCCGTGCGCACTCTGTGGATGTGCCAGGGACCATTTGCGAGCCGCAGGGACCCCGCGCAGGGTCGCTGGGCCACATGCGTGAGCTGGGGATGTGCCATGGATCATTTGGCAAGCCGCTGGGACCCTGTGCGAGGTCACTGGTGCCCTTGCGATCAGTTGGGAGGTGCCAGGGACCCTTTGACGACCCGCTGGAACCCCACACGAAGTCGCTGGTGTCCGTGCGCGTGCTGTGGATGTGCCAGGGACCATCTGGCGAGCCGCTGGGACCCTGTGTGGGGTCTCTGTGGCATGATTGCTGGGCTCTGTGCGCGTGCTGGGTAGGAGCTGGGATCAATTTGGCGAGCCGTTCGGAGACCGCACGGTTCCGCTGGGGCCCGTGTGCATGCTGGGGAGTTGCCAGGGATCATTTGGGAAGCCGCTGGGACCCCGCACGAAGTCGCTGGGGCCCGTGCGCGTGCTGGGGAGGTGCCAGGGACCATCTGGCGAGCCGCTTGGACCCTGTGCAATGTCGCTGGGGCGCGTGCGAGCGCTGGGGATGTGCCAGGGACCATTTGGCGAGGCTCTGGGACCCTGCGCGATGTCGCTGGGGCACCTGTGCATGCTAGAGAGGTGCCAGGGACCATTTGCGAGCTGCTGGGACCCTGCGCAATGTCATTGGGGTGTGTCCGAGCGCTGGGGATGTGCCAGGGACCATTTGGTGAGACTCTGTGACCCTGCACGATGTCGCTGGGGCCTGTGCGATCACTGGGGATGTGCCATGGATCATTTGCGTGCCGCTAGGAAACCGTGCGAAGTCTCTGGGGCCCGTGTGCGTGCTGGAGAGGTGCCAGGGATGATTTGTCGAGCTGCTGGGACCCCACGCGAAGTCGCTGGTGCCCGTGTGCGTGCTGGAGAGGTTCCAGGGATCATTTGGTGAGCCGGTGGAAACCCACACAAAGTTGCTTGGGCCCGTGCGCGTGCTGGGGAGGTGTCAGGGACCATTTGCGAGCTGATGTGACCCTGCGCAATGTCGCTGGGGTGCGTGCGAGCGCTGGGGATGTGCCAGGGACCATTTGGCGAGGCTCTGTGACCCTGCGCGATGTCGCTGGGGATGTGCCATGGACCATTTGCGAGGCGCTACAACCCAGCACAGGGTCGCTGGGGCCCGTGCGCATGCTGAGGAGGTGCCAGGGACCATTCGACAAGCTGCTGGGACCCTGCATGAGGTCACTGGAGCCCGTGCGATCGCTTGGGAGGTGCCAGGGACCGTTTGGGGACCAGCTGGAACCCCACACGGAGTCGCTGGGCCTTTGTGCGTGCTGGGGAGGTGCCAGGGACCATCTGGCGAGCCGCTCGGACCCCGCACGGGGTCTCTGGGGCCAGTGTAAGCGCTGGATATGTGCCAGGGACCATTTGGCGAGGCTCTGGGACCCTGCGCGATGTCACTGGGGCCCGTGCGATCGCTTGGGAGGTGCCAGGGACCGTTTGGGGACCAGCTGGAACCACACACGAAGTCGCTGGGGCCCGTTTGCGTGCTGATGAGGTGCCAGGGACCATTTGGCGAGCCACTGGGACCCCATGCGGGGTCACTGGGCCACGTGCGCGTGCTGGGGAGAGGTCAGGGACTATTTGGCATGCCGCTCGGACTCCGCGCGGTGTCTCTGGGGCAAGTGTGCATGCTGGGGATGTGTCAGGGATCATAAGGCAGGGCGCTGGGTCCCCACGCCGGGTCGCTGGGCACCGTGCACACGCTGGGGAGGGGCCACAGACCATTTGTCGAGCCGCTGGGACCCCGCGCGAAGTCATTGTGGCCCGTGCGCACTCTGTGGATGTGCCAGGGACCATTTGCGAGCCGCAGGGACCCTGCGTGTGGTTGCTGGGCCCTGTGCGCGTGCTGGGGAGGTGCCAGAGACAATTCGGCGAGCCGCTGTGACCCCGCGCAAGGTCGCTGGGCCACATGCGTGAGCTGGGGATGTGCCATGGATCATTTGGAAAGCCGCTGGGACCCTGTGCGAGGTCACTGGTGCCCTTGCGATCAGTTGCGAGGTGCCAGGGACCATTTGAAGAACCGCTGGAACCCCACACGAAGTCGCTGGTGTCCGTGCGCGTGCTGGGGATGTGCCAGGGACCATCTGGCAAGCCGCTGGGACCCTGCGTGGGGTCGCTGTGGCCCGTGCGCGCGCTGGTTATGTGCCATGGACCATTTGTGAGCCTCTGGGTCCCCGCGCGAAGTCACTGTTCCCCGTTCTCGCGCTGGGGAGGTGCCAGGGACCATTTGGCAAGCCGCTGGGACCCCGCACGAAGTCGCTGGGGCCCATGCGCGTGCTGGGGAGTTGGCAGGGACCATCTGGTCAGCCAATCGGACCCCGTGCGAAGTCGCTGGGCCCTGTGCGCCCGCTGGGGAGGTGCCACGGAACATTTGGCGAGCCGGTAGGACCCAGCGCGAAGTCGCTGGGCACCGTGCGCACGCTAGGGAAGGGCCAGGGACCATTTGGGAACCCGCTGGGACCCCGCTTAAAGTCGCTGGGGCCTGTGCTCGTGCTGGGGAGGTGCCAGGGACCATCTGGCGAGCCGCTCGGACCCTGCGCAATGTCGCTGGGGCGCGTGCGAGCGCTGGGGATGTGCCAGGGTCCATTTGGCGAGGCTCTGGGACCCTGCGCGATGTCGCTGGGGTACCTGTGCGTGGTAGAGAGGTGCCAGGGACCATTTGCGAGCTGCTGGGACCCTGCGCAATGTCACTGGGGCGCGTGCGAGCGCTGGGGATGTGCCAGGGACCATTTGGTGAGGCTCTGGGACCCTGCGCGATGCCGCTGGGGCCTGTGCGATCGCTGGGGATGTGCCATGGACCATTTGCGAGCTGCTACGACCCAGCACAGGGTCGCTGGGGCCTGTGCGCATGCTGAGGAGGTGCCAGGGATCATATGGCAGGATGCTGGGACCCCACGCGGGGTCGCTGGGCACCGTGCACACGCTGGGGAGGGGCCACAGACCATTTGTCGAGCCGCTGGGACCCCGCGCTGGGTCTAGGGCCCCTTGCATGCGCTGGGGATGTGCCAGGGACCATTTGCGAGCTGCTAGAACCCCGCGTGTTGTTGCTCAGCCCTGTGCGCGTGCTGGGGAGGTGCCAGAGACAATTCGGCGAGCCGCTGTGACCCAGCGCAGGGTCGCTGGGGCCCGTGCGCGTGCTGGGGAGTTGGCAGGGACCATCTGGTCAGCCAATCGGACCCCGTGCGAAGTCGCTGGGCCCTGTGCGCCCGCTGGGGAGGTGCCACGGAACATTTGGCGAGCCGGTGGGACCCCGCGCGAAGTCGCTGGGCACCGTGCGTACGCTAGGGAAGGGCCAGGGACCATTTGGGAACCCGCTGGGACCCCGCTTAAAGTCGCTGGGGCCTGTGCTCGTGCTGGGGAGGTGCCAGGGACCATCTGGCGAGCCGCTCAGACCCTGCGCAATGTCGCTGGGGCGCGTGCGAGCCCTGTGGATGTGCCAGGGACCATTTGGCGAGGCTCTGGGACCCTGCCCGATGTCGCTGGGGCACCTTTGCGTGCTAGAGAGGTGCCAGGGACCATTTGATGTGATGCTGGGACCCCACACGGAGTCACTGGGGCCCGTTGTCGTGCTAAGGAGGTGCCAGGGATCAATTGGCAAGCCACTGGGACCCCACGCGATATCGCTGGGGTCCGTGCCATCGGTGGGGAGGTACCAGGGACCATTTGGCGAGCCGCTGGGACCCCGCCTGAGGTTGATGGGCCCCCTTCGCGCGCTGGGGAGGTGCCAGGGACCATTTGGCGAGCCACTGGGACCCTGCGCTAAGTTGCTGGGGCCCGTGCGCGCGCTGGGGAGGTGTCAGGGACCATTTGGGATGCCGCTGGGACCCCGCTCGAAGTCGCTGGGGCACGTGTGCATGCTGGGGATTTTCCAGGGTCCATTTGCGAGCCGCTAGGACCCCGCTTGAAGTAGCTGGGGCCTGCATACGTGCCAGGGACCATCTGGCCAGCCAATCGGACCTTGTGCGGCGTCTCTGGGGCCTGTGTGCGTGCTGGGGATGTGTCAGGGATCATATGGCAGGACGCTGGGACCCCATGCGGGGTCGCTGGGCACCGTGCACACGCTGGGGAGGGGCCACAGACCATTTGTCGAGCTGCTGGGACCCCGTGCTCGGTCTAGGGACGCTTGCATGCGCTGGGGATGTGCCAGGGACCATTTGCGAGCTGCTAGGACCCCGCGTGTTGTTGCTCGGCCCTGTGCGCGTGCTGGGGAGGTGCCAGAGACAATTCGGCGAGCCGCTGTGACCCCGCACAGGGTCGCTGGGCCACATGCGTGAGCTGGGGATGTGCCATGGATCATTTGGCAAGCCGCTGGGACCCTGTGCGAGGTCACTGGTGCCCTTGCGATCAGTTGAGAGGTGCCAGGGACCATTTGACGAACCGCTGGAACCCCACACGAAGTCGCTGGTGTCCGTGCGCGTGCTGGGGATGTGCCAGGGACCATCTGGCGAGCCGCTGGGACCCTGCGTGGGGTTGCTGTGGCATGATTGCTGGGCTCTGTGCGCGTGCTGGGTAGGAGCTGGGATCAATTTGGCGAGCCGTTTGGAGCCCGCACAGGACCGCTGGGGCCCGTGTGCATGCTGGGGAGGTGCTAGGGATCATTTGGGAAGCCGCTGGGACACCGCATGAAGTCGCTGGGGCAGGTGCGCGTTCTGGGGAGGTGCAAGGGATCATCTGGTCAGCCAATCGGACCCCGTGCGAAGTCGCTGGGCCCTGTGCGCCCGCTGGGGAGGTGCCACGGAACATTTGGCGAGCCGGTGGGACCCCGCGCAAAGTCGTTGGGCACCGTGCGCACGCTAGGGAAGGGCCAGGGACCATTTGGGAACCCACTGGGACCCCGCTTAAAGTCGCTGGGGCCTGTGCTCGTGCTGGGGAGTTGCCAGGGACCATCTGGTGAGCCGCTCGGACCCTGCGCAATGTCGCTGGGGCGCGTGTGAGCGCTGTGGATGTGCCAGGGACCATTTGGCGAGGCTCTGGGACCCTGCACGATGTCACTGGGGCACCTGTGCGTGCTAGAGAGGTGCCAGGGACCATTTGCGAGCTGCTGGGACCCTGCGCAATGTCACTGGGGCGCGTGCGAGCGCTGGGGATGTGCCAGGGACCATTTGGCGAGGCTCTGGGACCCTGCGCGATGTCGCTGGGGCACCTGTGCGTGCTAGAGAGGTGCCAGGGACCATTTGCGAGCTGCTGGGACCCTGCGCAATGTCGCTGGGGCGCGTGCGAGCGCTGGGGATGTGCCAGGGTCCATTTGGCGAGGCTCTGGGACCCTGCGCGATGTCGCTGGGGCACCTGTGCGTGCTAGAGAGGTGCCAGGGACCATTTGCGAGCTGCTGGGACCCTGCGCAATGTCACTGGGGCGCGTGCGAGCGCTGGGGATGTGCCAGGGACCATTTGCTAGCTGCTGGGACCCTGCGCAATGTCACTGGGGCCTGTGCGATCGCTGGGGATGTGCCATGGACCAGTTGCGAGCCGCTAGGACACCGTGCGAAGTCACTGGGGCCTGTGTGCGTTCTGGAGAGGTGCCAGGGATGATTTGTTGAGCTGCTGGGACCCCATGCGAAGTCGCTGGTGCCCGTGTGTGTGTTGGGGAGGTTCTAGGGATCATTTGGCGAACCGGTGGGACCCCGCGAGAAGTCGCTGGTGCCCGCGTGCGTGCTGGGGAGGTTCCAGGGATCTTTTGGCGAGACGGTGGAAACCCACACGAAGTTGCTTGGGCCCGTGCGCGTGCTGGGGAGGTGTCAGGGACCATTTGTGAGCTGCTGGGACCCTGCGCAATGTCGTTGGGGTGCGTCCGAGCGCTGGGGATGTGCCATGGATCATTTGCGCGCCGCTAGGACACCGTGCGAAGTCTCTGGGGCCCGTGTGCGTGCTGGAGAGGTGCCAGGGATGATTTGTCGAGCTGCTGGGACCCCACGCGAAGTCGCTGGTGCCCGTGTGTGTGTTGGGGAGGTTCCAGGGATCATTTGGTGAGACGCTGGGATCCCGCGTGGATTAGTTGGGCCCTGTGAGCACGCTGGGGAGGTGCCAGGAACCATTTGACGAGCCGCTGGGAACCCATTCGGGGTCACTGGGCCATGTGCGCGTGCTGGGGAGAGGCCAGGGACCATTTGGCATGCCGCTCGGACTCCGCGCGGTGTCTCTGGGGCAAGTGTGCATGCTGGGGATGTGTCAGGGATCATATGGCAGGACGCTGGGACCCCACGCGGGGTCGCTGGGCACCGTGCAAACGCTGGGGAGGGGCCACAGACCATTTGTCGAGCCGCTGGGACCCCGCGCTGGGTCTAGGGTCCCTTGCATGCGTTGGGGAGGGGCCAGGGACCATTTTGCGAGCTGCTAGGACCCTGCGCGAAGTCATTGTGGCCCGTGCGCACTCTGTGGATGTGCCAGAGACCATTTGCGAGCCGCAGGGACCCCGCGTGTGGTTGCTGGGCCCTGTGCGCGTGCTGGGGAGGTGCCACGGAACATTTGGCGAGCCGGTGGGACCCCGCGCGAAGTCGCTGGGCCCTGTGCGCCCGCTGGGGAGGTGCCACGGAACATTTGGCGAGCCAATCGGATCCCGTGCGAAGTCGCTGGGCCCTGTGCGCCCGCTGGGGAGGTGCCACGGAACATTTGGCGAGCCGGTGGGACCCCGAGCGAAGTCGCTGGGCACCGTGCGCATGCTAGGGAAGGGCCAGGGACCATTTGGGAACCCGCTGGGACCCCGCTTAAAGTCGCTGGGGCCTGTGCTCGTGCTGGGGAGGTGCCAGGGACCATCTGGCGAGCCGCTCGGACCCTGCGCAATGTCGCTGGGGCGTGTGCGAGCGCTGGGGATGTGCCAGGGTCCATTTGGCGAGGCTCTGGGACCCTGCGCGATGTCGCTGGGGCACCTGTGCGTGCTAGAGAGGTGCCAGGGACCATTTGCGAGCTGCTGGGACCCTGCGCAATGTCACTGGGGCGCGTGCGAGCGCTGGGGATGTGCCAGGGACCATTTGGTGAGGCTGTGGGACCCTGCGCGATGCCGCTGGGGCCTGTGCGATCGCTGGGGATGTGCCATGGATCATTTGCGAGCTGCTACGACCCAGCACAGGGTCGCTGGGGTCTGTGCGCATGCTGAGTAGGTGCCAGGGACCATTCGACAAGCTGCTGGGACCCTGCATGAGGTCACTGGGGCCCGTGCGATCGCTTGGGAGGTGCCAGGGACCGTTTGGGGACCAGCTGGAACCCCGCCTGAGGTTGATGGGCCCCCTTCGCGCGCTGGGAAGGTGCCAGGGACCATTTGGCGAGCCGCTGGGACCCTGCGCTAAGTCGCAGGGGCACGTGTGCATGCTGGCTATTTTCCAGGGTCCATTTGCGAGCCGCTACGACCCTGCGTGAAGTCACTGGGGCCTGTACACGTGCCAGGGACCATCTGGCCAGCCAATCGGACCTTGTGCGGCGTCTCTGGGGCCCGTGTGTGTGCTGGGGAGGTGCCAGGGATCATTTGGCGAGACGCTTGGACCCCACGCGGTGTCTCTGGGGCAAGTGTGCATGCTGGGGATGTGTCAGGGATCATATGGCAGGACGCTGGGACCCCACGCGGGGTCGCTGGGCACTGTGCACACGCTAGGGAGGGGCCACTGACCATTTGTCGAGCCGCTGGACCCCGCGCTGGGTCTTGGGCCCCTTGCATGCGCTGGGGAGGGGCCAGAGACCATTTTGCAAGCCGCTGGGACCCCATGCGAAGTCGCTGGGGCCCGTGCGCGTGCTGGGGATGTGCCAGGGACCATTTGACGAGCCGCTGGGACACCACACGATGTCGCTGGGGCACCTGCGCATGCTGGTGATTTGCCAGGGACAGTTTGGCAAGCCGCTTGGACCACGCGCAAGGTCGCTGGGGTTCGTGCGTGCGATGGGGAGGTGCCAGGGACCATTTGGTGTGATGCTGGGACCCCACACGGAGTCACTGGGGCCCGTTGTCGTGCTAAGAATTTGCCAGGGATCAATTGGCAAGCCACTGGGACCCCACGCGATATCGCTGGGGTCCGTGCCATCGGTGGGGAGGTGCCAGGGACCATTTGGCGAGCGGCTGGGACCCTGCACTAAGTTGCTGGGGCCCGTGCGCGTGCTGGGGATGTGCCAGGGACCATTTAACGCGCCGCTGGGACACCACACGATGTCACTGGGGCACCTGCGCATGCTGGTGATTTGCCAGGGACAGTTTGGCAAGCCGCTTGGACCACGCGCAAGGTCGCTGGGGTTCGTGCGTGCGATGGGGAGGTGCCAGGGACCATTTGGTGTGATGCTGGGACCCCACACGGAGTCACTGGGGCCCGTTGTCGTGCTAAGAATTTGCCAGGGATCAATTGGCAAGCCACTGGGACCCCACGCGATATCGCTGGGGTCCGTGCCATCGGTGGGGAGGTGCCAGGGACCATTTGGCGAGCGGCTGGGACCCTGCGCTAAGTTGCTGGGGCCCGTGCGCGCGCTGGGGAGGTGTCAGGGACCATTGGTATGCCGCTGGGACCCTGCTCAAAGTTGCTGGGGCACGTGTGCGTGCTGGGGATTTTCCAGGGACCATTTGCGAGCCGCTAGGACCCCGCATGAAGTCGCTGGGGCCTGTACGCCTGCCAGGGACCATCTGGCCAGCCAATCGGACCTTGTGCTGCGTCTCTGGGGCCTGTGTGCATGCTGGGGAGGTGCCAGGGATCATTTTGCGAGCCGCTGGGATCCCGCGCGAATTAGCTGGGCTCTGTGCGTACGCTGGGGAGGTGCCAGGGATCATTTGTCGAGCCCCTGGGACCCCGCGCTGGGTCTTGGGCCCCTTGCACACACTGGGGAGGGGCCAGGGACCATTTTGCAAGCCGCTGGGACCCCGCGCGAAGTCGCTGGGGCCCGTGCGCGTGCTGGGGATGTGCCAGGGACCATTTGACGAGCCGCTGGGACCCTGCGCTAAGTCGCAGGGGCACGTGTGCATGCTGGCTATTTTCCAGGGTCCATTTGCGAGCCGCTACGACCCTGCGTGAAGTCACTGGGGCCTGTACACGTGCCAGGGACCATCTGGCCAGCCAATCGGACCTTGTGCGGCGTCTCTGGGGCCCGTGTGTGTGCTGGGGAGGTGCCAGGGATCATTTGGCGAGACGCTTGGACCCCACGCGGTGTCTCTGGGGCAAGTGTGCATGCTGGGGATGTGTCAGGGATCATATGGCAGGACGCTGGGACCCCACGCGGGGTCGCTGGGCACTGTGCACACGCTAGGGAGGGGCCACTGACCATTTGTCGAGCCGCTGGACCCCGCGCTGGGTCTTGGGCCCCTTGCATGCGCTGGGGAGGGGCCAGAGACCATTTTGCAAGCCGCTGGGACCCCATGCGAAGTCGCTGGGGCCCGTGCGCGTGCTGGGGATGTGCCAGGGACCATTTGACGAGCCGCTGGGACACCACACGATGTCGCTGGGGCACCTGCGCATGCTGGTGATTTGCCAGGGACAGTTTGGCAAGCCGCTTGGACCACGCGCAAGGTCGCTGGGGTTCGTGCGTGCGATGGGGAGGTGCCAGGGACCATTTGGTGTGATGCTGGGACCCCACACGGAGTCACTGGGGCCCGTTGTCGTGCTAAGAATTTGCCAGGGATCAATTGGCAAGCCACTGGGACCCCACGCGATATCGCTGGGGTCCGTGCCATCGGTGGGGAGGTGCCAGGGACCATTTGGCGAGCGGCTGGGACCCTGCACTAAGTTGCTGGGGCCCGTGCGCGTGCTGGGGATGTGCCAGGGACCATTTAACGCGCCGCTGGGACACCACACGATGTCGCTGGGGCACCTGCGCATGCTGGTGATTTGCCAGGGACAGTTTGGCAAGCCGCTTGGACCACGCGCAAGGTCGCTGGGGTTCGTGCGTGCGATGGGGAGGTGCCAGGGACCATTTGGTGTGATGCTGGGACCCCACACGGAGTCACTGGGGCCCGTTGTCGTGCTAAGAATTTGCCAGGGATCAATTGGCAAGCCACTGGGACCCCACGCGATATCGCTGGGGTCCGTGCCATCGGTGGGGAGGTGCCAGGGACCATTTGGCGAGCGGCTGGGACCCTGCGCTAAGTTGCTGGGGCCCGTGCGCGCGCTGGGGAGGTGTCAGGGACCATTGGTATGCCGCTGGGACCCTGCTCAAAGTTGCTGGGGCACGTGTGCGTGCTGGGGATTTTCCAGGGACCATTTGCGAGCCGCTAGGACCCCGCATGAAGTCGCTGGGGCCTGTACGCCTGCCAGGGACCATCTGGCCAGCCAATCGGACCTTGTGCTGCGTCTCTGGGGCCTGTGTGCATGCTGGGGAGGTGCCAGGGATCATTTTGCGAGCCGCTGGGATCCCGCGCGAATTAGCTGGGCTCTGTGCGTACGCTGGGGAGGTGCCAGGGATCATTTGTCGAGCCCCTGGGACCCCGCGCTGGGTCTTGGGCCCCTTGCACACACTGGGGAGGGGCCAGGGACCATTTTGCAAGCCGCTGGGACCCCGCGCGAAGTCGCTGGGGCCCGTGCGCGTGCTGGGGATGTGCCAGGGACCATTTGACGAGCCGCTGGGACACCACACGATGTCGCTGGGGCACCTGCGCATGCTGGTGATTTGCCAGGGACAGTTTAGCAAGCCGCTTGGACCACGCGCAAGGTCGCTGGGGTTTGTGCGCACCCTGGGTAGGTGCCAGGGACCATTTGGTGTGACACTTGGACCTTGTGCGCGGTCGCTGGGCCCCGTACACACGCTGCGGAGGTGCAAGGGACCTTTTGGCGAGCCACTGGGACTACATGGAAAGTCGCTTGGGCCCGCGCGCGCGTTGGGGAGGGGCCAGGGACCATTTTGCAAGCCGCTGGGACCCTGCGCTAAGTTGCTGGGTCCCGTGCGCGCGCTGGGGAGGTGCCAGGGACCATTTGGCGATCCGCTGGGACTCAACACCTGGTCGCTGAGATCCGTGCGCGCGCTGGGGATGTGCCAGGGACCATTTACGAGCTGCTGGGACACCACGGAATGTCGCTGGGGCCCCTGCGCGTGCTGGTGAAGTGCCAGTGACAGTTTGGCAGGCCGCTGGGACTCCACGCCTGGTCGCTGGGGTCCGTGCGCGTGCTGGGGATGTGCCCGGGACCATTTGCGAGTTGCTAGGACCCCATGTGAATTCATTGAGGCCCGTGCGATCGCTTCGGAGGTGTCAGGGACCTTTAGGCAGGCCGCTGGTACTCCATGCCTGGTCGCCTGGAGGTGCCAGGGACCATCTGGCCAGCCATTCAGACCACGCGCGATGTCACTGGGCCCCGTACGCACGCTGCGGAGGTGCCAGGGACCTTTTGGCGAGCCGCTGGGATACCACGTGGGGTCGCTGGGGCTTGTTTGAGCACTGGGGAGGGGCCAGGGACCATTTGTTGAGCCGCTGGGAGCCCGAGTGGGGTCGCTGTGCCCCGTGCGTGTTCTGGGGATGTGCCAGGGACCGTTTGGCATCCTGCTGGGACACCTAACGGGGTCGCTTGGCCCAGTGCGCGTGCTAGGGTGGTGCCAGGGACTGTTTGCCGAGCGGCTGGGACCCAACACGATGTCGCTGGGGCCCGTGCGCGTGCTGGGGAGGTGCCAGGGACCATTTGGCGATCCACTGGGACCCTGCGCGAAGTCGCTGGTGCCCGTGCGCTTGCTGGGGAGGTGCCAGGGACCGCTTGGCATGCCGCTGGGGGCCTGCGCGGGGTCGCTAGGGCCCGTACGCGTGTCGGTGAAGTGCCAGGGGCGGTTTAGCGAGCTTTGGAACCCCGCGTGGGGTCGCTGGTACACGTGTGTGTGCTGTTGAGGTGCCAGGGACCATTTCGCAAGGCGCTGGGATCCCGCGCGGGGTCGCTGGGCACCTTGAGCACGCTGTGGAAGTGCTAGGGACCATTTGGCGAGCCTCTTGGTCACCGCATTGTGTCGCAGTGGCCAGTGTGCGTGTTGCGGAGGTGCCAGAGACAGTTTGGCGAGCCGCTGGGACCTCGTGTGGGGTCGCTAGTGTCAATGCACGTACTGGGGAGGCGCCAGGGACAGATTGGAGAGCCGCTGGGACCCCGTGTGGGGTCACTAGTGTCAATGCACGCACTGGGGAGGTGCCAGGGACCGTTTGGTGAGCCGCTGGGACTTCGCACGGGGTCGCTGGGCCCCTTGAGCACGCTGTGGAAGTGCCAGGGACCATTTGGCAAGCCGCTTGGCCCCTACACGGGGTCGCTGGGGCCCGTGCACGTGCTGGGGAGGTGCCAGGGACAACTTGGCGAGCCACTGGGACCCCGCCTGGGGTCGCTTGGCCCCCTGCGCCCGCTTGGGAGGGGCCAGAGACCATTTGGCGAGTCCATGGACCCCGGGCAAAGTTGCTGGGACCCATGCACGCACTGGGGAGGTGCCAGGGACATTTCGGCGAGCTGCTGGGACCCCACAACGGGGTCTCTGGGGAATGTGTGCGCACTGGGGAGGTGCCAGGGACCATTTGGCGAGCCATTGGGACCCCAGGCGTAGTCGCTGCGGCCCGTTCATGTGCTGCGGAGGTGCCAGGGACCATTTGGTGAGCTGCTGGGAACCCCGCGCGGGGTCTCAGGGACCCGTGCTCGCGCTGGCCTGTTGCCAGGGACCATTTGGCGAGCTGCTGGGACCTTGCGTGCGGTCTTTGGGCCCTGTGCTTGTGCTGGGGAGGTGCCAGGGACAATTTGGCGTGCCGCTGGGACACCGAGCAGAGCCGCTGGGGCCTGTGCGTGAGCTGGGGAGGGGCTAGTGACAATTTGGCTATCCGCTCTGACCCCACGCGGGGTCTCTGGTGCACGTGCGCGTGCTGGGGAGGTGCTAGGTGGTATTTGGCGAGCCGCTCGTACCACTGTGCTGTCACTTGTCCAAGAGCGTGCGCTGGGGAGGTGCCAGGGACAGTTTGGCGAGCTGCTTGGACCCCGCGTGAAGTCGCTGGGGCCTGTGCGCGTGCTGGGGAGGTGCCAGTGACCATTTGGCGAGCAGCTGGGACCCTGTGCAGTGTCTCTGGGTCCCATGAGCATGCTGGGGATGTGTCAGGGACGGATTGGCGAGCCGCTGGGACGACGCGTGGGATAGTTTGTGTCCATACGCGCGCTGGGGTGTGCCAGGGACTGTTTAGCGAGCCGCTGTGACCCAATGCGAAGTCGCTGGGGCCCGTGTACGTGCCGGGGGAGGTGCCAGGGACCATTTGGTAAGCCGCTCGGAACCCACGCGGGGTCGCTGGGGCCCTTGCGCGTGTTGGTGAGGTGCCAGGGACCATTCGACGAGCCGCTGGGACCTTGCGCGAGGTCACTGGGGCCCGTGCGATCGCTTGGGAGGTGCCAGGGACCATTTGGCAAGCCACTGGTACCCCACACAAAGTCGCTGGGGCCCGTGTGCGTGCTGGGGAGGTGCCAGGGACCATCTGGCGAGCCGCTCGGACCCCGCGTGAGGTTGCTGGAGCCCCTGTACTCACTGGGGATGTGCCAGGAATCATATGGCGAGCCGCTGGGACACCATGTTATGTCGCTGGGGCGCTTGCGCGTGCTGCTGAGGTGCCAGGGACAGTTTGGCAAGCCGCTTGGACCACGGGCGAAGTCTCTGGGGTTTGTGCGCACCCTGGGTAGGTGCCAGGGACCATTTGGTGTGACACTTGGACCTTGTGCGCGGTCGCTGGGCCCCGTACACACGCTGCGGAGGTGCAAGGGACCTTTTGGCGAGCCACTGGGACTACATGGAAAGTCGCTTGGGCCCGGGCGCGCATTGGGGGGGTGGCTAGGGACCATTTGGGAAGCCGCTGGGACCCGGCGCATAGTCGCTGGGGCCCGTGTGAGTGCTGGGGATGTGCCAGGAACCATTTGCGAGCTGCTAGGACCCCACGTGTGGTTGCTGGGCCCTGTGCGCGCGCTGGATAGGTGCCAGGGACAGTTTGGCAAGCTGCATGGAGGACGCGTGTAGTCGCGGGGGTTCGTGCGCGTGCTGGGGAGGTGCCAGGGATTATTTGGTGTGACGCTGGGACCCGGCACGGGGTCGCTGGGGGCTTGCGCACGCTGGTGAGGTGCCAGGGACCATTTGGAGACTCGCTCGAACCCCGCACTTGGTCGCTGGGCCCCGTGCGCTCGCTGGGGAGGTGCCAGGGAACATTTGACAAGCTGCTTGGACCCCGCGTGGGGTCGCTAGTGTCCGTGCGTGCACTGAGGAGCTGCCAGGGACCGTTTTTGCGAGCCGCTGGGACCCTGTGCGAGGTTGCTGGGACCCTGTGCGAGGTCGCTGGGGCCTATGCTCACGCTGGGGAGGTGCCAGGGACCAGTTGGCGAGCCACTGGGACCCTGCGGGGGTGGCTGGGCCCCGTGCGCGTGATGGAGAGGTGCCAGGGACGATTTGCCTAGTCGCTTGTACCCCGCGTGTGGTCACTGGGGAGGTGCCAGGGACATTTTGGCGAGCCGCTGGGATGACACGCAGAGTCGCTGTGGCCTGTTTGCGCGATGGGGATTTGCCAGGGATTATTTGACGAACCGCTTGGAACCTGCGTGGTCGCTGGGCCCAGTGCGCGCGCTGGGGAGATGCCAGGAACCATTTAGCGAGCCGCGGGGACCCTGCGCGAGGTCGCTGGGGCCTGTGCATGCGCTTTGGCGGTGCCAGGGATAGTTTGGCGAGCCATTGGGACCCAGCGTGGGGTCACTGGTGCACATTATTATTATTATTATTATTATTATTATTATTATTATTATTATTATTATTATTATTATTATTATTTATTTCTTAGCAGACGCCCTTATCCAGGGCGACTTACAATCGTAAGCAAAAGCATTTCAAGCGTTACAATACAAGTAATACAATAAGAGCACATACACATAAGAACATAAGAACATAAGAACATAAGAAAGTTTACAAACAAGAGGAGGCCATTCAGCCCATCTTGCTCGTTTGGTTGTTAGTAGCTTATTGATCCCAGAATCTCATCAAGCAGCTTCTTGAAGGATCCCAGGGTGTCAGCCTCAACAACATTACTGGGGAGTTGGTTCCAGACCCTCACAATTCTCTGTGTAATAAAGTGCCTCCTATTTTCTGTTCTGAATGCCCCTTTATCTAATCTCCATTTATGACCCCTGGTCCTTGTTTCTTTTTTCAAGTCAAAGAAGTCCCCTGGCTCGACATTGTCTATACCTTTTAGGATTTTGAATGTTTGAATCAGATCGCCGTGTAGTCTTCTTTGTTCAAGACTGAATAGATTCAATTCGTTTAGCCTGTATGCATACGACATACCTTTTAAACCCGGGATAATTCTGGTTTCTCTTCTTTGCACTCTTTCTAAAGTGCAATATCCTTTTTGTAACGAGGTGACCAGAACTGAACACAATATTCTAGGTGAGGTAATACTAATGCATTGTAAAGTTTTAACATTACTTCCCTTGATTTAAATTCAACACTACTCACAATATATCCGAGCATCTTGTTGGCCTTTTTTATAGCTTCCCCACATTGTCTAGAGAAAGACATTTCTGTCTTCATTATTTGAAAGACTAAATCAAAGCATGCCTCCCCTCTAGTCGGTGCCTTGACAAATTGCGTTAGGAAGCAGTCATTTGTCATTTCCACCATTTCAATTTCGTCCGTCGTGCCGCCCCATCGGGTTTTCCCATTTTATATATCCCCCATTAGTATGGCTTCTCCTTTGCTACACGCATTTCGAATGTCATTGTACAACAGATTATTTTGCTCATCGTCTGAATTTGGCAGTCTACAGCATGTTCCTATTATTATGCCCTTTGAATTCGTGTCCATTATACTGACCCATATTGATTCTGCATTGTTTTTTTGTCCTGATTTTACACTTGGGCTTCAGGACTATTTCTTATGTATAGCGCTACCCCTCCGCCTCTTCTGTCCTGCCTGTCTTTCCTATACAGCGGGTCACAGGGTCCAAGCAGCTGGTCAAATGGTCCCTGGCACCTCACCTGCGTGCACACAGGTCCCATCGACCCCGTGCGGGGACACAGCGGATTGCCAAATGTTCCCTGGCTAATACCCAGCGCGTGCACAGGGCCCAGCAACCACGCGCAGGGTCCCAGCATCTCGCAAATGGTCCCTGGCCCCTCCCTAGCCCACGCACTGGGCCCAGCAGTCCAACACGGGGTCCCAGCGGCTTGTGAAATGGTCCCTGGCACCTCCCCAGTGTGCGCATGGGGCCCAGTGACCCCGCGCGGGGTCCCAGCGGCTTGCCAAATGGTCCCTGGCATCTCCGCAGCGTGCGCATGGGCTCCAGCGACTTCAGCCGGGGTCCCAGCGGCTCGCCAAATGGTACCTGGCTTCTACTCAGCGCGCGCACAGGGCCCAGCAACCATGTGCGGGGTCCCAACGGATCGCAAATGGTCCCCGGCACATCCCCCGCGCTCACACGTGCCCCAGGGACTTCGAGCAGGGTCCCAGCAGCTCGCAAATGGTCCCTGGCACATCCCTAGCATGCGCACAGGGCCCAACGACCCCGCACGGTGTCCCAGCGGCTCGCCAAATGGTCCCTGGCCCCTCCCCAGTGCACGCACGGGATGCAGTGACCCCGTACTGGGTTCAAGCGACTCGCCAAATTGTCCCTGGCACCTCCCCAAGATGTGCACATGCCCAGCGACCTCGCAGTGTCCCAGAGGCTCGCCAAATGGTCCCTGGCTCCTTCCCAGCGCGCGCACAGGGCCCAGCAACCACGCGTGGGGTCCCATTAGCTCGCAAATGGTCCCTGGCACATCCCCAGCTCGCACACGGAGCCTAGTGACTTTGCACGCGGTCTGAGCGGCACGCCAAATGTTCCCTGGCCACTCCCCAGAGTGCTCACAGGGCCCAACGACCCCGCGCGGGGACCCAGCGGCTCACCAAATGGTCCCTGGCCACTCCCCAGCGCGCGAACGGGTACCAGCGACTTCGAGCGGTGTTCCAGCAGGTCGCCAAATTGTCCCTGGCCCCTCCCCAGCGCGCGCACCAGGCCCAACGACTTTGCGTAGGGTCCCAGCAGCTCGCCACATGGTCCCTGGCGCCTACCCAGCACGCGCACACTGCCCAGCAACCACGCGCAGGGTCCCAGAGGCTCACCAAATGGACCCTGGCACATCCCCATCGCGCGCACGTGCACCAGCTACTTTGTGCGGGGTCCCAGCGGCTCGCCAAATGGTACCTGGCTCCTCCCCAGTGTGCGCAAGGGGCCCAACGACCCCACGTGCGGGGTCCCAGCGACTCTCAAATGGTCCCTGGCACCTCCCCAGAGCGCGCATGGGGCACAGAGATCTCGCCAAATGTTCCCTGGCACATCCCTAGCGCGCATGGGCCCCAGCGACTTTGCACGGGGTCCCAGCGGCTCGCCAAATGGTCCCTGGCACCTCACCAGCGCACGCATAGGGACAGGTGACTTCGCGCGGGATCCCAGCGGCTCGCCAAATGATCCCTGGCACATCCCCAGCATGCACACAGGCCCCAGAGACCCCAGACGTGGTCCGAGTGGCTCGCCAAATGGTCCCTGGCACCTCACCAGCGTGCGCACGGGCCCCAGAGACCCCGCGTGGAGTCCCAGCAGCTTGCCAAATGGTCCCTGGTACCTCACCAGCGTGCGCATGCGCCCCAGCGACCCCATGCCGGGTCCCAGCATCACACCAAATGTTCCCTGGCACCTCCTCAGCACGTGCACGGGCCCCAACAACTTCAAGCGGGGTCCTAGTGGCTCACAAATGGTCCCTGGCAACTCCCCCAGCAAGTACACGAGCCCCAACAACTTCAAGAGGGGTCCTAGCGGCTCGCAAATGGACCCTGGCACATCACCAGCGGACGCACGGGCCCCAGCGACTTCAAGCGAGGTCCTAGCGGCTCGCAAATCGTCCCTGGCACATCCCCAGCGGGTGCACGGGCCCCAGCGACTTCCCGCGGGGTAACAGCGGCTTCCCAAATGATCCCTGGCCCCTCCCCAGCGCGCGCATGGGGACCAGTGACTTTGCGCAGGGTCCCAACGGCTCGCCAAATAATCCCTGGAACATCCCCAGCACGCACACGGGCCCCAGAGACCCCAGGCATGGTCCGAGTGGCTCGCCAAATGGTCCCTGGCACCTCACCAGCGTGCGCACACCGCCCAGCGACCCCGTGTGGAGTCCCAGCGGCTTGCCAAATGGTCCCTGGCACCTCACCAGCGTGCGCACGCACCCCAGCGTCCCTATGCCGGGTCCCAGCGTCACACCAAATGGTCCCTGGCACCTCCCCAGCACGCGCACGAACCCCAGTGACTTTGCGCGTCCTCCAAGCGGCTTGCCAAACTGTCCCTGGCACCTCACCAGCATGCACAGGGAACACAGCGACATCACGTGGTGTCCCAGCGGCTCGCCAAATGGTACCTGGCACCTCACCAGCACGCGCATGGGCCCCAGCGACCCCGTGTGCAGTCCAAGTGGCTTACCAAAAGGTCCTTGATACCTCCCCAGCGTGCACACGGGGCCCAGTGACCACTCGCGAGGACCCAGCGTCACACCAAATGTTCCCTGGAACCTCCTCAGCACGTGCACGAACCCCAGCGACTTCAGTAGTGGTCCCAGAGGAACGCCAAATGGTCCCTGGCACATACCCAGCATGTGCACAGGCCCAAGCGACCCCGTGTGCAGTCCAAGTGGCTTGCCAAAAGGTCCTTGATATCTCCCCAGCGTGCGCACGGAGCCCAGTGACCACTCGCGAGGTCCCAGAGGCACGCCAAATGGTCCCTGGCACATGCCCAGCACGTGCATGGGCCCCATTGACTTCGCGCGGGGTCTCACCAGCTCGCCAAATGATCCTAGGCACATCCCCAGCAAGCGCACGAGCCCCAACAACTTCAAGCGGGGACCTAGAGGCTCGCAAATGCTCCCTGGCACATCACCAGCGCACGCACGGGCCCCAGCGACTTCAAGTGGGGTCTAGCGGCTCGCAAATGGTCCCTGGAATGTCCCCTAGTAACTGGGGCCCAATGCGCGCACTGGGGAGGTGCCAAGGACCATTTGGAGAGCTGCTGGAACCTCGCGCAGTGTCGCTGGGCCGCGTGTGTGCGCTGGGGAGTGGCCAGGGACCATTTGGCGAGCCACTGGGACCCCGCGTTGGGTCTCTGGGCCCCATGCGTGTGCTGCGGAGGTGCCAGGGACCATTTGGCGAGCCTCTGGGACCCCGCTTTGCGTCTCTGGGCCGCTGGGCCCTGTGCGTGTGCTGGGGAGTGGCCAGGGTCCATTTGGTGAGCCGCTCCAACCAGACGCGGGGTCTCTGGGCCCCGTGCGCTCGCTGGGGAAGAGCCAGCCACCATTTGATGAGCCACTTGGACCCCACGCGGGATCGCTGGGACCAGTGCGTGCACTGGGCAGGTACAAGGGACCATTTAGCGAGCCGCTGGGACCCTGCTCGAAGTCGCTGCGGCCCTTGCGCGTGCTGGGGATGTGCCAGGGACAATTTGGCTAGTCGCTGGGAACCCTTGCGAAGTTGTTGGCACCCGTGCCCACTCTTGAGATGTACCAGGGACCATTTGCGAGCTGCTGGGACCATGCTCGTGGTTGCTGGGCCCTGTGCGCGCGATGGGTAGGAGCCAGGGACCATTTGGCGAGCCGCTGGGACCCCGCGCGGGATCGCTGGGCCACGTGCGTGCGCTGGGGAGTGGCCAGGGACCATTTGGCAAGCCACTGGGACACCGCTTTGGGTCTCTGGGCCTCGTGCGTGTGCTCGTTATGTGCTAGGGACCTTTTGGGGAGCCCTGGGACTCTACGCCTGGTAACTGGGGCACAATGCGCGCACTGGGGAGGTGCCAAGGACCATTTGGAGAGCCGCTGGAACATCGCGCAGTGTCACTGGGCCGCGTGTGTGCGCTGGGGAGTGGCCAGGGACCATTTGGCGAGCCGCTGGGACCCCGCTCGGGGTTGCTGGGCCCTGTGCATGCTCTGGGTAAAAGCCAGGGACCATTCTGGGATCCGCTGTGACCCCGCACGAGGTCGCTGGTGCCTGTGCGAGTGCTGGTGAGGAGCCAGGTACCATTTGGCGAGCCACTGGGACCCCGCGTTGGGTCTCTGGGTCTCATGCGTGTGCTGAGGATGTGCCAGGGACCATTTGGCGAGCCTCTGGGACCTCGCGCGGGGTCGCGGGGTCGCTGGGCCTTGTGCTTGTGCTGGTGAGGTGCCAGGGACCATGTGCCGAGCTACTGGGACCCCGGGCGCGCGCTGGGGAAGGGCAAGGGAGCATTTGAGAGCCGCTTGGACCCCATGTGGGGTCGCAGGGCCCCGTACTTGTGCAGGGGCGGTGCCAGGTACCATTTGGCGAGCCATTGGGAACCCTTGCGAAGTTGCTGGCGCCCGTGCCCACTCTTGAGATGTACCAGGGACCATTTGTGAGGTGCTGGGACAATGCTCGTGGTTCCTGGGCCACGTGCGTGCGCTGGGGAGTGGCCAGGGACCATTTGGCAAGCCACTGGGACACCTCTTTGCTTCTCTGGGCCTCGTGCGTGTGCTCGTGATGTGCTAGGGACCTTTTGGGGAGCCCTTTGACTCTACGCCTGGTAACTGGTGCCCAATGCGCGCGCTGGGGAGTTGCCAAGGACCATTTTGAGAGCTGCTGGAACCTCGTGCAGTGTCGCTGGGCCGCGTGTGTGCGCTGGGGAGTGGCCAGGGACCATTTGGCGAGCCACTGGGACCCCGCGTTGGGTCTCTGGGTCTCATGCATGTGCTGGGGATGTGCCAGGGACCATTTGGCGAGCCTCTGGGACCTCGCGCGGGGTCGCGGGGTCGCTGGGCCTTGTGCGTGAGCTGGGGAGTGGCCAGGGTTCATTTGGAAAGCTGCTGGGACCCCGCGCGAAGTTGCTGGGGCTCTGGCGCACACTGGGGATGTGCTAGTGACTATTTGCGAGATGCTGGGACCCCGCGAAAAGTTGCTGTGGCCTGTGCGCACTTTGGGGAGGGGCCAGGGACCATTTGTGATCCGCTGGGACCCCGCGCGTGGTTGCTGGGCCCTGTGCAAGGTCTGGGTAAGAGCCTGTGCGAGTGCTGGTGAGGTGCCTGGGACCATTTGGAGAGCAGCTGGGACCCTGTGCAGGGTCGTTGTGCCCAGTGTGCGCGCTGGTGAGGAGCCAGGTACCATTTGGCGAGCTGCTGGGACACTGCACGAAGTCGCTGTGGCCCGTGCGCATGCTGTGGATGTGCCAGGGACCATTTGGTGAGCCTCTGGGACACCACGCGAGGTCAGTGGGCCAAGTGCGTGCACTTGGGAGGTACCAGGGACCATTTGGAGAACCGCTGGGACCACGTGCAGGGTCACTGGGCCCAATGCGCGTGATGGGGAGGTGCCAGGATCCATTTGGCGAGCCGGTGGGACCCTGCGCGAAGTCGCCGGGGACCGTGCGCGCTAGGGATGTGCCAGGTACCATTTGCAAGCCGTTGGGACCCCGCGCGATGTCGCTGGTGCCTGTGCGCGCACTTGGGATGTGCCAGGAACCCTTTGGCGAGCGTCTGGGTCCCAGCGCGAGGTCGCTGGAGCCCCTGCGCTCACAGGGGAGGTGCCAGGGACCATTTGGCGAGCCACTGGGACACCACGCGCTGTCGCTGGGGCCCCTGCGTTTGCTGGAGAGGTGCTAGGGATAGTTTGGCAAGCCGCTTGGACCACGCGCGACGTCGCTGGGTTTCATGCGTGTGCTGGGGAGGTGCCAGGGACCATTTGGTGTGACGCTCGAACACCGCGCTTGGTCGCTGGGCCCAATGCGCACGCTGGGGAGGTGCCAGGGACCATTTACGAGCTGCTTGGACCCCACGTGAAGACACTGGGGCCTGTGCGGGCGCTGGGGATGTTCCAGGGACCTTTTGGCGAGCCGCTGGGACTCCACGCCTGGTCGCTGTGGCCCATGCGTCCACTGATGATGTACCTGGGACCACTTGCGAGCTCCTAGGACCCCGCTTGAAGTCTCTGGGGTCCATGCACGTGCTGGGGAGGTGCCAGGGACCATCTGGCCAGCCAATCGGACCACGCGTGGAGTCACTGGGTCCCGTACGCACGCTGCGGAGGTGCCAGCAACCTTTTGGCGAGCCGCTGGGACTCCACGTGGGATCGCTGGGCCCTGTGCACGCGCTGGGGAGGTGCAAGGGACCATTTGGTGAGCCTCTGGGACCCCGCGTGGGTCGCTGGGTCCCGTTCGTGCGCTTGGGAGGTGCCAAGGACCATTTGGCGAGCCGCTGGAAGACACCACGGAATGTCGCTGGGACCCGTGCGCATGCTGGGGAGGTGCCAGGGACCATTTGCGACCTAGTAGGACCCCACGCATCGTTGCTGGGCTCGGTGCGCGTGCTGTGTAGGAGCCAGGGACCATTTGGGAAGCTGCTGGGACCCCGCGGAAAGACGCTGGGGCCCTTGTGAGTGCTGGGGATGTGCTAGGGACCATTTGCGAGCCTCTAGGACACCACTTGAAGTCGCTGGGCTCTGTGCGCGTGCTGTGTAGGAGCCAGGTACCATTTGCAAGCCGCTGGGACCCCGAGCGCGGTCTCTGTGGCTCGTGCACACGCTGGGGATGTGCCAGGGACCATTTGCGAGCCGCTGGGACCCCGCGCGATGTCGCTGGAGCCCCTGCGCTCACTGGGGAGGTGCCAGGGAACATTTGGCGAGCCGCTGGGACTCCACGCGGGTTCGCTGGGGCGCATGCCCGTGTTGGTGCCGTGCCAGGGACCATTTGGCGATCCGCTGGGACTCAACACCTGGTCGCTGAGATCCTTGCGCGCGCTGGGGATGTGCCAGGGACCATTTACGAGCTGCTGGGACACCACGAAATGTCGCTGGGGCCCCTGCGAATGCTGGTGAAGTGCCAGTGACAGTTTTGCAGGCCGCTGGGACTCCACGCCTGGTCGCTGGGGTCCGTGCGCGTGCTGGGGATGTGCCAGGGACCATTTGCGAGTTGCTAGGACCCCATGTGAATTCATTGAGGCCCGTGCGATCGCTTGGGAGGTGTCAGGGACCTGTAGGCAGGCCGCTGGTACTCCATGCCTGGTCGCCTGGAGGTGCCAGGGACCATCTGGCCAGCCAATCAGACCACGCGCGAAGTCACTGGGCCCCGTACGCACGCTGCGGAGGTGCCAGGGACCTTTTGGCGAGCTGCTGGGACTCCACGCGGGGTCGCTGGGCCCTGTGCACGCGCTGGGGAGGTGCAAGGGACATTTTGGCGAGCCGCTGGGATACCACGTGGGGTCGCTGGGGCTTGTTTGAGCACTGGGGAGGGGCCAGGGACCATTTGTTGAGCCGCTGGGAGCCCGAGTGGGGTCGCTGTGCCCCGTGCGTGTTCTGGGGATGTGCCAGGGACCGTTTGGCATCCTGCTGGGACCCCTAACGGGGTCGCTTGGCCCAGTGCGCGTGCTGGGGAGGTGCCAGGGACTGTTTGCTGAGCGGCTGGGACCCAACACGATGTCGCTGGGGCCCGTGCGCGTGCTGGGGAGGTGCCAGGGACCGCTTGGCATGCCGCTGGGGGACTGCGCGGGGTCGCTGGGGCCCGTACGCGTGTCGGTGAAGTGCCAGGGACGGTTTAGCGAGCTTTGGAACCCCGCGTGGGGTCGCTGGTACACGTGTGTGTGCTGTTGAGGTGCCAGGGACCATTTCGCAAGGCACCGGGATCTCGCGCGTTGTCGCTGGGCACCTTGAGCACGCTGTGGAAGTGCTAGGGACCATTTGGCGAGCCTCTTGGTCACCGCATTGTGTCGCAGTGACCAGTGTGCGTGTTGCGGAGGTGCCAGAGACAGTTTGGCGAGCCGATGGGACCACGTGTGGGGTCGCTAGTGTGAATGCACGTACTGGGGAGGCACCAGGGATGGATTGGAGAGCCAATGAGACCCCGTGTGGGGTCACTAGTGTCAATGCACGCACTGGGGAGGTGCCAGGGACCGTTTGGTGAGCCGCTGGGACTTCGCGCGGGGTCGCTGGGCCCCTTGAGCACGCTGTGGAAGTGCCAGGGACCATTTGGCAAGCCGCTTGGCCCCTACACGGGGTCGCTGGGGCCCGTGCACGTGCTGGGGAGGTGCCAGTGACCATTTGGCGAGCAGCTGGGACCCTGTGCAGTGACTCTGGGTCCCATGAGCATGCTGGGGATGTGTCAGGGACGGATTGGCGAGCCGCTGGGACGACGCGTGGGATAGTTTGTGTCCATACGCGCGCTGGGGTGTGCCAGGGACTGTTTAGCGAGCCACTGTGACCCAATGCGAAGTCGCTGGGGCCCGTGTACGTGCCGGGGGAGGTGCCAGGGACTATTCGACGAGCCGCTGGGACCTTGCGCGAGGTCACTGGGGCCCGTGCGATCGCTTGGGAGGTGCCAGGGACCGTTTGGCAAGCCACTGGTACCCCACACAAAGTCGCTGGGGCCTGTGTGCGTGCTGGGGAGGTGCCAGGGACCATCTGGCGAGCCGCTCGGACCCCGCGTGAGGTTGCTGGAGCCCCTGTACTCACTGGGGATGTGCCAGGAATCATATGGCGAGCCGCTGGGACACCAAGCTATGTCGCTGGGGCACCTGCGCGTGCTGGAGAGATGCCAGAGACAGTTTGGCAAGCCGCTTGGACCACATGCGAAGTCGCTGGAGTTCGTGCACGCGCTGGGAAGTTGCCAGGGACCATTTGGTACGACGTTGGGACCCCCCGTGGGGTCGCTGGGCCCCGTGCGCGAACTGGGGAGGAGCCAGGTACTATTTGGCGAGCCGCTTATACCCCGCGCGAAGTCACTGGGGACCATGCGCGCGCTGGGGATGTGCCATGGACCATTTGGGAAGCCGTTGGGACCCCGCTCGGGGTCTCTGAGGCCCGTGTGCATGCTGGGGAGGTGCCAGGGATCCTCCCTGCTCCAGGGTCACAAACCCGCCACGTGTGCCTTGGACCCCCTCCCCACTCACCTCTTTCAAGCTGCTGCTCCTGCTCTACTCCCCTTCATCTCCTCCCTCCTCAACACCTCTCTACTTTCTGGTATCTTCCCCTCTGCCTTCAAAAAAGCCTCGATCACTCCCCTCCTCAAAAAACCTACCCTCGACCCCACCTCCCTCCAGAGCTACCGTCCTGTCTCCCTCCTACCCTTCCTCTCCAAAACCCTCGAGCGGACTGTACACCGCCAGCTCTCTGCTTTCCTGTCCAACCACTCTCTGCTTGATCCTCTCCAATCTGGCTTCCGCTCTGCTCACTCTACTGAAACCGCCCTCCTGTCTGTCACCAACTCACTTAAATGTGCCCGAGCTGCCTCTCTCTCCTCTGTCCTAATTCTCCTCGACCTCTCTGCTGCCTTTGACACTGTTGATCACTCTATTCTACTATCATCTCTTGCTGACCTGGGGATCTCTGGCACTGCTCTGGCCTGGTTCTCCTCCTACCTCTCCAACCGCACTTACCAGGTAACCTGGCGTGGAGCAACCTCCACACCTCACCCTCTCTTAACTGGAGTCCCCCAAGGGTCAGTCTTGGGTCCTCTCCTGTTCTCTCTCTACACCCGCTCCCTGGGCCCCCTCATCGCATCCTATGGTTTCTCATACCATTTCTATGCTGATGATGCTCAGATTTTCCTCTCCTTCCCCACCTCTGACTCCACCATCTCCTCCCGTATCTCTACCTGTCTGTCTGCTATTTCCTCCTGGATGCACTCGCATCACCTCAAACTCAACCTCTCTAAATCTGACCTCCTTTTCTTTCCCTCCTCCTCCCCCTCCTCTGATCTCTCCATCTCTGTTCCTCTGGAATCTACCACACTCTCTCCCTCTTCCTCAGCTATGAACCTTGGAGTCACCCTGGACCCCTGCCTCTCTTATTCCCAGCACATCTCCACTCTGGCACGCACTTGCCGATTCTTCCTGAGCAACATCCGAAGAATCCGACCCTTCCTCACCAACTATGCTACCCAGCTCCTGGTCCAGGCCTTGGTACTCTCCCGCCTAGACTACTGCAACTCCCTCCTGGCTGGCCTCCCTGCGTCCACCACCCGTCCGCTCCAGCTCATCCAGAACTCTGCTGCCCGCCTAGTGTTCTTCTGCCTCGCTTCGCCCACGCTACTCCACTACTCCGCTCGCTCCACTGGCTCCCGATCACCGCTCGCATCCAGTTCAAGACTCTTGTACTAGCCTACAGATGCTTTGACCAGTCTGCACCCAGCTACCTCCAGACCCTCATCTCTCCCTACACCCCCACTCGACCTCTCCGCTCCGCCTGCACTAGAAGACTAGCTCTACCACCGCTACGCTCCCCTGCCTCCAAAGCCCGCTCCTTCTCCACCCTTGCTCCACAGTGGTGGAATGACCTTCCTACAGATGTCAGGACTGCCCAGTCCCTGACCACATTCCGGCGCCTCCTTAAGACTCACCTCTTCAAAGAGCACCTGTAGAACTCCTCTGTTTGTATCCTGGGACACTATCACCCTTCATTTAAATGCGCTTTATTTTGCTCTTATCAGCCCCTATTTTACAGCATTTAATCCTGTACTTCAGAATACTGTAATCTGCCAAGTTTTTAACCTGTAGTACTTTGTATTTAATCACATCCTGATGTAACTATCACTATTTAATCATATCCTGATGTAACTATCACTATTACCTGCTGTATTATTGAATTGTGGTTTGTCAAACTTGTACTTTACTTGTTTTATTGTATTTCTTGCTCTTATTGTATTACTTGTATTGTAACGCTTGAAATGTTTTTGCTTACGATTGTAAGTCGCCCTGGATAAGGGCGTCTGCTAAGAAATAAATAATAATAATAATAATAATTTGGCGAGCCGCTGGGGCGCTTGCGCGTGCTGCTGAGGTGCCAGGGACAGTTTGGCAAGCCGCTTGGACCACGGGCGAAGTCTCTGGGGTTTGTGCGCACCCTGGGTAGGTGCCAGGGACCATTTGGTGTGACACTTGGACCTTGTGCGCGGTCGCTGGGCCCCGTACACACGCTGCGGAGGTGCAAGGGACCTTTTGGCGAGCCACTGGGACTACATGGAAAGTCGCTTGGGCCCGCGCGCGCGTTGGGGGGGTGGCTAGGGACCATTTGGGAAGCCGCTGGGACCCGGCGCATAGTCGCTGGGGCCCGTGTGAGTGCTGGGGATGTGCCAGGAACCATTTGCGAGCTGCTAGGACCCCACGTGTGGTTGCTGGGCCCTGTGCGCGTGCTGGATAGGTGCCAGGGACAGTTTGGCAAGCTGCTTGGAGGACGCGCGTAGTCGCGGGGGTTCGTGCGCGTGCTGGGGAGGTGCCAGGGATTATTTGGTGTG